>NC_088375.1:116500530-116803560 GCF_037993035.2 Macaca fascicularis | reverse complement strand
GTCCCAGCTACTCAGGAGACTGTGGTGGGAAAATTACTTGAGCCCAGGAAGTTGAGGCTGCAGGGCGCTATCATTATGCTACTGCATTCCAGCCTTGGTGACAGAGTGAGACCTTGTCTCTAAAAACAATTTAATAAATAAACGTCGGCATCTTCAAAGATTAATGTGCATAAAATCAGTGAAGCATCTAATTTGTACCTCTCTCAGTGTGCCCGGATATTTGGCAATGCAGAATATCCTACTTCTCCAATGATGGACATGGGTTTTTGGAAGACTGAAAAACCAGAAGTCTAAGACTTAAGAGCACTCACGGTGGCTGCATGGGCATATGCATAGCTGTGATGTGAAGGTGGGGGACGTGCTCCTGGCTGAGGAATAGCCTGTGCAAACAGGCATATGGAGCACTGCGGACTTCCAGGATGGGTTGGAAAGAGAAGGAAGGAGGGCGTGAGTATGCCCGGGGCTGAGGGGTGTTAGGGTTGACTTGTTTATCAGTGAAGATTCTGAATGGAACTGCCTAAACTGGCATTTCTTCAGGACGTTAGAATTAACACTCATTCCTGCAGAACATGGGCTATCAGGGGCTACTTATAAAAATCAAAGACCCCTGGGTCGCATCTATGAGCTACAGAATGAGGGGTTGAATAGGGCCAGGACATGGGAATGCACCTTTATAACAAGTGCCCCCAGGGGGTTCCAATGGTCTCAAAGTTTGAGGAACAATGTCTTCAGTGACGGAATAAACTTAATGCTCACAGATAGGCCTCTCTTGACCCTTCAGGTCAAGACTCAGGGGAAGGACTTCCTCCCTGGGAGCTCTGCCCTGTTTCCAATCTGAGAGACATGCCTTGTATCTGGGTAACTGACACCTGGAGACGAGACCCTCCATCCTCTTCCAGGGCAGTCTTGTCCTCGGTGTGGGTCCTCTGTCCAGATATAGCACAGTGATCAGAGCATCTTCTGTCAGCACTCCCCTGACTGCTGTGACTTTCTGCTCTCTACTCTGTCTTGCCCTCTGCCCATCTTCCCCAGTAAGCAAGAAGGAGAGAGAGCTGTCACCTCATTCCGGTTTACATGGCTGTGAACCTGATGGTTCAGAAATAGAAATAGGTTTCTAAACACTGTTACGGGAAACCTGCACCCCCAGAGGCCAGGCCATAACAGGCATCTCTCCCTCCGCTTTAGCTAATTTGGCACAAGTTGGGGCCAAAGTGGTTATAAAACCTTCCCTGTATGGTCTGCAGGTGCCAGGCCTGTGATTATTTTACTCTTTCATACAAAAATGAACCACTGGGGAGACAGCTACAGCAGCTCACAGACTCAGAGCACAGTAGTCCCTTTTGCTTTGGGAATGTCACCAGCTTGGTTGGAGAGGATCTTTGGCCCGGGATGGCTCTGCCCAAAATAAAACAATGAGAAAGGAGGGAGGGAGAGTCCAAAGCCGAGTAACAGCTGCATCACCTGGCTGCTTGTAGACACAGATGTGTCCGTGGAGCTGACAGCTCAATCCAGCCATGAACCCTGGGGCTCTTGGCATCCCTTCTGCTGAGAAAAGTTTCCCTGGGCTGTACCTTAATCACTGGTGCCATATTCTGTGCCCTTTGATCTCACCCCCATGCCCTCAGCTGAGCACATTTGGATGAGGGACTAGAAGCTGCCAGAAACAAACTTCATTCCCAAATAAAATTGCTGGTACCAGCTTCCCCTGTTGGATTCTCTCTGGGAGTTTGAATTTTAGATAGCAAAGGAGGCCGAGTGTGGTGGTCATGTCTGCAATCCCAGTACTTTAGGAGGCCAAGACCAGGGGATTGCTTGAGCCCGGGAGTTCAAGATCAGCCCTGGTAACATAGCGAGACCCCCCATCTCTACAAAAAAATAAAAAGAAATGAGCCAGGTATGGTGGTACACACCTGTAGTCTCAGCTACTCAGGAGGTTGAGGTGAGAGGACCGCTTGAACCTGGGAGGTCAAGGCTGCAGTGAGATGTAATCATGCCATTGCACTCCATCCTGGCCAACAGAGTGAGACCCTGTCTTTAAAAAAAAAAAAAAAACAAAAGGATACCAAAGGAGTTGAAAATTTGTGGTGGAAGAAGACTCTAGAAAAGAAAGTAGTCAGGTCTTATTAATAATCAGAAATCATTAATATGCTGCTGAGAGGGCCATGAGAAAAATGGGTTCCCAGATTTGCCAGGACACATTTGAGTCCCCAGATTCAGTCCTGTAGACTCAGCTTTCCCTCACCTTTGTCCGGGGTCCCTGTGAGACTCCTGTCTCCTCATTAGCCCAGCAACTTTCAAAAAATTCATTATCTGAAGCCAGCTGTAAGAGCCTATTCTGTTGCAACCTAAGGTAGAGCTCTGTCCAACTCTGTTCCTCATTGCAGTGGTAGCTGGTGGCCTCAGGTTCCAAAAAGAGGAAGGAAAACAGATATGCACCAGGCGCTGTGATGGGACACACTTTCACAGGTCACACAGGTTATCTTATGTAATTCTCATGGTCACTCCAAGTGACAGGCAGGGTGACCCTATTGTATGGATGAGGAGCCTGAGCCCCAGAGGACGACACAGTGTCTTAGACTGCGTGCTCAGCCCTGCTCTTGATATCCTATGTATGTGATGATCACGGTGGACTTGCCCTGTGTTTCTCGACTACAATTTCTACACTGAAAACAAAACAAAAACAAAACTAACATCAGTGTCTTCCCTGAGGGGCATGGGGGCTGCCTAGCAGATAGTCCCTGTGGCCTCACATGGTGAATAGTGGGCAATGGCTGGTCAGGGTCCCTTGCTCCTCAATGAGAGGGTCTCTGAAGAAGCTCCCGCCTCAGCTCCGTTCTCTGCCAAGAGCTGCATGTCAGGCTGGTAGGGGCCCTGAAGATTTTCTGGAACATTCCCTCCTTTTTCAGGAGAAGAATCTCAGTCCCAGAGAGGGAAGCCTCCTGAATAATATAGCTGACATTTTTTGAAAACTTCCTGTTTGCGAATTAGCCCACTTCATCCTCAGAACATCCGCATGAGACAGGTATTCTCACATCACCATTTTATTGTGTTGAGATGGGAAGTTACTGTGTTCTAGGACCTGGAACATGTGTCGGCTTGAATGCCCATCACGATGCATGTGGGGCTGCCCATCTAGGTTCCATTTTCTTCGTCACTTGAGAAACATTGATCGTGCAGGCTAAAGTTTCTGTTGCTTGATCACCACACAGTAAAACAGGGAGGGAGGGTTTATTTAGAAAGAAAAACAAAATCGTTACAGGAAATGCCTACATGGAAGGTCAAGTAGGGGAACTTTTTTTTTTGTTGTTGTTGTTGTTGTTGAGACAGAGTCTCGCTTTGTCACCCAGGCTGGAGTGCAGTGGCCGGATCTCAGCTCACTGCAAGCTCCGCCTCCCGGGTTTACGCCATCCTCCTGCCTCAGCCTCCCGAGTAGCTGGGACTACAGGCGCCTGCCACCTCGCCCGGCTAGTTTTTTGTATTTTTTTTTTAGTAGAGACGGGGTTTCACCGTATTAGCCAGGATGGTCTCGATCTCCTAACCTCGTGATCCGCCCGTCTCGGCCTCCCAAAGTGCTGGGATTACAGGCTTGAGCCACCGCGCCCGGCCAAGTAGGGGAACTTTAAGTCAAAGAAGGCATCATTTGGGAGGTCAGCTTCAGTGTGGATGATGTAAAATCAGGGTTGTCCTGAACTGGTCAGATTTGATAGTTTTTTTTGGGTCAACATCACAGTCCCACTTTTTCCCTGATTGTATTTGAATTGGAAAATATATTTAATTATATCAGACACTCTTGGTTGCTAAGCATCAGAAAATATAATTAAATTGGCTTAAACACTTATAAAGAGCTGAGCCGTGGGCTTCTGGAAGATGAGAGTCTGGGGGCAGTATGGTCTCCTGGCTTGGTTGTCCTTGAGTTTTTCGTTCTGCCCTTGCCAGTGTGTAGAATTCATCATTTCCTGGCTTTTCTCAGGGCAGGAAAACAACACAGCCCTTCCAGCATCCTGCCCAGACAAGATGAATGCTCTCTGCTTCTCTTTGTCCAACCACTGAATGCAGGCATGAGATACCTGCTCATCCTTGAACGATCACAGGGCGAGGGGATGGAATTACACCGATGGGCTTAGGCCAGCGAGGACCCAGCCTTGAGGCTGGGGATGTCAATTCCACTCAAGCAGCCTGGCTCCCCAGTTAGGGAAGGCAAAATGGATGCTCGGCACCAGCCTAGAGTGCCCATGACATACATTTTCCTATTTTTCCCTCTTAAGTAAGGAACACCAATTATTTTATACCCTACCTAGTATCCAGCCTTTCCCTAAGAGTGTCTAAAATTCATTTGTTACAATTCCCAATATGTACTAATAAAAATCAATTGCTATTATTTAACTCGTCATTTCATAGACTGAAAAAACCAGAGCGTATTACAAGCATGTTTATAATTCTTGACAAATAATCAAAATTTTACTCTTCTACTGAAAAATGCAAAACCATAAACTTCAGTCTGCATCGCAAATGAGAGGATAAATATTACTGTTGTGTTTTTTTTTTTTTTTTAAATATATACTGTTGTGGTCTTTAAACAGGCAAAGGAGATACTCTCAATTCCCTTGGGAGATTTCCAACCCTGACCTGATGTGGACTTGGCCCAGAGGTCTTGGACAAGACTGGCAGGGCCATCCTGGCCACCAGCAAGCCCACGAGGCAGCCAGGGGAAGGGAAGCCCACAGTCCACTTGGAGTCACCCTCCCCAAAGCCAGGAAAAAAGGGCCTGATGACTTCTCCATGTTCCTGCAGACTCTGTAGTTTTCTAATGTAGAATCTGCTTTGTATTCATCTATGATTTAGGAAAGGGAACTAGTGATAATCAGTTTGATCCCATAATCTAATAGGATCCTCCTGCTCTGAACCCCCACAGGAAAAGAGTAGTGCAATGGTTCTCAAACATTTTGGTCTTCAGACCCCTTTTTACTCTTTTTTTTTTTTTTTTTAATTTTTATTTATTTATTTATTTATTATTATACTTTAAGTTCTAGGGTACATGTGCACAACGTGCAGGTTTGTTACATATGTGCCATGTTGGTGTGCTGCACCCATTAACTCGTCATTTACATTAGGTATTCCTCCTAATGCTATCCCTCCCCTCTTCCCCCTCCCTCGACAGGCCCTGGTGTGTGATGTTCTTCTTCCTGTGTCCAGGTGATCTCATTGTTCAATTCCCACCTATGAGTGAGAACATGCGGTGTTTGGTTTTCTGTTCTTGCGATAGTTTGCTGAGAATGACGGTTTCCAGCTGCATCCATGTCCCTATAGGACATGAACTCATCCTTTTTTGTGGCTGCATAGTATTCCATGGTGTATATGTGCCACATTTTCTTAATCCAGTCTGTCACTGATGGACATTTGGGTTGGTTCCAAGTCCTTGCTATTGTGAATAGTGCTACAATAAACATACATGTGCATGTGTCTTTATAGCAGCATGATTTATAATCCTTTGGGTATATCCCCAGTAATGGGATGGCTGAGACCCCTTTGTACGCTTAACAATTACTGAGAATACAAAGAGTTTTTAAAATCTAAGTTTTTCCATTATTGTTTACTGTATTGGAAACTCATAAACACACTTAAGAAGTGCACTGAAACCGTCTCCATTTGGCTATCCACACCCTGTCTAGACAACGTTCTAACTCTGCTGGGTCTCCAGAGGCTGACTCCTGATTGGGTTGTCCCAGTGGGAGGCACACACAGGCAGAGGGCAAGAAGAGTTCAGGTGTTTCTCCTCTGGCTCCCTCCCTGCTGGGAGCAGATTAAGGGTGATCACAATCTTCAACCAAAGGCGGCAGCTCCTCGGAGCCGCAGTGAGTCTTCCCAGGTTCTGGTAACTTCTCCCCTCTCATCCCATTAGGCCTAAGTGGAAATGGTTCCCCACTGGTTGCCAATCCTATGGGGCCGCCCATGCCTTAAGTTTTCCCTTAACCTGGCCCTCACTAGCTCTCCTCAATCCCCGGTTCCAGTATTTGCCCTTCGTTTCCTCAGAGGCCCTGACTGAGACAGGAATAGAATGTGTGAGTCTGAGTGTGAGTGTGCACACACACTCACGTGTGGATGGATGAACACCAACACATTAATAGAACAGTTGCTGTGGGGTTAGTCATGATTTATCTCTTCCTTTTGCTTCTCTGAATTTTCTGATTTTTCTGTAATGTAATTTTACATATCATTTATGTAAAAATTTTTTAAGAAATAAAGTAAAAGTTTACAGATTTAAAAAATAGTTTCCATGAGGATCAGGCTCAGGGGAGACTA
The DNA here is from genome assembly GCF_037993035.2 of Macaca fascicularis. NCBI lineage: Eukaryota > Metazoa > Chordata > Mammalia > Primates > Cercopithecidae > Macaca > Macaca fascicularis. Next base: position 116,797,260 of record NC_088375.1, on the reverse strand, counting down.
GAAGCCCTCCGATCCAATCCTTTGGGGACAGATCTGAGCCCAGATCTACTTTGGTGGAAAGAAACTAATGACACTAGACACTACCCCTGGCTCAGAGGCCATGAGGATTAGTGAGAGGAGCGTGTTGGCACCTCTGAATTCTTAATGTGATTAGAAAGGAAATAAGCAGCCCATTATCATTCCCTGACTTTGGGAAGGCCCTTTAACCTGGATTGCCCTGAATCTCACTGCAGCCTGACTGTGCTGTAACTACACCAGGTACAGAATAGATGCAAGAGGGAGAGTCTATCACCAGCAGGAGGGTGGCTTAGCCTGGCAGTGTCCAAGCTTTAGCATGCATAGAATCATCTGAGAATGCAGATACGAGGGCTCTTCCACCATCGGTTCTGATTCAATAGGGCTGAGATGGGGCCCTGGAATCTGCATTTTAAAGTGACTGGTTCTCCTCCCTCCCCTCTCCTCCCACCACGCACATCATGAGGAATAGAGGTGCTTGGGCCACAGAGTTTGGGGTGCAAGTCCTGTATCTTTTGGCCCCTCATCGCTAAGACTCAGTGCGCACAGGGAGTGGAGAAGGGAGAGAGGAGGGGGAGCACCAGGCTGCTGAGAGGGGCAGGCAGAGCAGGCCTAAACCAACCTGGTCGTCACCCAGGAGGAAACCCACAAGCAGGACATTGAACCTCGCCTGGGTGATTAGTGCTCCGGAAACCACGGGGAACCACTGGAGGCTTTTACTGATGCCGTGTTCTTTTCCATTTCTTCTCTGATTACATTGATCCTGTACTTTTGCTGATGTTGTGACAGTCTAATTATAGACTTCTCGGCTGCTGAGCAAACAGTCGTCCCCTCTCGGTAAATCCGCCTGTTACACAAGCGCCAGCTCTGGGACACTGTCATTATGTGCAGCCAACCCCATGAAGCACCGTGGGCGGCACAGCCCCACACCCTTTAGCTCCTTGATGCTCACTGCTGGAGTTGAAGGCACTGCAGGCTAGTCAAGCTGGTTTTTTTTTTTTTTTTTTTTTTTTTTTTTAAACAGATGGGGAAACTGAAGCCCACAGCAGTGAAGTGAACCATATCACACAGAGCCAGGACCTGAGGGAGGGGTGGTTACCCAAGTCCTCTTTTTTTTTTTTTTTTTTTCCATCAGATATTCGCTGAGTGCCTATTCTAGGAATTCTGAAGAGGAAAAGTGTCACCTGGCCAAGAGCAGAAAGTATTGGCAGGGCAAGGTCAGCTGGATGGTGTCCCTCCTAGGAGCTTCCCAAGAGTCCATTTTTCTGGCCCTCAGATGCAGAGGCTTTGGAATCCTGTCTGCATCTGTGTCCCACAGCTAGCTGGAATAAAGAATGCCAATTTGTTTAGGCAATGCTCACAAGAGATTGTGGCGGAAGGCTGGAAGGGAGATGTGCGTATTCTGGCCATCCAGCATCTGAACCTCCTTCCTCTATTTAGAGAATCCTCTACCTTTAAGAGGCAAAGTCTACTTCCCAGAGTTAAAGCTCAAAATATCAGATGATCTGTTTACCAGCCTTCTTTGCCGCCAAGCCAGGGCTTGGCCATACCATCTGGGCTTTGCTGATTTGAGAGAATCCCACCCACTCTGGGTTCGAATCAGAAACCAGTGATGGGAAGAAGCAGGGACACAGGTTCACAGAGACTCCCACTATCTACAGGTGACAGTGTGGTGGCAGAGACAATTACATCCAGTTTCCAGAGACAGGAGTGGCAAGGCTGCCTATGTCCTTCATGGTGTTTTCCTGGGCCAGTGCCACAGTATGAGTTTTCGACCTTGTTTCTGGTGGCAGAGTCAATTGGCCAAGTTCTCCAGCTATTCTGCTAATTCTGTGGGCTCACCAATATCTTGGAACTAAATTCCATTTTGCTTAAATCGGCCAGAGTCATTTTTGAGTGCTGACAACTAAGAATCAAGACTGATACAAAGACTGGAAGACCAGCGTATGAACACTGAGAATGACACATGTTAGGGGAGATTGTCATCCCTGGCAGTCGGCTGTACTCTTCCTCTGGCAAGCTATGTGGGAATGACCAGAATCTCTTCCCCAACAGGAATGGACTCCACGGCTGGGAGCTTCAGGCATTCTGGCAGGATGGTGGGAAAGACATCCTGGGCCTAAATATAAGGCAGGTTCAGAGTGGACCCAGTGGCTGGTCATGAGATATAATGAAATAATCAATTCACAATTTGCATTTTTATGAAATCCCTTTTCCCAGAAGGGAGATTTGAAAAAATGTGAATCCTTAGATAAGAAATCTGGGGCCCTAGAAGTGATGGTAGCCACAGCAAGGTATTCAGAATCTCCCCTTTTCTGCTCTCATCCGACTTGCCTCCCAAGGTGTCCTGACAGTGAAATGAGAAAGGGGTACAAGGTTGGCAACCAGACACCACGAAGCAGGTAGGCTAACTGCTGTTATCATTTCCATTTTTGGATTAAGAAGCTCAGACTCAGAGATGTTAAGCGATTTGTCTAAGGTTTCACCTTGCCTGAAAAAAGGTTTGCCCGCTGTCTCATTCAAGTCTACATCCTTTCTCCAGGGACATACTGCTAGTGGGGTGGGCAGGAAAGGAGTCTAGAGACATCTAGATTGGAGGGATAAAGTCAGCACTGTTTATATTTGGCATCATCTTTTCCCTGGCACTGCCACCATCACTCCCATTCCCCTTCTGGATCCCTACCTTACCCCTTCATGCTGCTCTGGTGGCAGTGCCTCTGCTGCCATGCTCTGCTTCAGCCTGCTGCTACAGCCATGCCTGAAGATGCAGCCCCTTCCTCTCTTCCTGTCCCACCAAATATGACCAGCTCTAGGCTCCACTACTTCTGGAATCTGTCCAAATAAAACTTACACCATTTTATTCCAAACCCACTTGTCCTTCTGCAACACCCGAGAAAAATATCGGACTGCAGGAGCCAGAGAGGAGAGAGAGATTTACTGGTGAGAGTTGTAGGTGGGAACTGAAAAGCCAAGTCATGTCTTTGCCCCACCAGAAACTCACTAGGATGTACACAGTGCCACTGTGACGGTTTTAAAATATGTCCACAAATGCTTTGATGTTCCTTTGTTTCTTGATCTGTATGCTAGCAACACAGGTTCATTCCATTTGCGAAAATTCATTGAGCTGTGCTCTTATGAGCGGTGTACTTCTCTACACGTATGTTAAATGTGGATAAGAACTTCACGTAAGAATCATTTCAAGAAAGATAAAATATTTAGATGAGCGCATTTGAATAAACATTTGTAATGTTTTTATTACAAAAAAACTCAAGACTTAAGAAATAGCTCAAAGAAACTGATAGATCAGGAGATAACTAGACACTATACAAAAGGTCTTTCTTGACTTACAGTAGGACTATGATAGAATTTCTTTGCTTTTCTGAAGTATTTAAAATCAGAATCTATTGAGACAGAAAACTGTTTCAGGATCATCACTACAAGTGAGGTACGCTTGCATTTTAAAGACTGTTTTGTCCCTCGGTTTCCCTAGGTATAAATCAGTGAAGCCAGTGAATCACTCAGAATGCAAAAAAGGTCTTTAAACCATTCTGATTGGATGTGCTCAGCAGGGGCTGGAATTTGGCAAGAAGGAGGCACCAATAATCCAGGAAGAAGAGTTTCAATATGTGGTTCCATGTCCAATGGGCAGAACTTGGCCACTTTCTAAGACTCCTTCCAGCTCCAGGATGCCAGTTTTATGAGGCAGAAAGAACACAGTGTATTAAAAAAAACAAAACAAAACCCTGAAACAAAATTATAGAAAAGTCCATTAATGCATCAGGGATAAAAAGAGGCCCAAGGAAAAAAAATACATATATACATGTATATATATTTGAGAACTCATATATAATGAGTTTCTTTTCTGGCTCTTAGCTCTCACCTCTTACCTACCACAGAATAATTTTGTTCAGGAAGTTGAACAAAATTTCACCCAGGAAAAGGCAGAACTAAACCATGCTGGGTCAAACGTTAGGTTAAGAATTTTTGTCCTGTGTTCTACCTTGAGGCGAACTGTGTTAGGTTCCTAGTTTTGTCCTGAAAGAGTAGAAATGGTCCGAAGGCCAATGTAATAATTTGCATTAACTTTATTGTGGTTGGAAGTTCATGGAAGGATGGTTGAGTTACGTGCCCAAGGCCTTACAGATAGTGAAAGTTAAAACAATGAAGTTCTCAGAAGAAAACAAAGAAGATTATTTTTAGGGGCTTAGGATTATTTTAAACAGGACATACCAAACACTAATCATAAGAGATAAGATTAATATTTCAGATGTCTTTAAAATTAAGTGCTTCTGTTCATCAAAATATAACATTAAAATAACTAAAAGTCAACACCGATTGGGAAAAGATATTTGTTATACACCTATTGGGCAAAGGGCTCATATTCAGAATATGTAAAGAACTCATAGACATTAGGACAAATAACTCCCCACAAACGGGCAAAAGACTTGAACAGACACTTTATTAAAAGGGTATTGAAATGAACAATAAGCATCTGAAAAATTGCTCAACATCCTGGATCATCAAAAAAAAAAAATGCAATTGTAAATCACAGTGAAATACACATCCTCCCCCAGTTTCTAAATTAAAAAGACTGAAAATAACAATACTGGCAAAGATGTGAAACAACGGAAATCTCATGTCACTGGTTGGAACATAAATTGTTATATTTGGCAGTGTATTTAAAGTTTAATATGTGAACACTCTATGAACCAGGAATCCAATCCTAGGTATATATATACCCAACATAAATGAATGCTATGTCCACCAAAAGACATGTGTAACAATGCTTGCAGCAGCTTCATGAAAGGCAGAAACACGAAGCAACTCAAATGTCCACCAACAGTAGGATGAGTACACAAATCGTTGAATATTTATATAATGAAGTAATACACAGTAGTGAAAAAGAATGGACCATTGTTACACACAACAGTATGGATGAATCTCGTAGACACACTGTTGAGCAACAGAAGCCAGAGATAAAATTGTACGTGTTATGTATTTCATCCATATCAAGTTCAAATATTGGTAAAACTAATCTATGGTGACAGAGGTTAAAATAGTGGTAACCCTTGTGGGATACTGAATGGGAAGGGGCAGGAATGAGCTGGAAAGGTTCCACATCTTGATGTGGGTGGCAGTTACATGGGTGTATGCATATGTAAAAAATTATCATTCTGGACACTTTAGATTTGTGCACTTTACTGAATGTTATACCTTAAAAAAAAAAAAAGGAAAACAAAAAATTAGATCGTATGTCTTGATTTCGTGTCTAGCAATAGAATCACTGACTTTCCCTGTAAGCACTCATATTGATGTCCTATCCCATTAAGTTCCTGGATACTCACTCACCTCTCCCTCACTGGGAAAGACGTATTTGAGAACTCTTCAAAGTCTGACACAGACAGGAGGACCACACTTATTTCAGGCAGGGATGGGAGAGGAGGGCGGAGGAGATGTAAATACTGTATCTGGGAAGGAATCTTTTTCCCCAGCACCTAGTAGAGGATCAATACAAGACAATAATGTCTATTGATAAATAACACTGTCCAACATTGGCTACTATCTGATACATACAGCATTTGCCACACACTTTCTAACAGGCACTAGCCACTGCACTAATTGTTTCCCAAGTATTTTCTTAATACTTATATAACTCTACAAAGCTGTCCCATTCTTAGTCTTGTCCTACAGATTGGAGATGCAGGTTTTTGGAGGGTTAGTTAAGTTACTTGCCTAAAGCCTTACAGAAAGTTTAAGTAGTGAATGGAGATCTCAAGTCAGATTAGTCTGAATTCAGAACCTGGGCTGTAAACCACTAGCTATGGAATGAATGGATGGTGTCCAAGCCCTGCCTGCATGTTATGTAACACACTGGACCAAGTGCTGTGGCATTCCGAGTGGGGCCGAAGCGGCTGCGGCTGTCGACATTGGCGATGGACTCCCCGAGGCCCTTCGTCCCACTAACTGCACACAGGTGGTCCCCGGGGCCAGAGAGCCACCGGCGTTCTCTCCCCGAAGACCACGCCTTCACCTCCAGCCAGTTTGCTTGGGGAATCTGAAAGGTGCCCAGGGCCCAGAAACCATTAAGTTTTTTCCGACCTCGCAAACACACACCCGAGGTAGGTGTGGGCGTTAGCCGCCTCACTCCTGGGGGCAGGGAGAACCAACGCAAAAATCCCCAGAGAGGCGGAAGAAAAACTGGCCTGCGAGAGAACTGGATGGACATGGGAAAAGCTTGGGGGAGAGAGAGTTATGCGGCAGGAATGGCAGAAAAGCGTACTAAGCAAAAAGAAAGGTGTCCCACTAACTCCGAAGTTAAGTGGTTGTCGACGCACCCCCTCTGTTGCGCTTGCTCAGTGCTGCCTCCCTGTGCACCCCGCCCCTTCCAGCCGCTGAGGATTTACTCGTCTCTTGGCAACCATTCACCCGAGGAGCCAATCAGAGGGCAGCCCTCGCCCCGCCCCAGCCGTCAGGACCCGGCGGAAGGGTCCCGAGAGGACTGGCTCCGCCCCGCCCCGCCCCTGGCTCCCCCGGGAGGGCGGCTCAGGGGCGGGGACGGGGGCGTGGTCCCGCCGTATAAGAACGGAGGGGGCGGCGGCGCGGCGGCTCACTTGGTGCCGCTGCCTGGGGGCTGTAGAGGTCGCGCTGCTCCTGCTGGGGCCTGCCCACGCCAAGGACCTGCCTCTGTTGCCTCCTCTTCCATCGCCCAGGTGAGTCCACGATCCCCTTCTCTAAAGGTGCGGGGATGCGGCGGCAGCCCCAGTGAGCCGCGAGCTCTGCTCTGGCGGGGGTCTGCCCCCCGCAAGCGGTGCTCAGGTCTTTGCCGAGCCTGGTAGGGGGCAGGCGGACCCGAGGGGAGCTGCGGACAGGTGCCGAGACCCGGTGCTCCTTTCCCCTCCTGCTCCCTCGAGGACCCCCGCCCCTGACACAGCGGTCCCAGAGGGCCAGAAGAGACGCTCCGAGAGGGAACTACAGCTTTCCAGAGACCTGGGGCTTGGCAAACTCCAGCGAGCTCCTGCTCCGCGCGTCCTGCGGGCTGCGCGCTGGCTGGGCGCAGGCAGGTCGTCCGAAGAGTGTGTGATCTGCGTCTCCGCTCCTACCTGGATCAGACGACGCCCCCCGACGCCCCTGCCCCCCTTCCTGGCTTGCAGTCCCTCGGGCTCGTCCCGACGCTCCCGCTGGCGCGCACACCTCCGCCGGCCCGCGGAGTGCGAATTCGAATTCGGCGGTTTCACTAGGCGCAGTTGGAGACGCAGCGGTCCGGGGCTTGGATCTGGTTGGGGAGGGGAGGGGCGCTTCCTAGGCTCATTGCCAAGTCCTGGGTTTTAAGGAGAAGGGCGGAGATCCTTAAGTTAATGCACTCACTCGACTATGGACACCATGAGCAGCAAAGGGATCGAAGCCAGCGACTTGTGCGCTGCGCGTCTCTCGGAAACTTCTTGGGAATGCGGTGTCTGTGAAACCTGCTTCCTCCCCTTTTGAAAATGAAACTTGCTTACTGCGTAGGTGAAAAGCCACGGCGAGAGGGTCGACTCGGACGGATAGCGGTGCGGCTGCCCCGTGAGGTGTCGCAGTTCGGGGACTCCCTTCGCACTGGTAGCGAGGCAGGAGGGAGCAGGGTGGGAGGCGAGTCTCGGAGGAGGGTGACTTATCTGAAGAATACAGGTTGGTAGCCTGCACACCTGAACTCAACGCCGGCGGGCGAGAGAACCAAGCAGCACTACCTCTAAGTAAGGGCGTTCCCCTGGAGAAATGAATGCCTGGCGAGCTTCTGGAGAACCCACTGTTAGGGCTGGACCCTGCGGGAGGGATAGTGTCAGCTGCCTTCCCCTTCGGCCTTTTTTTTTGTCCGGAGGTAGGCGTTTGTAGGGCTCTAACAAATTCCCTGGCTTAATTAAGTCAGGGCCTGCTTCCTTTTTAACATTTGTTTTCTTACGGAGATATAAAGTGCATACAAATGAAGTGCTTAAATGCGCTTATAGTAAGAAAGCTTTTATAAATACTATGTGCATAATTATTCGTATTGTGACAACTTGGTCTTCAGGTTACTTTGTAGGTGGGTTAGGAGACTGAACCAGCCCAGGAAATAAAGTTAGGGTGATTAGATCCTCCCAAAGTACACTCCTGGCTGGCTCAGCTGCCCTCTGCCTGCAGGAAGGAGGGTGACCGTTGTTGGCCACAGCAACCTTTCAACGTGAGTAACTTGGCAAGGAAGTGAGCCAGGAAGTAAGTTGGGCAGCCGCAAGAGTGGTAGGAGAGCTTACCCAGAATTTTACTGTCTTAAATCCCCAAGGGTATCATTGAGGGTGTGAGACCAGCCACGTTAGGCCCTGCAGTGTTAAAGGGGGAGGGGAATGGGGAGTAAAGAATGCTGACTTTTCTCTGGGCTTTTAGGGAAACCTCTGAGCTGGGCTGCAGGGGTTCTGTCCTTTGACATTCTTGTTTGTGAAGATGGAAAATGATCTCTGGAGTCAAGCTTAGTTTATTTCAGATAACAAACTTTTTCTCTTAAGGTATACCCATAGCTTTAGAGTACATATATTCCCAATAAAGAGTTTTGAGGAAGATTTTGGTATATTGTATATAATTGTTCAGGTAGCTATGCGGGGCGGCGGGTTGGGGGGGGTGTGCTCCCATAACAAAGTTTAAAAAAAAAAAAAAAAAACTCTGCCAGGAGGCCTCTAAATGGTTACCAAAACAAAGGCCCCTAATTTCATAAGCAACTTTAGTGAGCACATAGAATTAACAGCCATATTCCTTATGCTGTTTTTTCCACAATACCTACCTTGTATCCAGGGATTAAATTCATGTAACTCTAAAGGAAAGGATTTGGCTCTTGGCCTACTTGGCAGAGGGAGCATGACTTAGTTGTGCACCTGTGGCTGTCTCTACCTGGTTTCTTCTGTTCTACTGTGAGCACAGGTAGGCACTGAAATCTCCTGAGTTCCAGAGGCCCGTCCCCACTCAGCTGTATCTCCCCATAGTGCACACATTCAGCCCACATCTTCCTGTGTTCAAGGCCGGGGCAGATCATTCACATCTTGCACTGCCGGTCAGACAACAGAATTCCTCATATTTCTGAAAGTCCAAGGAACAGCGCAGTGGTAAAGATAACTTAAAAGTGGACAGGAGTGCACGTATTTTCACAGTACCTTTAACCAGACACATTTGATAGAAAATTTAAAAACTTCATTAAAAAACTTGTTTTTACTGCTAAAGTACATAGGACCCTGTCTTCATCTTTTGTCTGCAATCAATGTTGTGTTCATGGAGTTACCTACTAAAGAATGGCAACCCAAAGCCTCTCGGTGGATGAGTTGAACCTTTTTTTTTTTTTGTATTACCGAGAGAAGTCGTGGAAGCCCAAAACTAGTTTCACGAGTTAAGCTAAACTTGTGTTTTGGGATTTCTTGGTTTCACACCTGTCTCTGCGTGTAACATCTGCTATTTTGTGTGCATGTGTGTGTGTTTAGGAGTTAAGGAGTAATGTGGAATGTGAGGTTACTTGGAATAAAACATTATTGGGTTAGATAAGGTCTGTTGCTTTTTGTGTTGTCATTGAGGTAAACAAGGTACTATAGGAAAATGCTTCCTGCCATCTTGATGTTTTGACTATAGTACATTAAATTGGCATAAATTATATTATAATGAAGCAGACACCTCTGTGTTTAAAGAAATGTTCATGTGTTTAAAGCTGCTTGAGTACATTAGTACTGCTGATTTCTTGTGATGTTTTCAGGCGGTAAGATCTCAAACGTTTTTACGCTTTCATTGCAGGCCTCATAAAGAAGCTTACATTTGGAATTCAAATAGTTTAGAGGAAGCATCTTTATATAGCTCAACTAGGTAAGGAAACCTTAAGAATTGTTTAGAATTAATAGATTTTGTACAGCTGGCCCCTACAGTCTGTTCTAGAACTGTTTGAAAACTTCTTGGAACAACAGGAAAAAAAAATATGAAAAAAATATTGCTGATGTTAAACAACTCTCTCCATGTAGTATGTTTTTTAGTTTCGGAGCTTGATACTAAAGTCTTGGAGTCTTGGTCACAAAACTGCATGGAGTGTTGTTTATTTCTTGGATAACCGTGATTGAGTCAGTAAGTAGTTAAGTGCTTCCTAGGCAGTAGTTAGTGCCAGGTGCTGAGGACGCCAAGGCAATGGTGTTTGGAAATGCCTCTGGAAGAGCTCTGGATGCGAGAGGAGCTGGGCTGGCTTTATCACACAGTCGAGGCACTCCGATTTCTCTCATTAGTCTCAGCCACTGGCATATGAGCGCCGGAAAGCGGGGTCTGTGCTCACTGCTGACTCCCCAGTGCCTGCTTGTAGAGCTGGCCTGGCAGACAGAAGTTGTTCTGTCATTTGGATACATGTTCAGTTGGCGGCTTGCAAAGAGGGAGGTGTACTTGAAGTGGGTATTCTCCTGGTGGACTGAGGCAGGCAGGCCAATGGCTGAGTCCTTTTAAGTAGAGGCCACAGGGGTATAGGTTTGGAGCTGAGGGGCAGTGACTAGCTAATTGACCAACAGCTGAAACTCCTCAAGCTGAGCTCCAGACCCACTCCCATAAGCACTTCCCATCCTTCCCACCCTCCCTGACACCAGCCTCACATGGCTCACTCAGCCTTTTCTCTCTGTTCACTCAGTTGCTAGTTCTGCTGATTCTTTCTCTTTTTTATTGTTTCCCACTGTCATCACTGACCTGGTTTAGGGGCCCGTAGACAGCAACTTGATGAGGGCAGTAAGTGAGTCCACCTCCTCTGCCTCTGGCTAGTTCTACAGTCCGTGCATTGGGAACTCCATCCAAGTGCACAGGGACTGCCTGCACCTCTGGAAGCTGAGCCTCCTCTTCAAGACCGTGCCTTCCTTACTCTTTACTCTTGACCGCCCCCATGGCGAGTCTCCCTAACTGCCCTTCTTTGCCTCACAGAACAGATACTCATATCTGCACAAAGGAATGCTACTCCTTTCTCGCCAAACGTTGAGTCCAGCTTCAGGCCCTTCCCACAGGCTTCTGACTGAACTTATCCCGTCTCAGGACCCGCTCATTTCATACCTCGCTTCATTAATACTTTGTTGTTGTTGTTGTTTGTTTGTTTGTTTGAGACGGAGTCTCTGTCACCAGGCTGGAGTGCAGTGGCACGATCTCTGCTCACTGCAACCTCCACCTCGTGAGTTCAAGCGATTCTCCTGCCTCAGCCTCCCGAGTAGCTGGGACTATAGGTGCTCGCCACCACACCCAGCTAATTTTTTGTATTTTTAGTAGAGGTGGGGTTTCACCATGTTGGCCGTGATGGTCTTGATCTCTTGACCTTGTGATCTGCCTGTCTCGGCCTCTCAAAGTGCTGGGATTACAGGTATGAGCCACCGCGTCCGGCCAATACTTTCTTACAGTTCTGCCTTCTACCTTCTTTTCTAGTTCTTAAATTTTATCTTTGATTGGGTAAGCACGAAGTCCCATACTGTTACCATACTTAGCGTCCTATAAAAACATTTTGAGAAGAAAATTATCCACGAACCTGCCCACACCCTCTTACGTTGCCGTAAGTGTCTCTCAACTTGTTTAGCCCTCATGAAGACAGAAGAGATAATCCTCCACCTTGCCTGGCTGCCTGCCCCTGATCCCCAAACACGGTCTATCCATCACTGCCCTCTGCTCGTTGTAGTTAGAGATGGGTATTAGGATCTCCACAGCTAGCCAGTGCTGTATGGACTTGGGTAGTTTCAATTGCCATTCCTGTGGAATAACTGCAGCGCAGCAGTAGCAGAAAGAGGACTGATCCAGAAGCAGAGATGACGCATACACTCAATGAGTGCCTGATACGTGTCTAGAGGCTTGCTTACAGCTAGCTCAGCTAGAGCTAGCGTTGCTGCTATCTCCTGTGCCCAGGCTGTTTGTCATCTTTTTACCTCCTCTGCCTCTGAGGCTGACTTTAGCTGTGGGGAGACCTGGGCTCTGGTCCTGGCAGAGCCTTTACCTCTTCAGTCTTCGGCTTCTTCATTATAATAAGGACAATAAATTAGATCAGTGCTTTCAGTAAAAATATGAGAGACACTATTAACTTCCTAGTAGTCGCATTAAAGAGTAGAAGTAGGTGAAATTTGGCCGGGGCAGTGACTCACACCTGTCATCTCAGGACTTTGGGAGGCTGAGGCAGGTGATCCCTCGAGTCCAGGAGTTCAAGACCAGCCTGTATGACACAGCAAGACCCCATCTATATAAAAACAAATTTTTTTAAATTAGCTGAGTGTGGTGACCACATGCCTGTGGTCCCAGCTACTCAGGAGGCTGAGGCAGGAGAATTGCTTGAGCCCAGGAGGTCAAGGCTGCAGTGAGCTGTGATCGAACCACTGCACTCTAGCCTTGGCAATAGGGTGAGACCCTGTGTCCAAGAAAAATGAAATCCATTTTAGTAAGTGTATTTAATCTACATATCAAATTTCATCATTTCAGTATGTAGTCAATGTAAAAAATCTAAATGAGACAGTTTACATTCCTGTTATCATATCCTTGATAATTCACTGTGTGTTTTTGCACTTATAGCGGTGCCTACTGTATTGGGCAGCATAAGTCTAGACCATCAGCAAAAATGTTTCACTCTCAAGTTCTGATTCTGCGTGTGTGGGAGGCAAGAGTTAACAACCCAAAGTTATGGAAGGAGAGTATGAAGCAGGATATAAGCTCCACAGGGCCAGGGATCTTTGTCTCTTTCTTCCCAGGGTATCGCAAGCTCCTGGAGCAGTGCTCAAAACACAGTAGGCACGCACATTTTTGAAAGAGTGAAAGGAAAGTCAGTTATGCTAACTTACTGACATTCATTCACCCTGTGCGTCAGACTTGACACTAAAACACATGGTGTTGGATTCCTAGCCCAGTGCCCATTCTCTCGTTTTTTATAGTTTCTTAGAGAATAATAATAAGGCAATAGAATTTCAAGGAACTGCTGATAAAATCTTCTGAGACTGGCGGGGGACCAGGACTCAGTTTATCAACAATTAAATTTTATCAACAATTAAAATTTGAGTGAAATTGCAAGAGGAAATAACATTCGAGTCAAAGGTGTTTGAGCTGTCTAATGACAGCACATTCATTACTTGATAAATGCTAAACATGGGCTGCTGCTGTGCGCAGTACCTGGAGGCCCGGAACCTGCAACTTGAATGCCAACTCCTAAGGGAAGGACCCATGCAAAACCCAAACCTGGACGGAACTGTGCCCGTAATTAGCATCTGCTCTGAAATGGAGGTCAGCCCACACTTAGACACGTGTGAACGGGGTATGTTTATGGTCTAACGTATGATAAGGGTGGCATTTGAGGAACTAAGAGTTGCTTGTCCCTTTCCTGATAAGGCCCAGCCAGGGAAGCTGCTAGTGATTAGACAGGACTTTTAAGTGACTGAGGTCTTCCTTTTGGACAACTGTTTAAAGCTGTAGGCTGGAGAGTTAGATGGTAAAGTTGTCCGTGGAAGCAGCCTTTGATGAAACCCCGAGGGAGGCTGTCAGCTCTTAAACCCTGTGGATTGTGTGTAAACTGAGTCGTTCTTACAGTAAGCAGTCTCCTCCGTAGGAATCATCTCATTTTTCTCAAGTCTAGGCGATCTCTAGAACAGAAAGGCAGGCTCTCTTTGGGGAGCTCTTTAAATGAATTCAGACCAGTAACACCTTTGATTTAGAGAGAAGCAGTTGATGGTGGGAAGGTGGTTACCAAGTAGCAACAAGGATTATTTCCATTTCGAGTTGTGTGTGTAGCACTTCATGCTGACACCTTGGAAAAAAATCAAGGCTTTTATGCCCAGCTTCCATCTAAAGATGTCTGTGTTCTGACCTTGTTAATATTTCCATTTGCAACCACGTCAGAGTATTCCTTTCAACACTTGAACTTGTGTGGCATCCCCTGTTGTAATATCTGGGCCAGTGTTTTGATTCTGTTTGCTGTTTTGCGGCCACAGCGTTGGTTCTTCCAGCGTTATCTCTCCACCCACACTTGCTTAAGCATCCTATTTGCAAAGGTGGGAAAGAGCTTTCCGTTTGGAGTTGTCATTGGTGGGTGTCTGTGGACGGAGCCCAGTGATAACCTTTCAGACAGTGTGTTGGCTTCTCACTTCTCAGAAGTGAGAATTTATGGAGGCACCTTAGACAGCCGAGATCACAGCCTGGTTCTGTGGCCTGCCTGGGTTTCAGTCCAGGGCTGCTTTCCACAGCTCATGTGGGAATCTAACCAAATTTTTTGACTCTAGTAAACATCATTGGTAAATGGCTGGAGGATGATGATAACCTTGAGGAAACAGAATAAGACTCTGGCTGGATGTCATGGAGCTGAGAGTGAGAAAAGACCAACTGTGGGGTTTGTTGTGTCACTGACTTAGAAATGTTTTCTCTGGGCACAGCTTTGTGGCCTGGGGCAGTTATTTCTTTAAACTCAGGTAGAATGTGTTGCGGGCATTTAAGTGGGCAACTGTAAAAATAACATCTTGGAAAAATAGCATAGGATATATTTTATTGGCCTTTTAAAAAGTAAAGCATTGTTTTATCTGGTTTTATTGCTTCAGGCCATTCATACTCTGAGCTCCTTTTCCATGTACGTGAAACACTTGAGTGTCTGTTATCTGTAACTTTCATGTGTTTGGGGCTGTGGAGGAGTCTCCAGAATGTGGCCCCCTCCCTTACTGGGGGGTCAGGCCCTAGGGAGGAGCTGTCAGACAAAAGGCTTCCTCAGACTGCCTCCAAACCCTTCCTAGATAACTTCTGGCCTTCATCCCACAAGGAATTCAAGGAGTAAGGGAGGATTATTTTTTTCAGAAGGCCATATCCATGTTGACCCTGGTTTTTCTCCTTTCTGCCCAATTATCTGCTGCTGCACATGCCAAGCAAAATGACCAAGGTCCTTGGTCATTCAAAGCGCCTGGCTCTTTTCTTATGGGTGAAAGGGTCAAGGGTCAAACTACATGCGGGTGGGGGAAGTGACAGTGTCCCGTCTCAGGTTCAGCATTCATGAGGTCCTGTGTAGGTTCCAGACTTTCTGCTTTCAGTTTTGTTCCAGTTCTCCTTCCTGGGCTGGCCCTTTAAGTCCTGGTCACTTGCTGCAAATTTATCAACCATTTCTCTGTAGCTCAGTTGGGTTATTGGCTTCTTTGGTCTGAGAAGGTTGCCATCTTGACTGCAGCTTGTGTCCTGTTCTGTTGCTTCATCAGCCTATCAACACTCTGATCTCCCAGCCATCAGAGCGAGTCTCAGTAGTTGTTCCTTTATTCCACGAGCAAAGCAGCGTGCCTTTGTTTTCTGGATCAGGATCAGCCCATTCCTGATCATCTCCCTCCTGTGCCATTAATTTTTCCTCTTGTTACTGGTTCAGCAAGGCGATTGTCCCAGCACCTTCCACTCTTGGGTTCTCTCTCTCTTCTGGACTTGGTTTCTCTAAAACCACTGCTCTGCAACGTAGCCAGCATCTTGGAGTGCCCTGGGAAGTTAGGATCCTAGGCCTTCTTCTCCCAGCCATTGTTCCTTTAAAACAAATAGTAGCATAACAATGAACATTTCTACACTTAATCACTTTCAGTTCTGGTGGCTCCAGCCTGGAGTTTCTGTGCTGACAGTTGTTAGATACTTCAGTTCTAAATGCTTCTCCGTTGCTTTCAGAATTTGCCATGTGGCCTTACCTCACTCAGGTGGCCTTAGTGGTCTAGCCAAACTTCTTTCCTAGAATGTTATTTTTAAAAAATCTTTATACCTTCCTTCCTTTTCTTTCTACTTATTGCCATCTCCTTCCTCTGACCACCTAAGCGCAACCAGCTCTTCTTCAAGCTCCCTGCCCCACCAAAGCTATCCACCTTTTAGGAAGACTCTTAAATACCTTTTCTGCTACTCACCAGCAGTGCATCTTTGGACAGTTTACAATTTGCACATCCTCTCTGTTCTCCAGTTTTCCCATCTGTAAGTGGGGGAGTAGGGGGAATGGTATCTTTTATAGGGTTGTTATAGGAATCAAATGATTGATCCAGATAGAGCCCTGAAAGCACTGTTTTACTGCCTATTTGTGATGTTGTAAAATAATTTGGTGGCTCATTAGGGTACCCGGCTAAACATCTAGTCACATTTGGTGTCCCCTGGCCGTGGCTGTGGCTGCCGCTATATGAAGAGCCCTTGGAGGGCTCTGCATGTATTAGCACCTGCTGGAGAAAAGGATGTGGGCAGAACTAGACGTTTATATTATGAAACAATTGATGTGCTCCCCTACTGAGAAGTGGGATTTCCCACACACTGTGGCAATATATTATCTTCCTTGGTGTCTCTGGCCGGGTTGGGGGGAGCACCTCTAAGCCACCTGGCATCTTTTGCTTAACTGGAATCTGCACAAAAGGAGAGAGTAAAGACTGACTCCAGCTTTTTGTTATCTTCAGTGCATATGGTGGGGATGGGGCAATGGAAAGATTAGGTGTCACGGTTACATAGTGAACACAAGGTTGCTGTGCCCTTTTTTGTTAGGACCAATAACGTCTGTTTTAGAAAAGATCACTTTAGTGGCTTTGAGAACTGGTGATCCCAGTGCACATGTGGGTTGTGACATGTGCTTGTCACTCTGTGTCCACCTCCCATCCACCATGACAGACCTTGTGCTTGGTGGGAGGGAGTCACCAATTCCCAGACACTCGTCTTGCAATTGGGGACCTGGGGTCAATTCGCTTAATCTTTTCTGAACCTTATTACTTAATTTGTGAAAAAGGGACAGTTGTAGCTTCCTTAGAGTGCCTATGAGGATTAGATGGGAATTGATGTGAAGTGGCTCATACTGAGTACTATTTCATTTGCTTTGACACACACCTCTACACCCTTCATTTCACAAGTGAATAAGAAATAGTCTCAGAGTCGTGGTTCTCATTCATCTTGCTAAGGGAAGAAGTGGGATAGGATAGCATGAAGTATATTGCCACCACTTTTACTTCTGCTTAAATTCTCCAGGTTTTCATATATAATGGAATGGTCTCTTTTTGTCTAAAGCTCTTGTACACGGTGGAGCGGTTTGTGTGGGAAGAGCCACAGGTGCACGGGTCCCCTGTTGGCCAGGAGCCAGGGCCCACAGGTGTCTTTGTTCCGTGTACACACTCCTCTTGGAGTCTGCCACCAGGCTTGGTCCATTGCCCAAGATTCCAGCTGTTACCCTGGGTTAGAAAGTTTTACTGGGAAGAACCACACATTTGAGGTAACATCCAGAAACTGTGAAAGAGAATTTGTCACCAAAGGAATGCTGAAATGTGTTTGGTTTTCTTTTGTATTCATAAACCCTCAGGAGAGTCAGAAGAAGGTAACGCTTAGTTGCCTCTGGACTGCTGAAAGCCCTCAATAGCTGAGAGCCTTAGTTCAAGCCTGAGCATTTTCCTGAAATTTTCTAGACAATCATTTCTATAGCTTTCATGTTAAAGATCACAGACCTAGACTTAAGATATATGCAGTCCTTAACTTGATAGATGTATGTCTCCACACATACCAAGAACCTTGTGGATAGTTTCTATGTCTAATGCCAGGCACAAAATAAGAATTAGTGTTGCTTTGACCAAAGACCTGCGTGCCAATGTTATAAATGCTCACAGTTACCTCCCCTCCAGCTTGTGCACCTGCCTCTCCTGCTCGCCCACCTTGGGTTCCTCACACTTTCATCGTGTTTCTGGAGTTCACTGGCTAGTCCAGAAATCTAGATAAGCTATGAAGCAGGACTAGAAATAGCTTTTTTCCCCCCTCTATTTAATGCTCAAACGTAGGTTTTCAGACCAATCTGCGTTGAGCAGCTCTGTCCTGAGCAATGGGAAATGATTAGATTAGACATCAAACTTTTTCTCAGGGACCTTGGTTTAACCTTCTGGCCTAGTTTGTCTTTTCCTTTTTTTGCTGCTGTCTCTGCAAACCTCTTTTTTTTTCTCCCCCACCTTCAGTGTGTGTATTCTACCTTTACTGCAGTCAGATAACTGAAGAGAAGGGAGTTCGAAAGTACCTGAGATAGTTGGTCATCTTGAATTGTCAAAAACAAAACCTGAATTCTCAAATCTGTAGGAACAAATGATGGTTTCCACCTTTCCCCATTTCTACTGTGCAAATACAATTAATCTGTTTCTCAAACAGTAAAAGGGAAATCAAACACTTTAGTTTGAATTTACTAGGCTTCAAATTAATTTGTTCTCTATTTTGTTAATTCTGCTAACTAGAATTTGCCTTTAACCAGGGCCTTTCATGAATTGGGAATGTGTGTTCCACGTGATTCTTTTATGTGGGGATTATATCAGTGTTGATTTAACGTGGTTAATTAAAACTAAAAACTGTTGGACTAAGCACTGATGTGTTATCTAAACACTGAGGGCCTATGACTTGGATTTATTCTAGTAATACCAGTGTTTGTCTAAGTAACTTAAAAATGTACTTTTGGTATTTGAAATTGTTTGGATGAGTGAGGGACAATGAAGAATCCCTTTCTAATAGGCACAAGTGACTTATTTAATGCTCTTCTAATGAGCTAAGCACTCAGCCTAAATTTGTGTCTCCAGTGGCTTAAACTCCTCTCTGTGTAAATCATGGTAAATTGAGAAAGTGAAAAACTCCACCATGGACTTGGCATTCATCATGTCCCACACTGTGCTTTTATACAGACTTTCTCCCCCAGAATTTAACTCCAGTATTCATATATGTATGAGAAGAAGTTGGCATGGAAGATGCTAACCACAGGCATAATGTATTTCTGAAAAAAGTGTTTGTTAAAGTTTTTGCAACTGTAGCCAGTAACCAACTTAACAGTATCACAAGGGTAGCTCCATGTTTGAAGTGAGAAATAGCAATTCTGTGAAACTGAAAAAAAAAAAAATTTCTTTTGGTTAACAAACGTTGAATGAGATGAGAGGAGATGGATTTGCATGATTTAGAGAGTTTGAGGGTTTTTTAAATGAGCATCTTTTAAAAAGGATGAGTAGAAACTTGACAGAAAGGCATTCTAGAGAAAAAAGTCTCTCTTCCCCTGTTCATCCCCTTATCTGTAGAGATCAACATTTATGTCTTGGAGATGAAGCTTCCAAGTGTATTTAATTTTGGCACATGGATGTGGGAATGCGGAATGTAGGGGGGAGGGGAGGAAAACGGGAATTGAAGAAGTTACGTAAGGCAACAGATGAATAGAAGGCTTCTAAGGGAGAAGCTTTAGGACATGGATCATAAGGTTTTAATTTTTCTTCAACTAATACATATATAGATTCCAAATTCAAAGGGTACAAAATAAGTTTTCTTCTTCTAACTTTGAATCTACTTCTCCCAAACTAGAGGAAGTATTTGGTACAGGCTATAACTACTACCTGTGTGTGTTTTCAGAGAGTTTATATGCTTGTGTAAGCATAGACTTTAACAGTTTTGCTGTTAACAGTTTTGCTATTAACTTGTTTTTCTATTAATGAGTCTTGATGAGCATTTCACAGTCATACAGAAAGAACAGCCATCTTGAATTGTCAAAAACAAACCCTGAATACTTAAATCTGTAGGAACCACTGCATGCATTTCTGTTTTTTTATAAACACATCAGCTCATTTAGCCATCTTCTATTGGTGAATACTTACAGCTTTATAAATAATTCTCCAATGAATATTTTGTGTATACTTGCAAATATACCAAGGATAAAATTCAAAGTAGAAGTAGAATCTCTATGTCAAAGAGTGTATCTCCTTAAAATTAAGTGTCTTATGTCCAGAGAGAACCCACAAGCAGTATACTAGTCTGATTCCCACACATCAGACTTACTGATCTTTGCCCATTTGATAGATAAAAATGATACGTTGAGGTTTTAATCTGCCTGTCTCTTAAGTAAGGTTGTGGCTGTATTATGTGTTTGAGATGTAGTTTGTGTCCTTTGTGTCTTATCTGTTGGGGTTCTTCTGGTATTTCTGATTTGTTGAAGCTCCTTATTCATTAAGAAAATGAGTACTTTGCCTAATGTTACAAATATTTTTCCAACTTTTGCCTTCTGACTTTATGGTGTTTTTGAATTATATAGTCAAATATAGCCATTTTTGAGGCTTTTAGGTTTTACGTGACTTATAAAAAAAAAAAAAAAACTACCCACTGTGTGTAAGTATATATAAACGCATTTTCCCCTCAGTACTCTTAGAATTTCATGCTTTTACATTCAGTCTTTGATCTGTCCAATCTCGATCTTAGTTTGGCATGAAATAGGGAGCCCCTTTTATTTTTTTCTTTTTGATAATTTAGATAACCATCCAGATGTTTTTCTTCACTTTACTATTCTAAAATGCCTCCTTTAATTATATACTAAATCCCTTTACATATCTGATTTTATTTCTAGATTTAAAAAATTTTGTTCCATTGATTTGTCTTTTTGGGCCAATAACATGCCATTTCAATTATTGTGGTTTTGTGATATCTGTTACAGGCTAGTATGTATCATTCCTATTTTTCACAATGTTTTCTGGCTATTTCTGCCTCTCCTACCATATGAACCTTACAAATTCTGTCTAAAACAAATTCTAACTTTGAGTCTGCTAGAAGTTCACATACTTTAAAATATATGAAAATTCTCAACCTGGTGTACTTCCCCCCACTAAAAAAAAAGGCTCATAGCTTCCAGACTATCACCAGTCTCAGATGTCCCTCCTCTAATGTTCAGAACCACGGTTCTAGCATAGGCGTAGTCCTGACTTTAATCCTACAAGTCGTCTTTTTGAAGAACTCCTTAAAAAAAGACTTGAGTCAGAATGTATTCCTATAGTTATTCTCCTCTGTAACATTATTGAGGTTCTGGCTGGAGATTTAAAAAAAAAATTGTTGCTTGTATCTCAAGTACTGATTGCATTACAGCCTCTGGTTGCCGTGTGACTTCTCATGCCTGTGTCATAAAGATGAGCCTTGAAAGCATAACAGGTGATTCACAGTAGCAAGTGAGTTGTATTTCTTTAGGTAGACCAATGTACCTGAAATCTATAAAACCCATGCCACCAAATCATAGTCTAGCTGTGGTCACAGTAAAGCCAGTGCCATAACTTTCTGTAATTATTTGAACTTAATTGTGTAGCTCAGGGTTCTCCATCCCCCAGACCACGGGGCAGTACCAGTCCGTGGCCTGTTAGGAACTGGGCAGCACAGCAGGAGATGAGTGGCAGGTGAGCGAGCATTACCACCGCAGTTCTGCCTCCTGTCAGATCAGCAGCACATTAGATGCTCATAGGAGTGTGAACCCTAGTATGAACTGAGCATGTGAGGGATCTACGTTGTGCCCTCCTTATGAGACTCTAATGCCTGATGATCTGAGGGTGAAACAGGAACAGGTTCATGCTGCAACTCTCAACCCCCACTTCCACGTCCGTGGAAAAGTTGTCTTCCACAAAACTGGTCCCTGATACGAAAAAGGCTGGGGACCACTGGTGTGGCACATACAGTGGACACAAATGTACTGTGTGCTAATCATGGGAGACCACAAAGAACTGCTAAGTGTTTAAAGGATATGGCAAAAAGAGAACTCTACTATCCCAAATCTGCCTTGAAACCAAATGCCAGTCACATTATTCATCACAGATTTTGCTTGGGATCCATAACCTATGAGTGCTTTGTAAGATGATCTAGATAGCCTAGGACTTTTTAATGCTGTTCAGAGACACTTTTGTCTTCCCCTCCACGAGTACTCTGTAGCAAGCAATAGAGCACTCATCCCCAGAGAGGTCCTGCAGATCCTGCTGTGATCACATACTCAGCCCACTGCTTTCTGCCTCTTGGCCCCAACCAAGAGCTCATGTTCTCTTTCTGTTGGCTTGTGTCCCCTCTCTATAAGTGAACTCTGTGGCCTTCCTCTTCACCCCAACCAGGGACACCCTTTCTTCTACTTTTATATTACATTTAATTTCTACTACTAGAGTTGTCTACACCACACACTGCCTCGTATTGATACCTCATATTTTCACTACCTTCTTGATGGGAGAGCCTGAAGAGCTCATCTTCATGTACCTAGCAATGCCCTGACAACCAAGTAACAATCATAGGGGATCCCTGGCACCGGTGCAAGGCCAGAAATCCATGTTGGAACCCTAGGAGAATGCATGCCGACGTGTGTTCAGACACAGCAGCTTCCAAACAATGAAACTGCAGAAGTCATTGGGATGGGTTTTGTGTGTGTCTAGCAAGTCAGAAAGGCGGAGGGGGTGGGAAAACTGTTCACAGTGAAATCTGAGGACAGCACCTTGACTCTTTGTTTTGGGTTTTACATCCATCTAGCAAATATTCGACTCGTGGCTCTACAGGCACCTTGACATTTTAATATATGAGTATTTGCTTTTATATATTAGGATTTCCAGGGATCCATTGTGTTTTATTTTTTGATAAGTATAACGTAGCTGAAAATTACTTGGGAAACTTTGTGGTCCTAGCAGATGAAGTGGTGGTTTTCTCCTAGTACTCAGTGCCAACTTTATTCTCCTCGGGTAGCTTTAACGTACTATTTTTCTTTCCCAAGTCCACTTAAAGGTACACACTGCCCTGAGGAAGTTGGCCATGTCCTGTGTCGGGCATCCATCCTAGGAAGAGTGGTTCCACCACATAGGTGACCTAACCTTTTGTTGACTAGAAATTTCGTCGTAAAAACAACTCCTTGCTTCTACCCTAGATGACAAGTACTTGTTAGGACAGATTTCTCCTGTCATGAGAATTTTGCTAAAGGAACATGCTTTATTCCAGTAGAAGGGGTTGGACTCCCACTTATTGGTGAGCTGGTAGCCCAAAGTTGAGAATCCATCTACTTGTGGAGTGAAGGAAGTCGTGTGTGTGTGTGTGTGTGTGTGTGTGTGTGTGTGTGTGTGTATTGTATATTCTGTGTGTGAGTGTTGTAGCCTAGGTGTCAAACAGGTCAAGATGTGGTTAGGGAGCCAGAAAGCTGGAGAAGTAACTAATTCTTCTGCGGTCCTATACGGTTTGCTAACATTCTGTTTTCAGCACATTCGAAACACACTCTGTCTCAGCACACTCCACCCTCACCCAGAAAAAACAAGCAAAACAACACAACCCCAAACAAAACAAAACTATGAAGTAATCTAAAGTAATATGGAATGAGTTTGTGTGTTTTTGTCCTTCTCTGCGGAGTCACTGTTTTTTACATATTTAACTCATTGAGTCCTCACAGCAACACTGAGCAGTAAGTGCTATTTATCACCATTTTATAGGAAGATGTTCAGAGATTAAATAATGAGTTCCTTGAGCTGCTTTGCCATGTAGAAGCGAATCCTAACTCTGTTTCTCACCCCTCACTTTCAGTTTCCCCAGCCAGAACATCCCCCGAAGATGGCAGAGGAGAGCAGCTGTACCAGGGACTGCATGTCCTTCAGCGTGCTCAACTGGGATCAGGTTAGCCGGCTGCACGAGGTCCTGACTGAGGTTGTACCTATCCACGGACGAGGCAACTTTCCAACCTTGGAGATAACTCTGAAGGACATCGTCCAGACCGTCCGCAGTCGGCTGGAAGAGGCAGGCATCAAAGTGCAGGACGTCCGGCTGAATGGCTCTGCAGCTGGCCACGTTTTGGTCAAAGACAATGGCTTGGGCTGCAAAGACCTGGACCTAATCTTCCATGTGGCTCTTCCAACAGAGGCAGAATTTCAGCTGGTTAGAGATGTGGTTCTGTGTTCCCTTCTGAACTTCCTGCCAGAGGGTGTGAACAAGCTCAAAATCAGTCCAGTCACTCTGAAGGAGGCATATGTGCAGAAGCTAGTGAAGGTTTGCACGGACACTGACCGCTGGAGCCTGATCTCCCTCTCCAACAAGAATGGGAAGAACGTGGAGCTGAAGTTTGTCGACTCCATTCGGCGTCAGTTTGAGTTCAGTGTGGACTCTTTCCAAATCATCCTGGATTCTTTGCTTTTCTTCTATGACTGTTCCAATAACCCCATCTCTGAGCACTTCCACCCCACCGTGATTGGGGAGAGCATGTACGGGGACTTCGAGGAAGCTTTTGACCATCTGCAGAACAGACTGATTGCCACCAAGAACCCAGAAGAAATCAGAGGCGGGGGACTTCTCAAGTACAGCAACCTTCTCGTACGGGACTTCAGGCCCACGGACCAGGAAGAAATCAAAACTCTAGAGCGCTACATGTGCTCCAGATTCTTCATCGACTTCCCAGACATCCTTGAACAGCAGAGGAAGTTGGAGACCTACCTTCAAAACCACTTTGCTGAAGAAGAGAGAAGCAAGTACGACTACCTCATGATCCTTCGCAGGGTGGTGAACGAGAGCACCGTGTGTCTCATGGGGCATGAACGCAGGCAGACCCTGAACCTCATCTCCCTCCTGGCCTTGCGTGTGCTGGCGGAACAAAACATCATCCCCAATGCAACCAATGTCACCTGTTACTACCAGCCGGCTCCTTATGTCAGTGATGGCAACTTCAGCAACTACTACGTTGCCCATCCTCCAGTTACCTACAGCCAGCCTTACCCTACCTGGCTGCCCTGTAACTAACCTTGAAACCTGAGGGTTTCCACAATGGCAACCCCAATAGGGCTAGGGCTCTCAGGTAGGGGAGCCTCCTTCTAGATGTAGGTGTTTGGCTTTTAAAGGGGAACTCAGCTCTGATTCTGCTTTTTTTTTTTTTTTTTCTTTGTGTACCCATTGGAATGGGTCTACAGTGTATCATGAGCCAACCCTAAAAGGACCCATATTACAGTGCCACGTTGGAAAATGCTACGGGAAGCATGACCTAGCCACGTCTTTCCAAGATAGACACTACCATGTCACGTCCCAAACGTTAGCATGTGGGGGTTGAGCTCTGTGCAGTAATCGACATTGGGAGAGTTTGGGCAGCGCATGAGAAGTGCTAAGCTACTTGTTTTCTCACTTGAGCCTGAGTAGGCTGCGTTGGCCCTCACTTGGGATTCTCAGCAGTTACGTGAAAGTTGTGCTGACAATCTCTTCTCTTGTATCAATTTTAGTCAGGCAGAAAATGGTAAACATGAGGGTGCTCTTGTGACTTAATTTTTGTTCAAGGGACTGAATTGCTTACGTTTATTCCCTGTCAGCAGAGCGGAGAATGTCATTCATCAATAAACCAAAGCCAATAGCTGGAGAATTGAGATCTGGTTGAAAGTGGTTTATGGTTTACATGCTGTACTATCCTGAGGAATTGCGAGATATTGCTGAGGAAAAAAAAAAATGACCTTTTCTTGAAATGTAACTTGAAAACAAAATAAAATGTGGAACGTAATGTTTAATTAGAATTGTGCTGGTGGTAGTGGAAGGGGATAATTGTAAATAGGAAACATGAATGTTCATTTTTTTCTTTAAAGAATTCTTATTAAATGACTCCCTGCCTTTTTTTTCTTTTTTCCTCATCAGCTCTTTCATGGCTGACTTTTGTTTTATTCTTTCTAAGACTAAGGATTGTGCTGAGTCCAGAGTCATTGTGGTAACTGACATGAGGGTCTTCCCATGTTTTAATTGGAAACCCATTTTGGTCACATTCCAAGTATGACACAGCTGTTCTTCTGGAGTACTTTGGCTATTTTTTGTTTTTGTTCTTTTTGTTTTTTTTCAAAAATAGTAACTTCCTTCTCCAGGTGTGTTTGACAGCAACTCAATTCAGGAATTTCAGTAGAACTGAGTGACCTGTGGAACTGCTTTAGAATCTAACCTGCTGTCTTCGTGCTGTGTGTGAAGGGGAAGGTAGGGGGTTAGCATTAAGTTTGGCCTTGTGTGCATTGGTGCTACCAAGGCACTTTGAAATCATTCCAGTATATTTGGGAAGAATTGAGTGAATGAGAATGCTCTTCCTTATTCTGGTAGATTTGACTTGTTTATATTCTGCACTTTAGAAGGAAAACAGTGTTAATCTCTAGTCGAAAGAAAGCTTAGTAAATGAGAGAGTTCTAGGCTACTGTGGCTTTTTCCAGTAGATTTAGATGAGATTATGTGTTTTGAAATGTTTTGTGGGGTCCCTTAGCATTACTTTAGGGCAGAGACACTCAATGTTGCCAGCCAGCTTGGGTTCCAAAGTGATTTAATCAAATTCATGCTCCTGATTTTTTTTTTTTTTCCCTTCCTTTGGCTATAAAAACCCAAAGCCCGGAGTGATTGTTTTCTCCTTGCTTTAAGCAATGAAGTTTATCCTAATGCAAAAGAGCTTAGTAGAAAATGAGTGGTTTACCTTTTTCTAAAAGTATATTTTCAAGTTTATTCTGGAATGTGATATCTTGGTCGTCTTAAAAGCGGATCAGACATGACTGAAACTCAAGGCTTAGCTGGTATCTATGTTGTGCTGCATTAGGTGACTAGAAGCCACTTATTAGTGTAATCAGCTCCTGTTTCGCTGCGAGCCTTAGTTATATTTGAATTCAGCCGCTTTGAGTCAAGGCCGGTTCTAATTGAGGGGACCCAGGGTGCTTCAGTGTTAAGAGTGGGGCGATGAAGAGTGAACCCCGATGAAGAGTGATCCCAACTTGAAAACTATCTGGTCATTCATGACCTTAAAAAGCTGCCATTGTGGTCAAATGGCATGTGTTTGCACAAAAATGACAGATGTGTTTAACCAAAGCTTTGAAATGGGATGAAGCCGTCAACAGAAGCACTTGCGTAACAGAAATCAGTATTTCTTCTACCTAGAAGGTTTGGGGACCAGAGTAATGAGGCACCAGATGGAGATAAGATCTGCATCAAGTAATTACATTTCCAGTTTGTCCTTGGGGTTCTTTCTGCTTATTATTATTCTTTTTTTCCTGTCTGGTGATAGCCCTCTTCTGAGGATGAAAGGAGGCACAGAAGTTGCAAGAAAGACCCAGTCCCCAGTCTTTGCCACCATTGCACCATGGTAGCCTCGGAGTCCCTTCACCTGACCTTTCTAGTCAGCTCAGATCTTTTTGTAGTTTGAGAATAGACATGTGTTCAAGAGCTATCAGGGTTAAAAGCTTCACTGACCAAAGCTGTACTTTTAAAACAACCCCTGGGCTCGTAATGTCTCCACTTGCTCTGTGAGCCTTTTGCCAGCCTCAGAATAGGCGAGGTGACCTTGAATTTCAGGTCCCTGGAAATTCTAGCTGAAACCTGCCTTTCCTAATGCTCACACAAGCACCAGGTACCCTGAACTTATACTGCGTCCAGTGGTTCCTATTTTGTGTGTGTGTGTATGTGTGTGTATGTTGAGGAACATGAAACTTGGCAGTAGCAGGGGGCACTGAAGTTCACATGCAAGTTCTAATCTAAATTGAAGCAGTCTCTTGTTTGTTTCGGGGCTCTGGTTTGACTGTTTTCTGATGGTTTCGGCATGTCTGCAGCCTGTTCTCCTAGCCTGCTGCTTGGAGTCAGGTTGAGCATCAGTGAGATGAAGACAGTACCTTTTCCTCTAACATTGGCAGAACAGCACGCACGGGATGCCTGACCTTGAGCTCTAGTCTCCCCTTTAAATCTTACCTTGGCAGTGACACACTATTCCTTATTCAATAATCTCAATGCTGAAACTGAACTCTATTACTAATGCCTTCCAGTCAGAGTTCCTGATGGGATGCCTATGGGATGTGGTATGGCCCACACCTGGGGGACCTGGCAGATGGGGTGAGTTGGGTAAGGAAGATGATGCTTAGTTCCTGATAGATGCTACAGATGTAGTTTGGCATTTCAGCTTTTTCCAGTTTGATTTTTCACTGGGGTTTGAGTCACAGCAAGCTGTGTATGAACTTGTGTTTTGTGGTGACACATTAAT
Organism: Macaca fascicularis; assembly: GCF_037993035.2. Lineage (NCBI taxonomy): Eukaryota > Metazoa > Chordata > Mammalia > Primates > Cercopithecidae > Macaca > Macaca fascicularis. The sequence continues at coordinate 116,769,539 of NC_088375.1, read as the reverse complement.
AATCAAATTGCTAAAGCCCTGAATCTGCTTATTCTTCAGCTTCACCTCTGCACTAACCCCTCACCCTTATGGTACGTTAGGATAACTAGTACTGCTTTGTTGACTTTGGGAAATGGTGCCACTCAAAAGCAACTTCCTAACTTTAGGAATAACTCCTTTGTAGTTTACTTTCTGGTACTGGTTGGTGCCTTGTATTGGGATACAGCTATATTCTTAGCTCAGATGTCCTCTTTTAGAGAGCAAAGTAGTTATCCAATGGTGAGAAGAGACCCTGATACTCATGGGGGCCATTCCTTCCTGGGTGTCTGACCAGGGCTCTGTGTCAGGCAAAACCTTCTGGGTGGATTCTGTAAGAATCCAGTTTCCAAGGTTAGATTCACATCCCTAATCTTGCAGAGACTAGAATTTCACAGCTCACTTTGGAACATATTCGAATTCAACCAGTTAAAATCAGAGGACCAAGTCGTGGGGCCGGGGGGCGGTGTTGAGGAGAGGTATTTTTAAAGATCTGGCAACTTTTCAGGATTATTTGTTGAGAACTCTAAGGTGAAGATCAGGAAAGAAAAGACTGTGTGTGTGTGTGTGTGTGTGTGTAGTTCAAGTGCCTAAATCTTGTTTACCTATCACTTTTTAAAAAATAATTGAAGTGTAAGCTAAATAAAATGCTTGGAGTTTTGCCTGGGCTTAGTGAGACTTGGTGCAAATTCTCGTGTGTGTTTGCATAGGAAGGTGAGATGACCATCTACTAAAGAGGAAGTAGCTAAATACGGATCTGTGGGTGTTTTTTAAAAAAACTCAACCTATCTGGTATTTTATTTTAATGGATAAAAATGTAATTTTCCTAAGGTAGCAACTTATTTCCAAATTAATATAGATGAAAAATAGATACCCATTAGACTAAATTGAAAGCTTTTTGTTCTATATTTGCATAGCCTTTGAGATATTAATTTCTTAGCAGTGCCTAGGAGGTCTGGGGTTTCCTCTTTGGTAGTGGTCACTAACCTTACTTGATGCAGATAAAATCACTTGTCAATGCAAAATGTGTTAGAACTTGATAAAGCTTTGAGTTTGAGAAATAAAAGTATATTTAAAATTTAAATAAAACTTGTCATTTATGCTCATTGATTTGTTTCTCCTCAATGATGAATTTATTTTACGTTTCAGGAAACATGTTGAATAGAGATAGGAAGCTGTCAACATCAGCCTTGGATACGTCTCTGAAGGACAGATGCTTTCTTTGGGGGGAGGGTTGTGTGGTTACCTTGGAGACCACAAATCCCTTAATATTTGGGCTCTTTTTCAAGGAGCCCAGCTAACATAAACTAGTCTTGGTTGTTGACCACAGCCTTCCAGCTAATACCCACGGCAGGTGGAGTCTTGCAGTCTGCCTTTGCTGGCACCTTGTTTAATTCAGTCCCCTTAGCTTCTAGCCCACTTCAACAACAGCAAAGAAAACAGCTTCAGCCATACATGTACAACGACTGTAGTTTCTTCACATTTTTAAAGAAGTATAGAAGTGAACAAGTGATACTTGGAGTGATTGATCGATATTTGAAGGGTATAAAGAGATGCTATAGACTTTGATTAGCAACCTTCTTCCTCATTCCTTTGATGTAATTCACAACAACCCCTGCCCACCCCAAGTCCTGCCCCTTCCGTGGCCTCCCTTCTGTGTGGAATTTCTTTGAACTCCTATGGCATTCTCCTAATTGTCCTCATTAAACTTATGTCTTTGGTTGTGTAAAATCCTTCATCCCCTTGCCTCCACCTGTCCCTGCTCCTCCTCAAACCTTTCAGCCTAGGATGCACATGCTCTGGAGTCTGGTATGAGTCCTTCTTGGGCATGTTTACTCAGTAAGTAACCCTTGCTCCTCTTAAGCCCTGACTGCCAGCTCACTCTATCCATGTTGCCTCTTCACTCCTCCCTTCATTCTGCCCATCCACGTCCATGATGTCAGTGACCTCTTTAGCTTTATGATGGACTACATCTGTTCTAGTCATCTACTCACATCGGTTAGACACTATCTGGATCCAGAACTGTTCACGAAGGCTGGAGCGACATTCTTCTCTTTTCACTACAAGAACTGGGATCTTTGAAGAGCAGTTTTCTGATCTTATGTTTGCCCATCAGCCATCCCCAGGATCTTCTTCCTCCTCATTTTTACTGTGCGTGCCTTCGGAAATGTTCCTTGACTCTGCCCTCTTGGTTGTCTTCAGTTCTTGCTTGGGCTATTTCATGAGTCTTGTCTCTATCTTTCTTGACTCTTTCAAGGGCTCTTTCTAAAACAGATGTGCCTGGGCCCCTCCCATACATTAAAACCTGTGTAAGACTCTACTGTGCAGGAGCAGATATCTGGAGCCCTTTACAGCTAGCTGGTCCCAGTCTACCTTCCTATCCTTCGACCTACTCTACTAAGCTGGCCTACTTGGAGTTCTGGAGCACACAGCTGCTTCTGTGCACCTGACCCCAGCAGGCTTCTAAAATCTCAGCTAAACGTCACCCCCATCCTCACCTCCTCTGGCTTGCCAGGCTCTATGCCCCCTCCCCCTTCCTACTCTTTCCATTCGTATTCTTACTGGGTTGCATCAGCTCTTCACCCCACATTGTGAACACCTGCATGCTTCATTCTCTGCCCACTTTTCATGTAACTGGCATAGATTTGGTGCTTCAAATGTTGAACTGGATGGGTTTTTCCCTGAAGGACTTGTCCTTGGGCCACTAGCCACTTAGAGGCTGAATCCTGGATGTTTACCTGAATGTGTTGTAATGCCTCATTTTGGTGCCAGAAACCATTTCAGTCCCAGACATTGTCCAGACCAATATTTATACGCAGGACAACTTGTGTGGGATGTGCTGGTGCTCGGCTTCCTGGAATGAGTCGTCATGTCCTGGACACTAACACAATTGAACACAAGCTCTTGGCCCCTGAGCAAGGTCAGTACTAAGGGTTGCAGTCTTGACACTCAGCGGTATTATTTCAAACTCCCCACCCACCCAGTCCTCCTGGCAGACCTACCCTTCTGGTGTTTTAATAGAATTCCTCTCATGCCATCTCCAAGTGTTCATTCCTTAGCCTTGGAATGAAGCTCTCGTCGTTGCCACCCGGGACCTCTAGGGTTCCAGAAGTACACTTCTAAATGAGCGGGGATTCTTTTTCTCCTTCACTGTCCGAGTAGTCGCCTGGGCGGGATAGTGATGTACTTGGTTGTAATCTGGGGTTAGTATCAGCTGGAAGATGCTGAGAGCATTAACGGGACCTGCGGGGGTTTCCCACATGACCTCTGAGCCGCCAGAACCTCAGTGTGATGGTGCCACTCTGCCACCTTACCTTGGCATAGAGCTTCATCCTCTCCAGAGGCCTTCAGCTCCGTATGCACTTATGGCAGGTGGAGTCAGAGGCAAGTCAGGGGTGGTGCCCACACTGGGCTGAGTGGTCTACCCCTGCCCCCTGCCTAAAAGCTGAGTCAAGTGACTTCCTGTCTGAAGTGATGGCATTGGAGCTGGGGCCACGGTGCTGGTTTCCTGCCTCCTGGCCCTATGCCTTCTGCAACACAGGACTGTGTCCTTCCTTGGGGATAAGTGCTACCTAGAAGCATGTGCTGCCCTGGCGATGAACCACTCCTCAGACCCTGACTATCATTATTCTCTCAAGCAGGTTTCTGTCGGTGCTGCCCAGAATCCAGGGAGCTGGAACACATCAGGAGGCTTGGTTTCATACTATTCCTCACCCAGCTCAGAGCTACCCAGGCTACCTGTTCTGGCCGTGACTGGATCACAACTCAGGGCATTTTCACCATAGCAGGCCATCCCAGGGCCACCTTTTACTTAGGAAGTTTCTGAAAATGAGAAACGTCCCTAAGGGAAAGGCATGAGAAGCTGGAGTCGCCGCCTGTCTTTCGGATGCTTCCCTGGGAAAAAGGTATCCAAGGTTGTAGTATTCAGGAGAGAGGGATGGAGACAGGCAGCACCACAGCAACTTCAGCCAGGCTGTTTTCAACCATTTCAATCCATCCCTTCCATATGGATAGTGCATGAGGTTTTGCTCAAGAGGCCTGTTGGGAACTAAACCCATGAGAAAACAGAATGACAACTCATTGCTTTAGACGAAGGCTTTCGGTTGACCAAGTACACAGTGCATATACGTAGCTTGCAGGCCTCAGAAATGTGGGCTTGGTAGCAGTGTTTCCACTGTACTCAGGAGCCAGAGGCTCAGTGCGCTTCTGAGTTGCCCAAGGTTGCATATCTTGTAAGAGACAGAGGCTGTGCACAAAGATTTGGCAAAGCCCGGTTCCCCCACTATTGCAACCCTGAAACACTCTGTAAACCATAAATCGCCCTGCAAATATTAATTTTTATGTCGCCCCCTCTCAAGGGCCTAAGAGGTGTTGAGTTGCTTGGTAATAGATCCGTTTCCACTTATCCAGGAAAGGAATTCCTTGGACAAACCAGCAGCTTTCCTCAGACAACCGTCCCTTTGTGAATCAGGTGTGGGGGGACCCATTGCAGGCTCATTAACATGTTTGGGGAATGCTCATGGAGCACCAGGTCCCGTGCTAGGCATTAGCATTTAATCTTCCAACAACTCTCAGATAGGATGATTAGGTTGACAGGTGAGGAATTCTAAACGTCATACAGCTGCCACGGCCAGCACCTGGCTCTGGGGTGTCTGACTGTGGGGCTCCAGCTCTCAGTTCTTTCACAGTATGCTATTTTGTCTTTGTCCTGTATTTTACAGGGTGGCACACGGAAGAGGCACAGAAGAGCAAATATCCTGCCTTCCAATAGAAGCCTTTGAAGAGAAATAAGGAGGAGGACAAAGCCACTGATTAAATTGATTAGTTAAAATTGAAAATTAAGCCAACTGATGAAGTTAAAATAGGGTGCCTATTGTGGTTGGCATGACGTTTTAAATTAGAATTGAAATGGAAACAGCATCATGGTTTCCCCCACGCCTTATCCAGGCAGCCGTGTACTCTGGGGGTATTTAAACTACCTGCAGGCTGGAGTTGGGGGGGGCGGGGGGTAGTGCAGGACGGCTTTTGCAGAACTCGGGAAACCAGCTCACCTGCAATGCTGAAACAATGAAACCAAGAAGGGAGGGACTCAGAAAGCTAAGAGCACAACCCCAAGCAGTTCCTGGAGTCAAACACCTGTGGGTTTTCATGCACTAAATATAGTGGAAGTTGGGTCATCTTATCCTTAAATAAACACTACAGGGAGCAAAGACTTTTTTGAATCTTTACATTGGCTCAGGTAAGCGGGAGCCTGGGAGAAGCAGCGCTTGGGTGGCTGTGAATGGTCTGCGGTAGCCTCTGGTCCTCACATCCCCTGCTATCTCAGGATCCCACACAAAACATTCCTCTGTGGTTTTATCCCTGTTTTTAAGTCAACTGCATGTACCTCGTTGTCCCTGTGCCCTTCATCCCCTCCCCCTACCGTGAGAGATCAGTTTCCTTGGCCTTCACCTGATCTGACCAGGGACAGCAGGAGAGGCGTCCCCTCTCTCTCTAGCTCTGGCAAAAGAGGCAGCTTTTCAGCAGGCTTATTTTCCATCCTACTTTAGATATTACTGAAAGGAAATGAACTCTTCTTTGACTTTGGCTTTTGAATTTTGAATGCTGCTGAATCGGGCACAGTCCCTACTTTAGGAAACGTTAAACCAGAGGCTTGTGGCCAGGTTTCTGGCTTGTTGTTTGAGTGGCAGTTTGGTGCCCAGTAGGGTTCAAGGGATTCAAAGTGAGGAGCCCTTTACAGAGAGGCAGTGGGGCAGAAGAGCTGGACCTTTGGAGCTGGAGACTCCAGCTCAGCATGCTCCTCTGCTCCCCTAGTGATTGCATACACCGCTCCAAGCCCAGTGTCCTTGTGGGAACAATGCAGGTGATGATGATGCCAGTTTTGGGGTTCCTAAGAATTAGGAAAGCCAGGTATTTTTTAATAAAGCTCCAAGCCCAGTACCAGGTGCCCATAGACAGTATCTATTACTTGATATCCTCTGCTCTAGAGGAGTTTACAGTCTGCTTGGGGAGTTAAGAGAAATGTCTAAGTGGTATTTAAATCATTAACACATGTGTGCCGCAACTTCTTTGGTTCTGCTGGACATCAGGAAGTAAAAACACTGGTTACAATTGATTAATACCTACAGAGGCCGGTTAAGGGCACGCTACACACTTTCACCATGCTCGTGACAGCCCTGCCAGCTAAGGACGGTAGTCTCTCCCCCTACTCCACCCGCTACTTAACGGAAGAGAAACTAAGGCTCAGAGAGGCTGAGCAACATGCCACAGCCTGCACAGCTGCCTGGGCTGGCAATTGCACACCTGGCGCCAAGATAGCATGGACCGTGTCCAGCTGCTGGGCTGGGAGCCTAGGGCACCGGCCAGTGCTCTGTCCTGGCTGACTGCCCCGATGCCCATTGGCCTGTGGGTTGCAATATCATCATAATTCCTACTAAGCAACCCATTAGCCTCACTCTCGAGGTACTGCCAACTCACCGAAGTTCCCCAGAACTTCAGACCCACTTCCGCCACTCGTCTGCTGAGGGTAAGCAGAGAATGAAAGGTACTGCTCCAGAGGACTGTGGCAAACTCTATACAATGAAGTTATTTTGTCCTTTCACTGAGCAACTTCCCCGTACCAGGAATTAGAATCTGCACATTGAAAAGGCCCAGAAGCCTCCTGCTCTAGTGTGGCAGGCGCTTTTGTAAATGTGTGACCTGCTGGTTTTGCTGGGATGTGCACATTTCTAATAATGGTGTTGATCAACAAAGAGGACTTTGCATGGCAGGGGCGTGCCCTCCCTCCAAAGCTGCTGTTTCAGAGGTTCCTCCACCATGCAAGCCCCAGACCTGGGACGAACTCACACTCCCTAACATGCTTGTGTTTTCCTGTGAGACAAGTACCTCTTCCACCCTAAGAGCATTTAATGACTTCCAGTAGGGTCAGCAGTCCAGGCCTGGTGAAAGAGGGCAGGGAGAGAGACCCTGCCCAGCTATGGGGGATCAGCTTGGGTGACCTGACCCCACCACGGTGGAAACCAATTCGAGAAACAACTTACTGGGGGCGTGATGAGGGTTGTTCTGGATCCAGAGGCAACAATCTTTTTCTGCAAAGGTCTAAATAGTCGATATTGTAGGCTTTGCGTGTCTCTGTCACAAATATTCCACCAATGTTGTATCATGGAAGCAGCCATCAATGACACACAAATGCATGGGCAAGACTGTTCCAATAGAACTGTATTTATGGACACTGACATTCGAATTTCATGTCGTTTTCACGTAGCATGAAATATTCCTTTGATTTTCCCCAATCGTTTAAAATCCAGTCCTGTTTTGGCTGTTCACAAACCAGCAGCAGGACAGATTTGACCCACTGTCTGGAGTTTCCCACCCATGAACTAGAGGACAGGCTGCCTCACAGCAAGACCCTCCCCTGTTGTTTTCTGCCTCCCCTGTGCCCCCACCATGTTCCTCAGCGAGGTAGGACCGCAGTCTGCCAGTCCTGTTAGCTGGGTATTACCTGCCTCCTTAGTGGTTCCTCCATTGCCCCTCCTCAGGGCTGGTTGTGGTTGCCCGTTGACAGCATGAGCTGCTGTCACTGCATCTCTGAAGCTGGGCCTCGAAGTCCCAATCACGTGGGCGTCACTGCCCTCTGGTCCCGGATGGTCCTGTTGGCCCACCTTCCACCATGTCCCTCACCGCTGGAGAATCTCCTCTTCCCATCAGGGTCACAATTTCTTATGTTCCCAGCAAGTGTGGACTTCCTTCCTCGGTTCTTCATAGAGCCCGCAAATGTTAGTACGCCTGCTAGGCAGGCTGGCTCTACTCCTTAGAACTCCTCTGAAAGAGCTTGGGACAATCTGTTTGGAATTTAAAGTTGCACCCCATATTGTTGAGTCAATATGTGCTTCTTGCCCACAGTCCCCAGGTGCACCTCCGAGGCTAACTTAGTAAGCCCTTTGTTCGGGTGTCCTGAGGGCGGACTGCAGAGCCCTTTACCACTTTCCTGAGGGGGCAACGGGGTAGGGACTGTTTGAAAATGCAGCAACCCACTGGACCCCCAGGCTCGGCCAGCAGGGTCGGCCCCACTGGAAGCAGACTTCTGGCCCGGGAGCTCAGCCTCTTTGCCTGCAGAAGGCATGCAGGTTGTCAGAGGCTGGAGAAATGAGATCCAGACATACCAAATGCTCCTGATGGGGGAACGTTGCAAATGGAAAACTATCCATTCAGACTCAGCCTTGATGAATCCAAAGGGGGCTAGGGAGGGCCCTGACCATATCAGTGTGACTCTGTGGGCCGTTCAGGTTTACAAGGGAAACGATGAAGGAGAGGCCATCATGAAAAAGGCTTCACCCTGCCGAGAGTAAGTCAAGAATACTCAAGTTGGCTGGGCGCAGCGGCTCACGCCTGTAATCCTAGTGCTTTGAGAGGCCGAAGCAGGAGGATTGCTTGGGCCCAGGATTTCAAGACGAGCCTGGGCAACATAGCGAGACCCCATCTCAAGTCATTAAAAACAATTTATTTTTAAAAGAATGCTTAAGCCATGAAGGAAGCTATCTGAAAAATAGTAAGTTTCAATAAGAACAGGTAGAGGATGGCTCTACTGCCTAGGGAGGGGAGACTGAAGTGGATGAGGCTGCGAGAAGAGCCCAGTGCTTGCTTCCTCCAGGGTTTCTCTCTTTTCCACTGCAGAAGGAACAGGCACTGAGAGTGAGAACTGAGTGGGCTGGGGAGCCGGATGGACTTTACCCTGCCATTTCCTAACCCTGTGGCATTTGGCAAGTTCTGTTTCTGCGGCTATAGAAATGGGGATGCTTACCTGCTGCAGTTAGTATAAGGATTAGAGGAGGTAAACTTAGTAAAGACCCTAGCACAATGTCGACGGTTAATAAACGGTAGCCTAGATATGTGTGTACGGGTGCGTCAACAAGGCGATTCATCAGTAAAGTAGCAACCTTCGTTTTGGTCTTCTGATACCTGATGAAAATCACCTAGAGTGCTAGTTCAAAATGCAGACTCCCAGGATCCCGCCCTCAGATTCTGATTTAGAGGGATGGTGGAAAGGCTGAGGAAGGGCCAGGGAATCATGTCCAGAAAGTTCTCGGGTGCCCTGGAGTTTGGAAACCACAGTCATAAGGGTTAAGGAGGAGGTGCAGGATGGGAACAGGTACAGTGGGAGAGTCCTTAGAGCTGGAATGAGGGCGACCAGCCTAGAAGGTGACATCCCAGGGGACAGAGGACACTTGAACACATGTCACAGATCTTCACGAGGAAAACATCAGACCAGTAAGCTGGATGTCCACACTTAGGATTCAATTTTTAAAAGATGGATTTGATTAAAGGGACCAATTTGCCTGTCGTTTTTGTAGACTATTAGATTGGGGGTGGAAAGACAATTTTGTTTTGTGTTTTTAGTGGCCTGTTGTTAGAACAGCACATGTTTACTTCAGATTTTGATACGAAATTATTATGCTCCAATGGTGATAAAATCAAGGGGGTTTGTGGTGAGTAGAACAAAACTGAGTCTAAGATTTGACGTCCGCACAGCCGGTAGTGATGAGGGATTTCTCACTTCCCCTAATAAAATCCCCAGTGTTGAAGGGAGTCTTCCGTCAGGAGGGGAAGGTGACCAAGTTACTCTTCCCTCTGGAGCCCTGACTTCAGTGGCCCTGTCCTCCCACTGTCTGGGAAGCTGCCCTTCCTATGCAGACTGCCCCCAACAAGAGTCCCCACAGGTACCCTTGGTTCCTGGTGCCAGCGGAGACAAGCTGGATGTTTGACAAGATACATTACTAAATTTGTAAAGGAAAATAAATATAGAGAAAACACAAATTATAGGACGATATAGAGTATCCTCATGATACTCCCTTATAGAACCGGATCTTCTGGGCCCCAGTCCACGCCCCCAGCTGCCCAGCTCTGTGCTCAAGCTCCCAGGGGCTGGCTGCTGGGCTGGTGGGTCCCAGTTACTATCACCATGACTCCAAGACCATGTTCTTGACCTCTGGACCCTCCTTAAATTCAGATTCCAGAATCTAGAGACAGATTCCCTGTTGTTCTTTATCCAGGATCTTCCCTTTCAATTTTTACATCTGCCAAGAAACTTCCCAGCAAAGACCTCGCCGTTCAGGTGAGACTCACTCTGCCCCTTCCCTGTGCATTCATAAGCCAAAGACAGATCACTTATGGGGGCAGTGGTCCTGCTCAGGTCCCTAGAGGCCCGCATTTCCCACTTCTCCCTTCAGCCCAAAGCCCTGCTGCAATTAAGTCACCCTGTTCTCAAAAACCTTCAATAGCTCTTCATTGCCTGTAGAACGAGGCTCGGGATCTTGCAAAAGCGAACGTTTAAAGGAAGTCTTGGGCCGGACACAGTGGCTCGCACCTATAATCCCAGCACTTTGGGAGGCCAAGGTGGGTGGATTGCTTGAGATCAGGAGTTCACGACCAACCTGGCCAACATAGTGAAACTAGAAATACAGAAATTAGCTGGGCATGGCGGAGTCTGTACTAAAAATACAAAATTAGCTGGGCATGGTGGAGTGCACCTGTAGTCCCAGATACTAGGGAGGCTGAAGCAGGAGAATTGCTTGAACCTGGGAGGCAGAGGTTGCAGTGAACTGAGATCACATCACTGCACTCCAGCCTGGGCGACAGAGTGAGAATCCACCTCAAAAAATAAAATCAAATAAAGGAAGCCTCAAATCACCTTCCAAGTCTATTTCCCATCCCTCCCAGCCCCACATCCTCCACTATAGCTTCCGGTTGCAGTAAGAAGGGAGGATAGGGTGAGGAAGCCCACATTTTATCTGGAAAAATGGTCACCAGTTTCCAATTAGTTCCATTTCACATAGGGTGAGAGCTGGTGGGGCACCGGCCTGGACACCAGCAGACCATGTCCTCTTCTGGTGTGTGCAGCATTGTAGCCTCAGGTGAGGCAGCAGCTTTTGCTGGGACTCAGTTTCCTCATCTGCAAAATGAAGATATTGGGTTAGCCTATCTGTAGGATCCTTGCCCACAGCTCCACAGTGGCCTTTGTGACTCAAAGAAGCTGTGAAGGACTCAGTTGCCCAGAGAAGGCCTGAAGTGATGTGGATCCCTTGCTTATGCTGGTGACAGGAGGGATCCTGGGCTTTCTCTGTGCTCAGGCTTCTTGTGAGGGAGAAATGGCTCAACTGTATTCAGTGAGCACAGGAGCAGTGCTCAGCACATCCTGTGCACGCCACTTTGCCAGGCCCTGGGGGTCAGGGAAGGATGAGAAATAGCCCCTGCCCATAAAGAGCTCCTGGGAAATACAAGACAAAAACATGCTGGTGTCATGCTGTAGATGAGTACTGTGACAGAGGAGGACAACGTTAGGGTCGCGTTGGCAGGGGATGACTGAAAGAAGCCTCAGAAAGCAGGGGCCTTGGATGCTTGCAGGATGAGTCCCGTTTGGCTGCACACTCCCTGGGGAATGGGGAGGCAGTGGGGAGCCACTGAAAGCTTTTAGCAGGGGAGTGACAAGAGAAACACCTGCATACAGCGGCTGCTTGGGAGATGGGATCCCTGTGTGGGGACATGAACGATACCCCAAGTACTGTTTTGAAAGATTTGGGTTTGTGTTTCGAAAGATCACTCTGGCAACTGTGTCGTGGACGAAGGGGCAGAGGGGAGACTGGAAACAGGGAGACCTGAAAGGCAGCCACAGCAATGGTCCAGGCAAGGCATGCTGACAGGGTGTAGGCCTGAACTTCGGCACAGAACAATCACAGAACCCTTTACAAATGTGGGCATCGCCACAAAGAATTCGATAGTAGAATTTGTTCTGTAGACTAATGAATGTCAGGCATACCTGTTTATTCTAGTCAGTCATTGTATTTTATGTCCTGGAATAGTTTCAATAGTTTCCCTCTCCTTCCTTCTCCCCTATTCAGCTGTCTTCTCCACTTCACCTGACTCATCCCCATAGCATTCTTTTTTTTTTTCTTGAGACGGAGTCTCACTCTGGTCGCTCAGGCTGGAGTGCAGCGGCGCGATCTTGGCTCACGGCAACTTCTGCCTTCCAGGTTCAAGCAATTCTCCTGCCTCAGCCTCCTGAGTAGCTGGGATTACAGGCACCCACCACCACACCTGGCTAATTTTTGTACTTTTAGTGGAGACGGGGTTTCATCATGTTGGCCAGGCTGCTCTTGAACTCCTGACCTTAGGCGATCGGCTTACCTCGGCCTCCCAAAATATTGGAATTACAGGCGTGAGCCACCACACCCAGCCTACCCCCATAGCATTCTACTCCCACTCAACCCCGCTTTAAGTATAAACAGCCTCACAATGAAAGCCAAAGAAAGTATCTAATTCAGGATTTCTCAAGGATGTGCTTTTGGGATTACGGGTAGAGCAATTCTCTGTTGAGGGACTGTCCCCTGCATTGTAGAACATTTAGCATCCTGGTCCTTAGGGAGCTGATGGCTCTAGCATCCCCTAGTTATTCTGAGAACCAAACAATATCCCCTAGGCGTCCAAGCTTCCCTTAGTGGAGCAGTACTTGGGGTATTGTTCATGCCCCCACACAGGGGTCCTATCTCCCAAGCAGCTGCTGTATGCAGGTGTTTCTCTTGCCTGCCATCCCCTGAAACAGCAGCCCCCAGAGACAGATCATCTACCTCCTCACCGTCTCACATCAGGGTAGACTGAGAGGATAGAGGGCCCAGCCAGTCAGCCTGCATGGATGTCTGAAATAGCTTTATTCTACCCTCATCTTGGATTGAATTTGGCTGAGTATAACATTCTTGAATTTGGCTGAGCATAAAATTCTAGGCTAGTACTCATTTTTCTTCGGAATTTGGAGACATTTCCTCATTATAAAAATTTTTTAAAAGCGTGTACGCTCTTATTGTAGTCTTAAAAGGTTCATGGAACTAATCTAGGGACAGATTGAGGTGAAGAGCAGAATGCTCACCTGAAAAACAAAGTAGTAGCAAGATACCAGGGCGATTTGACCCTCGCTGGCAGGTACTTGAAGCCATTAATTATATGCTTGTTTTATTCATGATTTGTAATGTTCTGGGATACCAAAAGTAATTCTAATGGTGGTTAAATTTGACAAAAATAATTTAAACCTCATCTTAAAATGTCCACTGATTCATCTCATGCAATGACAATATTCAGTGTGTAAAGGAACATAAAAACAATCGCGAGCACAACGGTGCAGTTTTCATAAAGGTCTATTTCATGATTAGTGGGTAGCACATTTAACAGTTAAATACATCTAGACAATGTACAGATAACTGCAGGACTGCAGCATTGGCAACTAGAGAGAGAGAGCCTATTGAACTAGAAAGCAGCTAACAAGTAACCATCTAAAGATTAAAAATACAGCTCATGTTTAGATCATCCTTCATTTTGATCACCTTCTCAGGGGGAAAAAGCCTGCTAGTCACAATGGAAATACATCAAGGCCGAGTCTTCTGATATCCATTCCCAGAGGCTTCTTTCATCTGGATTAAGCCTGCAGGTCCAGGGCAAGGCCAAGTGTGTGGCCTCCAGCATCCATGCTCTTCCCATCTACCGGAGTAGACAGGGTGAGCTTCACACCAGGCCTCCGGGGTGGAGTGTAGCCCTCCCCAGTCAACCAGTTGTTGACTTTTGCAGAAATGGAAGCAGTGGGTTTTAATTGAAATTTAGCTGCAAGGCCAAAACGAGCGCAGCTGGTACCTGATGTCCAAGCAAGGTTTACTAAAGCATCAGGATCTTCACATACTTTCTGACAAACTGATCCTCCAAATTCTGCCCCATCATTGACATTAGTGTGCAGCTGGAAGTCCCCAGTCCTGTAGCCCACTGCAAAGTGATTCCTCATCTGCTTTGACTTGGTGCTGTCAAAGCTCATCTGGTACCCAGCAAGCTGAACCATGAATTGCAAGTCCAGCAAAATCAAAGTTAACATCAAAGCCAAGCTTTACACACCCCTTCTTGTGAGAGGACTTGATTTTGCCACTTTTCTTTCCTATGTTTGGTGAAAAGGTAGTATCTAATATCATTTTCAAACCTTGACAAATTTGGTCTTCAGTTGTGGTTTCTGTCCCGAGTGTCATCAGTGTTCCATTTTTCTGTGAAAGTCAAGTCATACTTGCACCATTTATATTTGGACTCCAAGATCCCAGTAACTTTACCGCTGTCTGTATTAGATGAACCAGACTGAGAATTCCACACCACCACGTGACTTTGCTTTTACCTCGTTTCACCAACTTGAAACCAAATCCTTTGTTGAAACCCTCTCTGGGAGCTTTGACAAGGTGAGCGTATGATGAAGGAAGACACACTGGCTGCGTACAGGTCTGTCGGTAGGTCGACACGGTCAGGCCTGAGGAAGAGGTGATCTGGTGGTCTCCTTAGTGAGGCTGCTGCTGTTGCTCCACTTGCAGGTGAGGCCACTGGAGTCACTCATGGAGCTGCACCTGCCATGGCTGGAGGGCAAGGGAAGGAGCTTCATTGTCTTTTAGCTTCTAGTATTGCTGTTGAGAGGTCTGATGCCACTGATGCTTTATCCTTGTATGTGACCTGTTCCCCCAGCCCCTGCCCTCCGAGAGTCTTCTCTTTACTTCTGGTGTTCTGGATTCTGTGATAAAGTGTCTTGGTCTGTGTGTGCCTCTGTATGATTTGTATGTGCCTGTGTCTGTGTCTCTGTGTGTGCATGTGTGTAAGTGCCTGTGTCTGCGTGCCTGTGTGTGTAAGAGTCTGTGTCTGTGTGTCTGTATGCCTGTGTGTAAGTGCCCGTGTCTATGTGACTGTATGTGTATATGTTTACATTCACTGTGCTGGGCACTCCATGAGTGATGTTAATCTGAAAGTTATATCCTTCAGTTATAGGAAATTTTTCCTTTACTCTTTCTTTAAAAATGTTTTCTCCCGGCCGGGCGCGGTGGCTCAAGCCTGTAATCCCAGCACTTTGGGAGGCTGAGACGGGCGGATCACGAGGTCAGGAGATCGAGACCATCCTGGCTAACACGGTGAAACCCCGTCTCTACTAAAAAATACAAAAAAAAAAACTAGCTGGGCGAGGTGGCGGGCGCCTGTGGTCCCAGCTACTCGGGAGGCTGAGGCAGGAGAATGGCGTGAACCCGGGAGGCGGAGCTTGCAGTGAGCTGAGATCCGGCCACTGCACTCCAGCCCCGGCGACAGAGCAAGACTCCGTCTCAAAAAAAAAAAAAAAAAATGTTTTCTCCCTTTTCTCTGTTTTCTCTTTCTGGATTTTGATTATTCAGATGTTGGACCTCTGGACTAGTCTAGTGCTACTGTTTATTTCTGGTTTTCAATCAGAATCTCTCTCTCTCTCTCCATCTGTCTCATGTCTCTTTTTGTTTTACCTTCTGAGTGACTTTTCTGAAAAAACCTTGTAAACTTTCCACTGAATTTCTAAGTTTTGCTGTCAACTCTTTAACCTGTTTTCGAACATATCCCCCTTTTAAGCTTCCCTTTTTCCATTTCACAGGTGCAATATCTTGTATCACTTTGAGAATATTATTTATAAGTTTTGCTGGCATTTTCTTATGCTCTTGTACTCTCTTTTCTCCAAGTGCGTTTTATCTGTTAATGTGTTTTATTCCTTGTCTTTGATTGTAGAGGTGTTCTTCAGAAGGCGGGCGATCTTTAGCTACTCATACTTATTTTGGTATGAATCACATAAAAATTAATTAGAAGCTCTAGTTCATGCATGAACCTCACAGTCTTCCAACCTTCTCTGCATTCAGCCATGTTTTGTTAGGAGACCCCCAGATGTGGATATCTGTAGGTGTTCTCTCCTGGGGCTGGTCAGTTTTCCCGAGAGGAATCTTCTGTCAGCCATATGTATGTCTGGATGTACAAGGCTGACTCACAGTAAAGCATGTGGATTTCACTTAATCCCACTTTCAAAATAAAAAGTCTCAACCATCTTCTGAGCTGCTATTGGTATCTCCAATTCCAGAGGCTTTCTAATTTACCTTCTGCACAGAGTAAGCCTCTTTTCTTCCACTTGGGTGAGCAGGTACCATTGCTGGATAGTACAGGCTTGGGGAATAACTGCTCTTTATGAAGGCTTTTTACAAATCCCGTGGTTTTCTGTCCGCCCCCACATTGTGGCTTTCAAAGATATCTGATGTTTCTGATTCCTAAGCCCTGCTGAGGCTTGAGGTGTGCATTGCCTTGCTTCTTTTTCATTTTTCCATTTTCTAGCTTTGATTTCAAGGTTCTCAAGTCTGCCAAGTCAGTTACCACTCATCCAACTTCTTCTCAACTTCCCCAAAGCATGTGGATCGCTCTCACCACCTGCCATTTCTTCTTCCGTTCTCATTGTAATTATGAGTGTTTGCCTTTTGTATTCTTTCTCTGTCATTTTTGTTGGGATTAAGATGAAGGCAGTGTATAGCCTCTTCAGATATTTTTTTTTTTTTCACTTAGCCATATGCATTTTAGGTTCCTCCGTGCTTCTATGCATTCATCTACTGAAGGACATCTTGGTTGCTTCCAAGTTTTGGCAATATGAATGAAGATACTGTAAACACCCATGTGCCATGTGTAGGTTTCTGTGTGGACATAAACTTGTATTTGGGTAAATACCAAGGAGTGAGACTGCAGGATCATCCGGTAAGAGTATGTCTAGGCTTTTGTTGTTGTTGTTGTTTTGGTAAGAAACCACCAAACCCTCTTCCAAAGTGGCTGTACCATTTTGCATTCTCACCAGCAGTGAATGATGTTGTACATCCTCACTAGCATTTGATGTTGTCAGTATTTTGGATTTTAGCTGTTCTAATAGTATAATAATATTTGTAATGTCCTTGTCTCCTAATTCTATAATCTCTGTCAGTTCTGGGTCTAAGTTGATTGGGTTTTTTCCTTAGTATGGGCTGTATCTTCTTGCCTTTATACATGCCTGAAAATTTTTTATTCATTACAGAAATTATGAATTTTACCTTATTGGGTACACAATATTTTTGTATCTCTATAAATATTCTTGAGCTTTGTTTGGGATGTAGTTGAGTTTGATCCTGTGGGTCTTTTAAGCTTTGTTAGATAGGACCAGAACTGCATTTCATTGTGGGCTAATTTTCCCCCACTATTGAGGGAAGACCCTTTTGAGTACTCTATCTGATGCCCCATGAATGATAAAGTTTTACACTCTGGCTGGTAGGAATAGGAACAATTTCTGGCTCTGTGGATTGTTCTCTCTAATCCTTTAGGGTGCTTCTTTTCCCATCCTTGAGTAGGTTCCTTACCTTTATGCGTGGATCAGGATTCAGCTGAAGACTCCAGGGAGACCCCCTGCACACCTCTGGGGCTTCCTCTCAGTGGTGCTCTCTCCTCTCTGGTATTCTGCCCTGCACTCTCTAAAGGCCTTGGCCTCCCCAGATTCGTAGCTCCATCTCTGAAACTGAGATCCTCTTGGCTTCTTCCTTCCTATCTCAGGGGCCTGGAAACTCTCTCCAGCCAGTAAACTGAGGCAGTCACAGGGCTCACCTCCTTTGCTTTTCATCTCTCTGGTATTGCTGCCTTTCATTGCCTGATGTCCAATGTTGTTCAATATTTTGTCTTGTTTTTAATTTTTCAGCCAAGGAGATAAAAATGGTTTCTTCTATTTCAACTTGGCTGGAGATGGAAGTCTAAAGATTTCTTTTGAATTAAACCAATTCATTAATAAAGACAAATCTTTATTACTGCAGTGTTCAGAATAGATAGACTCCACAGCAGCTGTGGTCATGATAAAAATAAAATCTAGCAAGCACAACCCTTTGGTCTGTGGTTTGGGTCAGCTATGATGGAGCCACTAGGAGGCTCGTGTTATCTGGCCACTCCCTTCCTAGATGGGAACCTGCAATGGTGGCAGTCAGTGGAGGCTGGGTGTGATTTCCTGGAAGGCCAGAGGCCAGTCTCTGTCTTTGGGAAGTAGAGCAAGGGGCATAGGATGGTGGGCGAAGATGAAACCATTGGAAAAGTGATTATGATATCAGTGCTATTTTTCTTATTAAAAAGTTCTATCTAACCATTTGGAAAAAGGAATATTGCTAAGTAAGGGATCTATGTTGGCAACTTGAGAAAGACCAGCTAACTGGATGACTCCCTGGACCTTCATCTCTTATCTCCTGTGGCCTTCTGGTGCTATCCTGCTGTTATCCTGCAGCTCAGGGGGTGTAAGTCTCTGGGCAAGCTTGTTTCTCACATACCCAAAGACGAGCCCTTTGATCATAAGCACTTCAAAAATTTTACCTTCATGATAGAATTCTTTCCAAAATTTATTGCATACTTTCCTGCCTTGGTAAGAATAATAAAATGGCAATGCTACTACCACTAATAACGCATGCTTATTGAGTTTGGCAAGGTTTAAAGTGCTTTGTGTGTGCTAATTCATTTAATCCTCACAACAACCCTGTGAAGTAGATTACAAGTATTCTCACCATTTTGTCGATGAGGAAACATACACAAGGAGATTAGGAATTTGTCCAAGGCATACAGATTGCACAGCACAATTTTTATCTATTCTTGGCCCCTTAGAGATATCACTAGGATCATCAAATATTGGACTGTAGCCATGAATGCAGACATGAACATGGATGGGCCTAGAAGTTTGAGTACGAAACTGAGGCCCCTCGAAGTTAGGTTCCTTGTGAACCCATTGAGGACCTTGTCAGGGCAGCACTTGTTCTACATGAAAGCCTCCAGAGAAGCAAGCTCTGGAGGTGTCTCCTAGAAAGTAAGAGTCACAGGAGATTGATGAGGACAGGGAAGAGTGGAGAACTGGAAACAATGTGGTTGGGGGAGGTGTGGTGGTGGGGGACATTAAAGGTGCACAGATGGCAGCCACAGCGGGCTTCCCTGAGCACGAAGCAGTGTGACTGCAGTTGATTCTTCCATAGATTGAATGGGCTTGGGCTCACTTGTGTTGATGGTGACCCTAACGGTTATCTAATCTTCCCATGGGTTAACTAACACACTGATAAAATAGAGAACTTAAACAGAGTACTTAAAATTTAGGTATGATTGGCTTGGATTGGCTCAAATCTGTACATAAAGTGCTTAGCAGAATGTCCGGAATGTAGTAATAACTCAGTGAATGGTCTTAGCTGTTTTTAATAATGAAGCACTGGAGTGAGGCCAAGAGGAACAGTTGCCTTTGGTTACATAATCCATCTTGTCCATGACTTTGAATTTAGTCTCAGGGACACAATGGGCAGGTTTCTCTGGAGGATGCTGGTTCCCCAAGAGGTGAGAAACTGGGCTAGTAAGCTTGGGCCCACGTTCCCACCCCACTGGGCAGCCTTACTGAGCGTGGCCCCTTCCGTTCTGGCTCCCTGGGACTTGGCTCACTGAGTTTGGCTCTGGGCAGAGTCGTATGACTGGTCCTCGCTGCACCCAGCTTGCTCTGGCGCGTATCAGGTGGCCTGCAGCTTGAAGAACTCCTATGTCAGCGGCTCTGGGAGCCAGCACGTCTGAGGGAGAGACCAGAGGTCTTGAGCTGGAGACACCCAGAGGCCCAGCGGCAGACTAGTCTAGAACAGGGACATCAGACCTGGCAGCACATGGCTCAGCCCTGTGGAGTCCAGACTGCAGTGGCTGCAACTGGCCCCCAGGCTCCTTCTCCTGTGGCCCAGATGTGAACCGCGCCCTGTACAGGCCAGAGGACTATACCTCCTAGGAGCCGCAGCTTCCTACCGAAGACCAGTGAGTGCGCCAGCAATGTTAGAATGGCCCCACGTGCCCCAGGGAGGCAGCCTTTTCCGCAGCACAGAAGTGGCAGAGCATAGCTGGAAGGAATGGAGGACAGGGGAGCAGAACTCAGGACCAGAGGGAGGCCTGAAGGAAGTTATCTTAGTGTAGTCTGGTATAGAAACCTTTTTTAAAAAGAAAAGTAATTTTAGTATTTTCAAATCCTGTATCTAGTATTTAAGGGAGAATTGATGCCCTAGGAAAGTTTGACGTTTTTCTTTTCACATCAGAACCTGTTCTCTAAATGAAATTGCTGGTGGAAGCCCAATGCAGGGAGCAGGTGGAAGCAGAGCAGCTGTGCTGTGGCCGATGCAGGCGCCTGAGTCCTGCCCCCGCTGCGTGTGGCTCACTCAGGAAGCCTGAGGCCCACCGCTACAGAAACAAGGGCCATGCTTTGAAACCTCTGTAAAATAAGAGAAAGAGAAACTCAGGCACTGCCAAAAGAAGCAGTGCCCCGTAACAGCCCATGTCCCACTGTGCCTTATGGGGCAGATGCGTCTCCCACTCTATAGCTTCAAGGTTCAATTCATGCCCCATCTTGAATTCCCACTGATTCTGGACTGGCAGATCCAAGTGAATGAACATTTTATTTTATTTGATGTATTTTGTGAGATGGAGTCTTGCTGTGTCATCCAGACTGGAGTACAGTGGCATGATCTTGGCTCACTGCAACCTCCTCCTCCTGGGTTCAAGTAATTCTCCTGCCTCAGCCTCCAGAGTAGCTGGGATTATGGGCATGCACCACCACTCCTGACTAATTTTTTGTTTTTTTTTTTTTTGAGACAGAGTCTCACTCTGTCGCCCAGGCTGGAGTGCAGTGGCCAGATCTCTGAGGCAGGAGAATTTTTGTATTTTTAGTAGAGACAGGGTTTCACCATATTGGCCAGGCTGGCCTTGAACTCCTGACCTCGTGATCTACCCTCCTCGGCCTCCCAGAGCACTGGGATTATAGGTGTAAGCCACCATGCCTGGCCAGAATGAACATTTTTAAAAAGTAACTTTTGAATTAATGAGATAAGATTTATGCTTCATCACTTTTTTCATATTTGTCTAATTACCACCCAGTTTGCCAAATGAACCATTGCCAGTACTTGAGAAATCTCAAGAGCCCCCACTGCATCATTCTCCTCTTCCCCAGAGGGTACCGCTATCCTGACTTTTGTGATACTCTTTTTTTTTTCTTTTCCTAATAGGTGTGACCTGTGTATGTATCTCTAAGCACTATAGTTTAGTTCTGCCTGTTTTTAAGCTATATAGAAATGAAATCATAATTTCATTCTTGTAGAAGTTGCTTCTTTCATTTAGCAGGATGTTTGTACAATTCAGCCATGTTATTGAATTTCTACTTGCAACGGATTTTGAGCATATCGTTTCCATGTCCTTGGGAAAGTCATTTAACTTTTTTGAACCTAGGTTGCCTCATCAGAACTCCGAATTCCTCTCTTACTGGAGAAGAGAGAAGATAAGTGTAACACAAGGGTCACAAATCACTACTGGGAATGGGAGAAAAGAGAAGTAGACAGTTATCTATGAGTACTGACTCCCTTTTTACTGAACTCAAACAGAGAAATGAACATATTTGTGAACAATAGGAGGCTGGGCACTATGCTATTCAGGCTTTCTCTGTGTTAATTCATTGAGTTAAGTAATTGAACAAATATTAATTGAGTGCTACTATTGTGCTAAGCATTAGTGATATAAAGATGAACAAGACATAATCCCTCAAGGAGCTCCAGTTGCAATGACAGAGGGAAAGAAAGACAGAGAGAGACAGAGAGAGAGAGGCAGTAAGTAAATGCTTCTCATTCAATACAGTAGGGGTTGCAATGGGGGTTTATGCACACTGCCTAATTAGCCCGGGGGAAAAGTGGCAAATTAGACCTTCAGCCCTGCACAAGGTGATGCAGAAGCGGTGGCATTTGCATGGTGTTTTGAAGGACAAGGAAAAGAAAGTAGAGAAGGGGGACATGGATGAAGCTGGAAACCATCATTCTCAGCAAACGATAGCAAGGACAGAAAACCAAACACCGCATGTTCTCACTCACAGGTGGGAGTTGAACAATGAGAACACTTGGACACAGGGTGGGGAGCATCACACTCCGGGGCCTGTTGTGGGGAGGGGGAGGGGGAGGGATAGCATTAGGAGAAATACTTAAAGTAAATGACGAGTTAATGGGTGCAGCACACCAACACGGCACATGTATACATATGTAACAAACCTGCACGTTGTGCACATGTACCCTAGAACTTAAAAGTATAATAATAATAATAATAAAAGAAAGTAGAGAAGGGAAGCTATGTCAGTCCAGGAAAGATTGGGTGTTTATTTGTAATCTATTACTGTGTAACAAATTACCCCCAAATTTAGCAGCTTAAAACAACAAACATGTCAGTCCAGGAAAAAGCGTGTGTTTATTTGTAATCTATTACTGTGTAACAAATTACCCCCAAATTTAGCAGCTTAAAACAACAAATGTTTATTACCTCACAATTCTGTGGGCCAGGCGTTTAGAAGCAGCTTAGCTGGTAGACCTGGCCAGGATGTCCCCTGAGATTGCTACTGAGAAGTTGTCTGGGCCTGCAGCCATCTGAAGGCTTGACTGAAGCTGGAAAACCTGCTTGTAAGCACTCTCCTGGGGCGATGGACAGAAGCCTGTGTTCCTTGATGGCTGTTGGCCAGAGGCCTCGGCTCCTCATCACGTGGGCCTCTCCGGAGGCTTCTTGAGTATCTGTGTGATGTGTCAGCCAGCTTTCCGTAGAGTGCTTGATGAGAGAGAAAGTAAGCAGGAGGCCGCAATGCCTTTTGTGCCTTAGTCTGTGAAGTTGCTGTCATTTCTGCATTATTCCATGTTAGAAGGAAGTCCTAAAGTCAGCCCACACTGGAGGGAAAGGGAATTGGGCTCCAACTTGAGAAGGGAAGAGTACTAAATTGCAGTCACATCTTAATTCTATCACCATGTACAAAGGCATGAGGTATGGATGTTGCTGGCATGTGTAGAGAAAAGTGAGATGCCTGTTGTGGCTTGAATGGGTTAGTGTGGAATAGGTGGAGTAAAGGGGTGCCCAGAGATGAGACTTGAACTTGAGGCGGGGCCCTATGGTCAGGGCCTGGCATTCCAGGCTGCAGAACTTGGGCTGCAACTTGTTTCTCCAGGTGTACTCAGGCTCGAAGCGCCCTGGGGCTGGGAATGCCCTGCCTCTTAGTGGTATACTTGGTACTTTGCTGGGAGCTCAGCACCATGACTGGACATACTACCCAGAGGGAATGGCGCCACACAGGCTGGTTCCCTGAGAGATTCAGCCCCAGAGGAACTGTGAGGCCTCAAAGCTAATGGTGCTGGGCCGCTCTGTGAACTGACGGCCTCTCCTCAAATAGCCACCAGCCAGGACTAGTTGTACCCTGATGGAGTGGCACAGCCAGAGCGCCCACCTTCCTCTGCCAGAGCCATCTCCCATCTTAGAGGGGAGCAGAGTGCTGAACTGCCCCCACTAACGCTCTTCACATCAGGGATTCTGATGAGCCTGGTGGAAAATTTCAGCCACTCTTTTCAGGAAGATGTACACGCATAACTTGTGCATTTGTGAGCCTGTTGGGGCTTTTCTAACCCCTCTTAGACCATCTAGGCACCTGTCCCCTCCCACTCCTCCAGGCCTCCCCCCGCCATAGGTTAAGAGCTTTGCTGCTGTGCTGTGGCTCCTCCATCTCAAACTCCCCTAGTGGGTGGGTTGGCGGGGCAGGGAGTGGATGGGAAGGGACAGTTGGGCACTCCCTGTTTGAGTCCTCAATAAGATTGTCTCAATAAGTTTGTTCTAAGTCCTCACTCTCTGGCTTTGGAAAGTTTCAAGCCTTTCCTAAGATTTCCCCACTGTGGTCACCTTTCTAGTCACCTCCAGCTCTAAACTCCTGATTCCACAGAGCTAATTCAGTTCATGGGTTACCCTGAATCCCCTGTGCTACTCCTGTTCTGTGCCCCCATGGTCCAGAGCCCAGAGCCCCAATTTAGCTTCTTACATAATTCCACAAAACACCCTAAATTGTACGAAGCATGATGTTAATTATAGATGTGACTGTAAATCTATAGGAGGAGAGATTTATGTCATAGCATTCAGGGTTGCCAGATAATACCCAGGATACTCGGTTAAATTCAAATTCCAGATAAACAATGGATAATTTTTTTCATTGTATGTCTCCCCCTGCCTTGAAACCCCCACCCCTGAATTTTTTCCCTAAATCTGGCAGCCCTAACAGCAATGCCAACAACCTCAAATTGCACATTAGACATCCCTGGTCCTTGGCCTGCCCTCCACTGGGGATTTTTCATGGACCGTGGCCCCTCTGTCGTCCCCAGTGCCCTGCATCTCATGGGTGTCTGCTCCCGGTCTCCGGTTTCCCTTTGCTCCGGTTCCTCCTTTGTCCTAGTGCAGGTTAGCTTGCATATCTCGCATATCCAAAACCATCCTGGCTCTGAGCACAACAAAAGGGCCTTTCATTCACCCAGATCTACTCTCCTTCCAAGGTAGCTCCCTCTCTTACATAAATATCATACGATAAGACTCTTAAAGCAGGCCGCCATGGTGACAGCAAGGCCTTGCCTTCTCCTCAGGATGGTCACACAGCTCCCTCGCAGGCTGCGATGTTCCTAGTAGAGGAGGTATGTGAAGCTGAACTATTCACACATTCGGTGCACAGTTATTGCCTCATATACTTAATAGGCCCTGGGTATAAAATGATGAATACGATGAAGTGTGGGGCACCGAGTGGTGAGTGAGACCTCAGGGCAGAGAGCCACAAGATCCTGTAGTTGGTTCAGGGTGGAGGGATACTTAGTGAGCTATGAGATCCCAGAGGAGGGGTCAATCTCAGAGGACTTCTTGGAGGGGGTGTCATTTCAGCTAGTTCAGGATGGATAAAAGTTACTTCACAGGCCAAGAAAAGGGGACAGATATTCATTCTGAGCAGAGAAAATAATAGGTACAGGGAATGACAGAGAAGTTGGCATGGGGAGAAATGTGCAGGAAAGGCCAGTAAGATGGGGGTGGTCCTGAGGGTTTGTGCTGAGGTTGGTGGGTTAGTGCACCTCTGTTTGTTGTATGCCCCTGCTTACAGCAGAAAGAGCTCACCTCCTTTTGTTCACACAGAAGTGACAGCAAGTGTATTTATTTCCTGTTGTCGTGTAACAAATTAGCACAAACTCAGCACTTTAAAGCAACATGCATTTATTATCTCATATATTCTGAGAGTCAGAATCAGAACACAGCTTAGCTGGGTTCTCTGCTTCAGGGCCGCTTTCAAGGCTGCAGTCAAGGTGTTGGTTAAGGTTTGGCTCTCATCTGAGACTCGATTGTGGAAGAATCCACTTCCAAGCTCACTGATGTGGTTACTAGTGGAATTCACTTCTTTGCAGGTTGTTGGACTGAGAGCCAATGCTGTCTGTCAACTGCAGACCACTCTCAGTTCCTCGCACATGGAGCCCTCTGAAGTGGCACTTGCTTCATTGAAGGATGCAAGCCAAGAAGGCAATAGAGAGAGTCTTTCCGTAAGATTGAAATTATAATTCATGTAATCTAATTATGGAAATGACATCCTACCACCTTTGCAGTGTTCTTTTGGTTAAAAGCACGTCATAGGTCCTGCCCACAGTCAAGAGAGAGACATACAAAGGGACCTACATGCCAGGAGGCAGGGGGCATTGAGAGCCATCTTAGAATCTGTCCACCACATTAAGCAACTGTGAGTTGTGTGAATATGTGATGGGGCATGGCTGGCAGTGATGGGTCCCTTTGGGGAGGGAAGTACCATATTAGTGGGAGAGAGGGGCAGGGAGACCTACCCAGGACAGATTTGTACAAACTCACATGCTGGTCTCATTGACTTAGGGAGAGCTGGCCTCCTCTTAGCCACCCATGCACAGAGATGACATTTCCTCTCTGGAAGAAGGCCTGATGCCTCTGCGTTGGCTTCCTGTTACCACGGGCCATGATGAATGGGCATAGGCCCCCTTCATCCTAGTTTTACCCCTGGGGCCCTGTACACCTTGCCAAGGAGGTTGACAGGACATGAATTAGGGTAGTGGCCATAGGGATGGGAAAGAAAGACTGAAAAAGGATTTAGAAAGTAATATTGGATGACTTATGACAGATTAGATGTGGAAGAAATGATGTGTAGGGAGAGGTGTGGGAATAAGTTTCTGCAGTGGGAAATTTGGTAGGCAGTGATGTAATTAACCAACAGAAGAAAACATGGGTAGAAGGTCTGGTGTCTTTGGTCATGCTGATTTCCAGAAGAAGATGCTGATAATTACCAGCATAGTTTCAGAGCTTAAGACCAGGAGACTGGCTAGGGATGGACAACTGGGAATCACAGTGAGGAGGTGGTAACTGGAGGCTCCTCTGTGGGGTAAAACACCCAAGCAAGCAAGAGTCAGCCAGGACAGATTCCTTGAGGAGCATCCATCCAGAGAGAATTAGCAAAGCTGAAAAAGCTGGAGAAGGCTTAGAAGGAGTGGACAGAGAGGCGGGTGGCGAACCAGGACAGTGCAATGTCCTAGGAGCCAGGGGAGGAGCAGTTGGCAGCATCAAGTCTTGTACAGACAGGAGAATGGATGCCGCACATCACCGTGACTTTGTAGAGACACGTACAGGGAGCAGAGGGGACAAAGCCCTATTTCAGGGGGATGAAGCGTAAATGGGAGGCAATTTAAAGAAAGGGGACTAAGGCTTAGCAGGCAAAAGCATGAAATTGGAGCACTGGCTCCACAGGTTGCCAATTTAGCAGCAGGCCCTGGCCTCTTGGAAGAAGAGGGCGCACAGCACCCTTCCTAGGGCTGTTGTGAAGTGTAGTGAGGTTGTGCCTGTGACGGCCCAGGAGGAGCAGTGCAGGAGGAGCGGCAGCGCAGGAGGAGGGGCAGCGCAGGAGGAGGGGCAGCGCAGGAGGAGGGGCAGCGCAGGAGCAGCAGCGTAGAGCTCATCGCTACTTCTGCTCCTGCTCCCGCCAGTGTCTTCTGCAAAAATGGTCTTTTAAAACTATTGCCCTCCCCAGCTTACACGTACCCTTGTTGTGTGGGATAACATTCACATTCCCTGCATGAGTTGGCCTCTACTGATCTCCCCATCCTCACACCCTCACTTCTGTCCTCCTTAAACACGTGAAGCTCTTTCAAACCTCAGAGCCCTTCCCTGTGGAGTTTCCCCTGCCTGGGCCTCTCTTCTGACTTAGTTGTTATCAGTCACCCTTCCGGAAAGTGATGGCTTAAATGTCATTTCCTAAATAATTCCTCTGACCCCTGACCTGAGTTAGGCTTCCTGGCATCTTCTCCAGCACCTGGCACAGTTCCAGGTGCATAGCAGGAATGCAAACAAATACTCATCAATGAATAAAGGAGAATATCAGCAACTGACTGTGTGACCTTGGGTAAGTCACTTCACCTCTCTGTGCTTTACAGTTTCCTTCCCTGTAGTAGAAAGGAGGACTATGTATCTCTAAGATCTCTTTTGGCTCTGGCAATCTTTGGCTTTTCAATGCTAGTGTCTGTGCAGGTTTCTCATAAGGCTTCACGGAATAATGCATGTGAGAGCCTTGTTGAATTGAAGGGGGAGGGGGAGGAGGCTAGGGAGCTTGGCAGAGGCAGCAGAGTACCCACAACGAGGCCCACTCACCCACTCATTTCCCCAGCCACCCATGGGGCCCGCAGTCCCCATGTGTAAGCCTGATAGGCAGGGCCTAGGGGACAGTCAGAATCAAAACCACAGGCTCCCGTTTTTAGTGTGTGAGGTTCAATTCAACGTGCTAGGGAGGAGACTTCCGGAGAAAAAATATTCTGAAGGGTCACATACACCCAGACAGTGTGGACGCCTGCCACACACACATACCGATATGTGCATTTACAACTAATTACATACAAATAAAAGCGCACACACACTCAGAGGTGTACGAGCACATGGTCAATGTGCTGCAGAGCCCACCTGCAGCTCCCTGAGCCCAGGACAGCTGTGTTACCTTCTGAGTCTCTGGGTCTCTGGGTCTTTACCCTTGCCTTCTGGGTCTTCCCTGTCTCAACAGACCCTGAGGCTGGGCACCGAGGCCTAGGGGATTCAGTGCTTTCCCTGATAAGGCTGAAAACAGGCAGAAAGGGAGGGTAACTTACAGCGCTCTCCAGATGTTGCAGTATTTGCATTTCCACAGTCTATGTGTCTGAAAAAAACTGGGTTTAGTCTGGAAACTTGGTAGTACACAGGTGTAGCTTTCAAGAGAACTGGGAAACAATGCTGTATGGAGATGGCGACCACTTGTGAGCTGGGGCAGTTTCGCTATTTACTATACAGGCTGGCCATGATCTCACTGAACTCTCAGAAGGGCCTTCTGCACAGGTGTTTATAGATGATGAAACCGAGACTTGGACATGTAAAGTAATTTGCCCAAGGCATGCAATTTGTAATTGGCAGATCTGGGACTCAGGGAGTAGGCTTCTGATTCCAAAGAGAAGTGCTCTTACCGCCCCTACCAGCTCAGCCTCTTGCCTCTGGTGTGTGCCCCTGCCCCCTCCCGCCTCTGGGCTCCACATTCTGGCTGCTGACTCCCTCACACATGGCCTGGTGGAGCCCCTACCCATGCTGAGTTGGGCTGGGAAAATGGTGAATTTTCTAGAAACCTGTGAAAGCGCCGGCTACGAGAATGGCTGCCTGGGACACTCCAGCTACAGCCCTGGGGCAGTGGCCTTTTGGAAGGTGCAGAGTTTTCTGGAGATAAGCAAACATGAGTCAGGAGAAAGAGACAAACAGCTCACCCCTGCAGACTGGCTGCCAGGACATGAGATGATCATGCGATGTCAAACTAACAGCCTCAAATCTTTTTGAAATCGAGTGCCCAGTTGACAGTTAAATCAGTCTGGAGACAACTTCTCTCCCTCTCAAAACACATACACACACACACACACATGTGCACACACACACACACATGCGCACACACACACACGCACACACACATGAGCGCACACACACACATGCACACACACGCTCTTGATGTGGATTGTGGGACCGGAGCATGCAGGACTTTACAGCTCTAAAGGACCTTCAAGCTCATTGAGCTCCTGACCACTTAGTGTCAAGAATTGCCCATTTAAAAGACAAATTCTAACCTCAGCCCATTCCAGGTCTCTGGAATTCTAAGGGAATCTCTAAAAATCTTCTCGAGAAGCTGGATGTTTTACCAAGTTCCTGAAAGATTCTTACCACTTCAGAGTTTGTTGCTTCAGGGTTTTGGAACACTGAATCTAGACTAACTCCTTCATTTTATAAGCAACACTTTAGTGATCTACAGCATTTGTGTGAGCTGCGCAAAGCCACGCAGCAAGTTGGCAGCAGGGCAAGTGTGGATTCCCAGCACCGGGCCTCTCTGTCACACCACTCTTCTGACCACATAGAGAAGGAAGGATGGAAGGAAATCAGAGTTACTGAGCACCTGCCATGGGTTGGGGTCTGCTGGACAATTCAGTAGTAAGAGCAAAGGGAACTCCCTGGGTGCCAAGTGCTGTGCACGGTGCTTTTCCTGCTTTTGAAATTTAATACTTATAGTAGCTGTTGGCTGGGAATGGTTACCCTCCTCACGTGCAAGATGAGGAAATGGGCACATAGGGGCTGGGCACTTCTCAGGACCCAGAGGCCCCAAGAGCTAGAGGCAGAATTTGAAGCTGGACCTCAGCTGGAACCTTGAGAGCCCAGGCTCTGCGGGCGTGGTTGCGGGCGCCTGTAGTCCCAGCTACGTGGGAGGCTGAGGCAGGAGAATGGCGGGAACCCGGGAGGCGGAGCTTGCAGTGAGCCGAGATCGCGCCACTGCAATCCAGCCTGGGCGACAGAGCGAGACTCCGTCTCAAAAAAAAAAAAAAAAAAAAAAAAAAAAAAAAAAAGAGAGCCCAGGCACTGAAGCACTGTGCTGTATTAGTTCTCGAAGAGGCACTTGATTCTGTGGCCGATTTCATCAAACACTCACAGAAACCTTGTGACGCAGGCGGCATTTCGTAGAGTTGAAGAAGCCAAAGCTTAGGGTATCAAGAAAACCTGCCTGAGATCACGCAGCCGGCAAACCACGAAGGCAGATTCTGCCCGGGTCTGTCTTGTGTCAAACCCACACACTCCTCACCACACGTGGTGGTTTCAGAGGCTTCTTTTCTGAGTCTCCGACTACAGACTACCTCTTCTGACAGTCTCACCCCCACTGTCCCAGCTCGAACCTTCACTCTTTTTGGACAGTCTGCATCTGGGGGCCCCCTCGCACCCAAGTGCCACTGTGTTTACACTTCTGTTTGTTCCTGAGTTCTCTTTTGACCCTCAACTGCTTTGAAGTTCTACAGCCATGCTCCACACATCTTTTGAAAAGGGAAAGACAGTAAATCTTGCAGGCTCTGGGGACCAGACCATCTCTGTTGCAACCACTCAACTCTGCCCTTGCAGTGTGTTAAGTTCAGTCACAGACAATTCGTGAATGCGTGAGCATGGTTCAGTACAACTTTATTTCATGAGCTGTTGTTTACCCATTCACCTGTTCTAGAAGAATGCTAAGGATTGCCTGTTTGAGCAGATTTTCATTTGATTCTAGTCTCTATGGGACAGAAGACACGTCTGTGTGGGAAGGCATGTGTTTGAAAAGAGCCTAAAGATGTCTGACCATTGAGACCCTGGTGCCTAAAAAGCTAGAAGAGACTGCTTAGGTCTCAGGGAATGCTCCTTTCTTCCTTTGTTCATTCATAGACTAGTTTGGAACACCTGCCATGTGACAGGCATCGTGTTGAGCCTTGGTGAGAAAAACCAGCAAGTCCTAGCAGAGCTTATAGCTCAATTACTGCTGGGGCTGCCAATGTGATGAGTGATAGTGAAGAGTGTAAAGAGGGACACCACTTAGTTGGGGGCCAGGGAAGACTTCCCAGAAGAAGCAATGGGTAAGCTGATTCCCTTGACTGGGAATCCAAGTGAGGGCAGAGACAAGGCACAGTGTAATCAATGCAGGGAAAGAAACATCAGGTGACAGGCTTTTACGTGCCATTTTTAGAGAATACGTGCACTGCTGTATTGACCCTTTGGGGAGGGTCTGATTCTTTTAGACAACAGGAACATCCACTTTTCCCACTGGCGGATGGATCAGGCTGTTGATCCTGTTCTATGGTCCAAGTGGCCCAGTCTCCATACCGGGAGATGGGGAAGGTATAGTTGATGTTTTGTGTGAGTTGGTGAATTGACACAGAAGTAATTGAAACAGATGCAAAATTTCCATCTGTTTCTTTGGATTTACCCCTGAGCTGAGTCTCTCAGATCATTAGGAAAAACAAAACAAAACAAAACAAAAACCAAAAAACACCCTAGATCACAGAGTCTAATAGATAGAATGTTGTGTGTAAGGCAATGCTTAAAACTCGGTGTTCGTAACGTAGTATTTATTGAAAACAAAATAGTTTTACTGGTTTTTTTAAACGAAAAAAATCTTACCTAATTAGTTCCTTGTTCTTTTGACCCAAAAAACTCAATTTTACTTTGTTTAAGAAAATATAAGAAATACCAACTACATGAGAGAGTTAAACTGATATTTGATTCAAATACTACTGATTTTTATTTTTTAATTTTTAAAAAAAATTTTTCACAAAATTATTCACTCATTTTAGA
The DNA here is from genome assembly GCF_037993035.2 of Macaca fascicularis. Classification (NCBI taxonomy): domain Eukaryota; kingdom Metazoa; phylum Chordata; class Mammalia; order Primates; family Cercopithecidae; genus Macaca; species Macaca fascicularis. The sequence goes on along the minus strand of NC_088375.1, from coordinate 116,738,180 downwards.
AACGTTTTTGAGCTCATACCATGTGCCAGGCGTTGGGCTACAAAGATGAAAAAGACATTGATCTATTGTTATTTTTCAATATATTTCCCAGAACTTGTCATCTTAGGAGTGTCTGTGCCGCTGGTTGGGCTCAGGGCACAGGTGCTGCTGGACGGTGTTTGGTGCTTTATGCGGTGACCTGTTTCCCCAACAGGACATCATGGCTGCCTGGACGAAAGCGTATGTCCGTGGGCTGCATTGGCCAGTGGCTTTTTGATTGTTTGGGGATGACTACAAGGATAATAGAGAGCGTTAGGGGGACATTAGTGACAGCACAGCACAAATGAAGCCAGTGCGTGGCCTGTCTCCTCCTTGCACCGTGCTTCTGGCTCTCTGCTGGTAATACAAGATCCCCTGGATAGATGCTCTTGAAAAATGTCCCTCAGGCTGCTGGCTGTTCACATTGCCCTTGAACTCTGAAATATACCCCCTAGGGGTTGAAAACTGCTGGAGGCTTCATGTTCACTGGGGGAAGCTGAGCTGTCCTGGTGAGAAGAATGGCTGAAAATAAGTCCCGGGAGTAGCTTGGTGTGGAGTTTCTAAACAATTTCACATCCAGCAGGTTCCAGGAAGGGCACGAGGCTACCCCACCAGGTCAATGAAAGGAGGCCATTTGTTGAGTGAGGATGGGAGGGGATGAGCACCAAGGAGGGGCCTGCTGTGTGTGTGTTTGAGGCGGTGGGGGATGCAGAGGGTCGAGGAGGTACACCAGCCTGCAGTCTTGCATGACAGGGACTTGGAGAAGGGCCTCAAGGTCCTGATGTGAAGAGGATTGAAGCTGGCCTCAGCAGAAGCTAATCATGGCATGAAGGAGGCCCTGTGCTGGGGCCTCAGTGCGTATTGTGGTTCTGTGGGGACAATTAGGGTTTCTGGACTTCCTGAGCTGCAAAGTGTCCTGCTCTCAACACCACTGCACTAGGTGTCTGACGTCAGTGAGGCAGGAAGGAAAGGGCCCCTCACCCTTCCAGGTGTCTGTTTTACCCCCAGTCATAGTTTCCAGAGCTCCAGGAGCTTTTTGCTTATGCCTAGTTTGCTGAACTTAGTACAGGAGGAGCCCATCCTGTGCATGCACCAACTACCAGATTGGCAAATAGGTTTCATCCTGAGTGCCAATTCTGGTCAATGCAGGAGCCTCCTGGAGGACTTTGCTGAGATGGAATTCTTAGGCTACCTCTGGCCCTGCAGGAAAGAGGCTGTGATCAATTATTGATGCCTGCCAGGGATATGCCACCAACTTACCATCTCTGTGACTCAGTTGTATTTCCCTAGGCCCACGTGTGTAGAGCCACGTGCTACCTAGACCCACGTGTGTATTCTTGTGGGCACTCCATAAATACCTGTTGAATGACAAATTTAATCTACCTAGAATGCCTCTCTTGAGTGTCCAGTAGATTGTGTACTTCCTCAGATGGCTTAGCAGGTGAAGAGGGGGAATATCCTTTAGCGTTATCCTGGGAAACCTTACTGTTGGGCAGAGCAGGAAGGACGGACGGGGTAGATGCCTTCATTCATTCTGGAGCTGTTTATTGAGTGTCCACTGTGGGCTGAGCCACGGGCTGGGTGCTGGGGATACACAGTGTGTGCTGGAGCTGGGGACAGACTTGAGCCCCCCCTCTCTCTGCTCAAAGGAGTCAGAGAAGTCGGTGCTTCTTGGTGGCTGAGGGGCTGGGGAGGAAGTCCTCTGCCAGAGCTCAGGAACCTCAGCCTCAGGCCTGACAGGTGACCCTCTTTACCACTGTGCTGCAGGCCTCCTGGGCTCCCTCTGGGGATGCTTGCAGCTTTCACTGAGCCAGTAAGCTCTTCTCTCACCTGTGCACACTGGCAGAGGACTTGAAGTGCTTCCCACAAATGAGCTGGATGCCCCCAGTTCCAGAAGAAGCAGATAAAGGATGCAGAAGGTCCTTTGGCTTCCAGTCTACCAGGTTGTCTCCCCTCCCCTCAGCCAGCCCCTTCCAAAGCCCACTGGGCAGGACTGGTTTCTCATCCTCAGCACATGCAATCCTTAGATAAGAATGTTCCAAGAACCTGACTAGCAAGAGTTTCATTACCACCCATTTGGGTAAGTCATGATGTGCCTGTCCTTGTGATCCGCTCCTAAAAGCTCAGAATTTGCCATTTCACGCACTTAAAATGGTTAAAAAAGTGTTTTTGAAAACGCAGATGTTAATATTATAAGTTACAAAATAACTTTACAACTATCTTGTAAATACAAGTAGGAGCATTTTTGATTTCATTTTGTATTCCGTTTACTGAAAAATCAAATAAATTAAATTTTTACCTATTGCAACATGTATACGTGGATCTGTTCATGCACATTTATACTCTCATGGGTATAAGAAGCCACCATCACATGTGCTTATACAGATGTCCATGTGCGAGTGTGCAGTGTGCATACACACACACGCACACATCTTCATGCCCACATGCTAACCGTTTGTTCTAGTTTCTGATCTTCTGCTGTGACTAATTTGTGAAGATGTGTATATCCCACAGCATGAGGCTTGAAGACATAAGTGTTAGCTGCTACATCTCCTTAACATATTTTTGTTTTCTCAATCTTCCTTTCATTACTCTAGATACTTGTCATACATTCAGTTACAAATTCATGGCCATCCAAAAGCTTCCCCAGGTATGTGTCCTTCTTCCTGCTTCTGGAGGCAGAGCGGTGTGGCAGGATGAGCATGGCCTTTGAAGTCACTCACATCATTCATTGGACATGAAGGATAAGATGCATGACCTTGGGCAGAGACTTAATCACTGGAGTCAGTCTCCCAGTTAGTAAAACAGTGGTCTGGCTGGGCGTGGTAGCTCATGCCTGTAATCCCAGCACTTTGGGAGGCTGAGGTGGGTGGATTATGAGGTCAAGAGATCAAGACCATCCTGGCCAACATGATGAAACCTCATCTCTACTAAAAATAAAAAAATAAAAATAAAATTAGCTGGGTGTGGTGGCACACACCTGTAGTCCCAGCTATTCAGGAGGCTGAGGCAGGGGAATCACTTGAACCTGGGAGGTGGAGGTTGCAGTGAGCTGAGATCGTGCTACTGTACTCCAGGGTGGTAACAGAGCAAGACTCTGTCTCAAAAAAACAAAACAAAACAAAACAAAAAACAGTGGTATGATGATGCCTGTCCCATGAGGTTGTGGTTAGGATGAAAAGAAGTGACATACGTGAAACCAATGCTTCCTACCTGCCACATGGGAGGGGCTAGCCTCTTTCCCTCTGTAACCAGTAGGATAACTTCAATACTGTAAAGTAGAGGGGAGCCTTAAACGTCATGGCCGCCCCCACACCTGGCCTTCTCCAATCCTCTTAGTACCCCACACCTAGAATCAGCACCAAGTCCCAGCCAGCAGCAGAGTTGCAAAACCCTATTAGATTGAACCTTCTGGATGTACAGCCCAGTTCTGACCGGTTCTAGGAATTAGGAAGGGAGTTACTTCTGCAGCAGGGAGCTCATTTCACTATCAGCTATGTTAGGTACTTGGAAAATACTTTCTGAAAAGACTGGACAAGAAAAGCCCAGGAATGGGTCAGGAGGTGTAGGCGACTGTCTTTGGAGAGGGAGATGACCTGCAGAACCGCTGTTGGTGCCTATATTTGTTCCTGGCATCAAGAAGAGCACAAGATTCATCCACCGAGATTCTTTAGTTGCTGCTGCATGTTGCCAACAACTTTTTTGGCAATTACAAACTGAGAACATGTGGTATGGTCTGGACATCTGTCCCCTCCAAATCTCATGCTGAAACGTGATTCCCAAAGTTGGAGGTGGGGCCAGGTGGGAGGGGATTGGATCATGGGGGTGGATCCGTCATGAATGGTTTAGCACCATCCCTTTGGTGATGAGTAACTTCTCACTCAGGTAATTCACATCAGATCTGGTTGTTTAAAAATCTGGGACCTTCCCCCTCACTCTGTTGCTCCTGCTCTTGCCATGGGATGTGCCTGCTCCTGATTCACCTTCTGCCGTGATCGTAAGCTTCTTGAGGCCTCACCAGAAGCTAAGCAGGTGTTGGTGACATGCTTCTACAGCCTGCAGAACCATGAGCTTTTGTTTATAAATTACCCAGTCTCAGGTATTTCTTTATAGCAACGCAAGAACAACCTAATACAGAAAATTGGTACAGAGGAGTGGAGTGCTGTTATTAAGAGACCGGAAAATGCAGAAGCAGCTTTGGAACTGGGTAACAGGCAGAGGCTGGAAGAGTTTGGAAGGCTCAGAAGAAGACAGGAAAATGAAGGAAAGTGTAGAACTTCTCAGAGACTTGTTAAGTTGTGGTGACCAAAATGCTGATAGAAAAATGGACAGTGAAAGTCAGACTGAGAAGGTCTCAGATGGAAATGAGGAATTGTTGGGAACGGAATTAAAGGTCACCCATGCTATGCCCTGGCAAAGAACTTGGCTGCATTGTATTCACGCCCCAGAGATCTGTGGAAATTTGGTATTAAGAGCGACGATATAGGGTGTCTTGCAGAAGAAATTTCTAAGCAGCAAAGCATTTGAGAGTAGCCTGGCTGCTTCTAACAACCTGTGATCAGATGCGGGAGCAACCAAATGCTTAAAGTTGGAACCTATATTTAAAAAGGAAGCAGAGCATGAAAGTTGGGAAAATTTGCAGCTTAGCCATGTTGCAGAGAAATAAAAAGCCTTTTCAGAAGAGGAATCCACGCAGGCTATGGAACAACCACTTGCTAGAAATATTAGCATGACTAAAAGGAAGCAAAGTGCTAATTTCCAAGACAATGGGAAAATGCCCTGAAGGCATTTCAGAAATCTCTGAGGCAGCCCTGCGGTCAGAGGCTCAGAGGCCTAGGAGGGGAAGAATGGTTTTGTGGGCCAGACCCAGGACCCTATTGCCCTGTCCAGCCTCAGGACACTGCTTCCTGCATCCTGGCTGCTCTGGCCCCAGCCTTGGCTCAAAGTGCCCCAGACACTCCTTGGGTGGCCACTTTGAGGAGTGCAAGCCACTGCTAGCCTTGGTGACTTTCACATGGTGTTGAATCTGCAGGTGCCTGGAATGCAAGAGTGAAGGAGGCTTGGCAGCTTCCCCCTAGATTTCAGAGGATGTATGAGAAAGCCTAGATGTTGAGGCAGACGCCTGCCACACTGGCAATGTCGAGGAGTAATGTGGGGTTAGAGCTCCCACAAAGACTCCCCACCCGGGCACTGCCTAATGGAGCTGTGGGAAGGGGGCCACTGCCCTCCAGATACAAGAATGGTAGATTCACCACCAGCTTGTAACTTCTTTCTAGAAGAGCTGCAAGTACTCAACTCCAACCTGTGACAGCAGCCACCATGGATTATACCCTGCAAAACACAGTGGCAGAGCTGACAAACACCTTGGGAGCCCACCTATCACACCAGGATGCAGGATATGGAATCAAGGATTATGTTAGAGCTTAAAGATTTAATGCTTTCTCTGCTGGGTTTCAGACTTGCATGAAGCCTATTACCCCTTTCTTTTGGCCAGCCTCTTCCTTTGGCAATGAGAATGTTTACCTAATACCTGTACCACTCCTGTATATTGAGAGTATAAATAATTTGTTTTTGATCCCACAGGCTCATAGGTGGAAGGAACTCATCTCATAGATAAGATAAGAACTCATTATCATAGGTAAGACTTTGTACTTTGGACTTGAGACTTTTGAGTTAATGCTGGAACAAGTTAAAACTTTCGGCGACTATTGCAAAGGCATGATTGTATTTTGAAATGTGAGAAGGATATGAGATTTGCAGGGGGCTGGAGGTGGAATGATATGGTTTGAATATTTGTGCCCTCTGGATCTCATGCTGAAATATTATTTCCAGTGTTGGAGGTGAGGCCTAGTGAGAGGTGACTGGATCATGGGTAGATCCCTCATGAATGGTTTAGCATCATTCCCTTTGTAGTAAGTGATTTCTCCCCCAGTTAGTACACAAGAGATCTGGTTATTTAAAAGTCTGGGACCTCCCCACTCTTGTTCTCTTGTCCCCTTTCTTACCATGCGACATGCCTGCTCCTGCTTTGCTTTCTGCTAATGATTATAAGCTCTCCTGAAGTTCTCACCAGAAGCTGAGCAGATGTTGGTACCATTCTTGTACAGCCTGCAAAATCATGGGCCAATTAAACCTCTTTTCTTTATAAATTACCCAGTCTTGGGTATTCCTTTATAGCAATTCAAGAAAGGCCTAATACAACATGGAATGCATTTTCTTTTTCCTCTGATTATATTATCTGGGCACTACCATGGATCAAAGTCACAGTCATGACCTCATCATGTTGCTTCTGGGCGACAACTAAACAAATTTACATATGAATTGAAAGCACATACCTTTCTAGAAATCCAGTGTCAGAAGCCTTAAATATCAACTATTTATGTGAGTAGTCATCAAGTGTCTGGTTTGTGACGACTTTTGCACTGTTTTGTCACCATCTGATGGCTTACAGGAAACCTCCCCATTCTACGTGGTTGAAGAAAGAAGAAGTGACACCTTGATGTTTTTCTCAGAAACTGTGGTTGGGTACTTCCCCCTGAAAGCATGCAGATAATTAGTCATCTCGGAGACTCTTTTTTAGCACAAGGTAGTCACAGGAAGGCCATGTGAGTACGGAAAGTTATGAGGCTTTGGTTGTAATCCCATTGCACCTTCAAAATGTCTGTGGGATTTTAGGAAAATCACCGTCTCTGAGTCCTAGTTCTCTCAGATGTAATAAGAGAAGGTAGATAGAATGCTACCTAAGGGATTTTTTTTTTTTTTGTCCTGATATTTTGTGATTTTTTTTTTTTTGTCCTGACATTTTGTGATTTTTTTTCACACACAAATAGAGGATGATACTTTGCAATTTTAGTATAATCACAAAACTTACAGATCTGCAGAACTTTAATCTATATCCTCATCACCTTCCTATAGAGCCATGAGGAGATTCTTCTAACAAGACTCAATATCTCTTCCTAGGTCAGTCTTTTCCAGAGTGGTCCTTGGGCCTTTCAATACCTGAGTGGTCCTTCTAAAAGATATAACTAATGCCTTTTTCCCTTTAAAAAAAATCTTCATTGGGAATGATTTACCACTTTTCCTCTTAACTCTGTGTGGCATTTTTCTATTTCTTCACATGTCTAGTATTTTTTTTTTTTTTTTTTTGAGACAGTCTTTCTCTGTCACTAGGTACGATCTTGGCTCACTGCAACCTCCGCCTCCCAGGTTCAAGCGAATCTCCTACCTCAGCCTCCCGAGTAGCTGGAACTACAGGCATGGGCTACCATGCCCAGCTAATTTTTGTATTTTTAGTAGAGACAGGGTTTCACCATGTTGGCCAGGATTGTCTCGATCTCTTGACCTCGTGATCCGCCCACCTCAGCCTCCCAAAGTACTGAGATGACAGGTGTGGGCCACTATGCCTGGCCTGTCTAGTAATTTTTTATTGTGTGCTAGACTTTTGTGGATGATACTTTGTAGGGAGCCTGGATTTACTTGTCTTCTTTTAAATGGTGGTGAGCTTTGTTCTAGCAGACAGTTAAAGTATTAGCACATCATATTGGTCCTGTGAGGCTTGGTTTTATTCTCTGTTAGGGCAGGTCTATTTCTGTTTTGAACTTAGTCCTAGGGCATGCCTCTTACCCTAGAATGTGTTCCCTACTTTTAAACTATGGTCTTTCTAGTATCACCACTGAAAGCCTGAGGTGCTCAGTGAGGTCTCTCCACTCTGCCTGGAACCCTAGAATCTCCAATATTGCATCATCTGTTGAATTACTGTCCACTCTCAGCTCTGCAACAGATGATCTTTGCTAAGCAATGGTCTTACCCAGTACATATATACTTTAACCCTGGATCAAGAATACTTATCCAGATTTCTGCCCCCATCCCCCAAAACACGTACACCATGTGCAGTTTCCTCTTCCTTCCGTCTTGTGGTAGAATAATCAAAATGAAATTTTAAAAAGTGAGAATGGCAAAAAGTATACTTGATAAAATTGTTTTTTAACCAAAAGATGTATAAAATAATAAAATATTCTAGACTATGTTGATTTATATAAAATCTGACCCAGGAAAGTCAACGTTCATAGAATTAAAGGCCTATGTACATCTATCACCGTGAATAAAGCTTTATTCAATACAGTTTGGTGTGAACAAAACAAACAGATCAACGAGTGAAACTGGTACTATACAATGCCAAAGGAAAGAAAAGAATAGATGGCAAAAATAATTCTGGTAACATAAAAGTGAAAGTCAAAAAATAGGAAACTATTGAATTGCCTTGCATTAGAAAATTGATGAAGGAAATAAATTGGCTCAACAGAGTTTATGCTGGAAAATATTTTCTTAACAGGAAAATATCCCCAGGATGAAGTTGATGGGTTTGTAACACCCACTGTGTTCTTCCATTTCTCTGCATTTTTGTTTAAGGCCATCCTTTTGTCTAGAAGATGCTCTTCTGACTTGGCCTCCTCTCAACTTCTACTCACCCCTTGGTGAGCTCATGTCATCTCCTCTGTGAAGACGTCCCTGCAACCCAAGGCACTTCCTCTGCACCTTCTTTGCACTCCCACTGTCCCTTGTACATCTTTTATGTGACTTGACTGTGTTGTATTTTTTGTTTTTTCTAGAGATACCATTTTACTCTGTAGCCCAGGCTGGAGTGCAGTGGTGCAATCATAGCTTACTGCAACCTCGAACCTCTGGGCTCAAGTGATCCTCCTGCCTCAGCCTCCAAAGTACTGGGATTACAGATGTGAACCGCTGTGCCTGGCTGATTATGTTGTACTAAACATGCATCTGTCTATGGGCTTGAACTCTTCCATGTATCTTGATGTATTTGGTTTTGGATCACCAGTATCCAGCAGATTTTTTGGTTCAATACACATTTGTTCAATATGAGTAAGTTTTGTATGAAGCCCTCACCTGAGCACTAGGAGGGAAGAAGAGGAGATGCACAAAGGTGACTAAGATGTAGCTCCTGTCCTCAAGAAGTATGTTATCTGGCAAGCAGATGGCCAAGGGAAGTTTTAAAAATGGCCACAGTGGGAGGCCATGAGAGGCCCTGTGCCCAGGGACAGCGAGCTCAGAGCTGGCTGAGGGAATCTAGGATTTCTTTCTTAAAAAATACAGTGGGAGGTTGGCCAGACGCAGTGACTTATGCCTATAATCCCAGCACTTTGGTAGACTGAGGTAGGAAGGTCACTTGAGGCCAAGCATTTGAGACCAGTCTGGGCAACATAGTGAGACCCCACCCCCCCGCATGTTTATGCTGAACATGGTAGTGTGTGTCTGAAGGCCCAACTATTTGGGGTCCTGGCAGGTTGAGTCTGCAGTGAGCCATGATCACTACTGAACTCCAGTCTGGGCAACAGAGCAAGACCCTGTCTCAAAAAAAAAAAAAAAAAAAGAAAGAAAAAGAAGAGAAAAAAAGTGGTATTTCCCTTGCATTATAACTTTTAAAAAATGAAAAATTGAGACAAAAGAGAAAATCACTCATATTTCTATCACATAATACAACTATTTTAATTTTTTTAAACTTCTTTCTCTGTAAGTTTTGGGGATTGAAAAAAACTTTTTATTTTGAAATGATTATAAATTCACAGGAAGTTGCAAGAATAGTACAGAGATGTCCCGTGTACCCTTCACTCAATTTTCCCCAATGGTGACATCTGACACGTGTATAGTACAGCCTCAAAGCCAGGGAAATGACATTGGTCCAATCCCCAGATGTCATTCAGATTTCACCAGTTTTACATGATAGAGCTTTTAGCTAACGGAGTTACAATAGGCTTATATGTGTGGTCCATATCTTATTTCTTGAATTAACTTTATCTCATGCAGTTTTGAAAACATTATTGCATAAATCATTTATAAGGTCTACATAATGAACATTCACCCACATCAAGTAACAGTTGGCTAAATTTTTCCCCCTTCTGAAATTTACATTACCTCCAGTTACACCGTTAGGAACAAGGCTTCTGTACTTCATATTCTTCTTATATACATACTTCTACATTTTATATTCTTTTTTCTTAGAATAAATTATCTAAAGAAGAAAGGAAGGAGATACAGGATGATAAATGCTTAAGGGGGATATGTGATACTTTTTTCTTAAGATAGGAAAGATTTAAACATATGCTGGTTTTGGGTCTGACCAAGTACAGAGGGAGCAGTGGAAGATACAGAGGAGAGGGCTTCTGACTGGAAAACACACAGGAGGGGTTGGGGACATGGGAGGCTGAGAGCTTTCATGTCCTCAATTTTTTTACCGCTCCCTGTCTGCAAGCCCTTTGCTCTGTGACTTTGGAGTTCTTCCCATAAAAGCACATTTCCCTACTCTGCAGGGCTTGCTTTGGCATGTAGAATGAAGCAAAGGGTCAGTGTGCCAGTTCTGAGCCTAGGCCTCAAGGGGCATTGAGTGTTTCCAGGGCTGTCTCTTGAGCCACTGTCATAGATGTGAAAATGCAGCCGAGCCAGCCTGCTGGAGGTGAGGGACCAGGGAGCAGTGCGGGATCTCCCCAGCTGCCTCTGCCAAGGGTGGCCTAGATCAGCCAACAGCCCTCAGCCCCTCACACGTGATGTGTCCAGCCCAAATCAGCAAAGCTGCCTGACTGACTCGAAACACAGAAGCAGTCAAGTTTATTATTGTATGTCATTGAGGTACTGATGACTTTTTACCTGGGAATTTTGCAGCAAAAGCTGAACTGCTTGAATACCTCCCAGGTTCAAGCAATTCTCCTGTCTCAGCCTCCCGAGTAGCTGGGACTACAGGCGTGCACCACCACACCCAGCAATTTTTTGTATTTTTAGTAGAGATGGAGTTTCACCATATTGGTCAGGATGGTCTCAAACTCCTGACCTCAGGTGATCCACCTGCCTCGGCCTCCCAAAGTGCTGGGATTACAGGCATGAGCCACCATGCCTAGCTAGGAATTAAACTCTTAAAGGTGTTTGAGAGTTCCTGTGAGTCAGAGAGTCTCAGAAAGGGAAGGATCCGCGGAGTCATTCAGACCACCCTCCCATTTAACAAATGAGAAAAAAGAAGCCAGAGGGGAAAGGGACTGGCCCAGGGTCACGTAGCTCATAAACGCCGCAGCAGCAATGAAAACCCAGAGATTTTTACTTCTCTTCCTTAGTTCTTTTTCTTCCATTCTCATCAAACCCGAAGAACAGGGATGGATGGTTGTTATAATACTGGGCCAGGAGGAGAGGCTTTACATCAGAGTCCAAGGCAAAGTCCCTTTCAGAAAGCTCTGCTGTCCTGAGCGCCTTCCTCAGTGCTTTGCCTACACGGCACTGTGCAACGCTGCCACTGCACCTCATGCCTCAGTGTGCTCTGGTTGTACCTCATGTCCCCCTGATCAAGAGAAATCTGGAACAGTCAGAGGCTGGTCACACCCCAGGCTGAACGCCCTGGGCCCAGGGTTAGGATTCACAGAATTGTGTGCTGAAACCTCCCCACAGTGATTGAACTCTGGGTTCTGACACATGAGTGGATCAGGACCAACTGAGTCTAGATTTCTAAAATGCCCTCTGAAATGCTGCTTTTCCAGCAGTGGCAGAGAGCAGGGTGAGCAGTGGGGACAATATAGGGAGGGGAAGACTGTGCTCCCAGACACTAGCCCAAATATACACCAGAGCCTGGGCCTGGTGGGTTCTAGTCCTGCCCTGTGTAACTTGCTGTGCAGCTTTGGGAAGATCCCCTCCCCTATCTGGTCTGTGGTCTCCCAATCTGTGACATGAAGGCGTGGACTGGATGGTCACTGAGGCCCCTCCCAGCTTGGCCATATGTCCAACCTCGGACTACGTGTAGACTCAAAGCAATTAGCCAAGAAGAGGCGTCTCCAGACACTTCCTCTTGCTCCACCCTGCCTCTGTGTCTGGTTCCTCTCCTGGCATTTTCTATTTTCTGCTCTGTCTGGACAGAAGAGCTTGCTTGGCTCTGTCTGTCTCCCAGCCTTCCCTGGGAAATTGTCTTTGCTTGGAGCACAATGACGCACAGGGGTGCCCCCTGCCGCTCAGCTCTGCGCCATGGGCTCCCAAGGGCCACAGAACAATGGGGTGGAAGGGGGGCCTTTGGGTCAAACTCTTGGGCAGCTGCCAGGCAGAAGGGAATTGCAGAGACTGGCCCTGGTGCAGGGTCCCAGGGCTTTCCCTTCTCTCTCTGCACTGTCTCCTTGGACTGGGTGAGCAGAAAGTCCTGGACGCTGCAGCCACAGAGGTGGGAGGCAGAACAGCAGGGACCTGGGATCGGTAGGAGTGACTCAAGGATGAGGTCTGGAGACCAGAGCAGGAAGCCCTCAGAATAGAGAGAACATGGGCAAGGTGGTCAGCAGGCTGGTGGGCAGCGCCACTCAGATCCCTTCCCTAGAGCAGAATGGTCACAAAACCTGGGCACGGGGGCCTATTCTGGAGTGGCCTGGCCCAAACAGCAAATTGTTGTGAACCCCCATACTTTAACTTAAAAATCCAGTGCCTGTCACATGACGGACGCTCAGTAGATGTTTACTGAATTAATGTGAATCCTGCATTCTACCGCATCACCTGTGTAATTCCTGATTTTTGAGCTCTTGAGGGTTTCTCGTACCCCCAGCTCACTACCTTGTACCCTCTGAGAAGCAGGGCGGGGATGGAGAGAGCTCTGTGTGTGTTGTCAGGCACCCTGAGCCATCACTGGGCCAAGCTACTGCACCTGCCAGGGCCCTGGTTTTCCCATCTGTGAGACAGGTTAGAGAGGCAGGATCGCAGACCTCAGTCAGCTCAGGGATGGCAACTGCTGGCACTCCAGTGTCCAACAGTATGTCTGAGAGAGCTGGCGAACTGAGCACTGGGGCAAGGTTTGAAGGGAAACTGAACCTCACTAGAGTGAAGCTTGTGCCAAAGCAGCAGGAAAGAGTGTTCCATACTCTTGCCACCTCTGATTGTGTCTTGAATATTCCATGCTTTTATGTTTCTGGGTATGACCAGAAGCTTGGAAAGTTTCCTTGCATTGTGACCCACATGTATATCTGTGTTAAAAAAAAATGCTGAAGTCTGCATTATACTTTTCAGATTTGTTAATTCATTTGATTATTCATTCGTTCATTCATTCATTCAAAAAACATTCATTGAACACCACAATGTGGCAGATGCTAGGGTCCCTCATTGGGAGGAGACGCTCAGTGAAATAAACAGACAATTATCCTGCAATGTGTGAAGTGCTATAATGGTGGTATGAACAAAGCATTTAGGATGGTTTGCAATGGCACTCACCTTTTCCTCTGGAGCACAGAGTGTGCCCATATGCTCATCACCATCACTCTCTGAGGAGGGGACAGTGTCTATGGAGGAGGACACTGAGGCTCAGAGAGGTTAAGTGATTCACACAAGATCACACAGTCCTTATCTTCTGATGCTAAATCCCATGCTCAAGGGATTACTTTGTATGTTCCCCCACAGCTATGGATATAATGTTATTACTCACCTCCCTTTGGGGTTCTTTTAGTGAATCACTATTGCTTTATTATGTTTCTTTTGTCCTGTTAAAAAACAAAAAACAAAAAAACAAACAAAAAAAAAACTAGTAGGCCGGGCGCGGTGGCTCACACCTGTAATCCCAGCACTTTGGGAGGCTGAGGTGGGCGGATCACAAGGTCAGGACTTTGAGACCATCCTGGCTAACATGGTGAAACCCCGTCTCTACTAAAAATACAAAAAATTAGCCAGGCGAGGTGGCGGATGCCTGTAGTCCCAGCTAATTGGGAGGCTGAGGCAGGAGAATGGTGTGAACCCGGGAGGCGGAGCTTGCAGTGAGCTGAGATCGTGCCACTGCACTCCAGCCTGGGCGACAGAGCGACACTCTGTCTCAAAACAAAACAAAACCAAAAAACTAGTAAAACTATCTGCTTGACCACTTTTTTATAAAACTGGGTAGGCCGGGCGCGGTGGCTCACATCTGTAATCCCAGCACTTTGGGAGGCCGAGGCGGGTGGATCACGAGGTCAGGAGATCAAGACCATCCTGGCTAACATGGTGAAACCCCGTCTCTACTAAAAATACAAAAAACTAGCCGGGCGTGGTAGCGGGCGCCTGTAGTCCCAGCTACTCGGAGGCTGAGGCAGGAGAATGGCGTGAACCTGGGAGGCGGAGCTTGCAGTGAGCCGAGATCGCGCCACTGCACTCCAGCCTGGGTGACACAGTGCGAGACTCCGTCTCAAAAAAAAAAAACAAAACAAAACAAAAAACAAACAAAAAAAAAACTGGGCAGTCCCGGGCTTGTGTTATCCTTTAAGAAAATGAAAATATTTTAAGATTTTCTTTTTTGGCCCTAACTTGGGCTGGACAGTCATTCCCATCCCTTCCCTCCACAGAGAGCCATGGTCTTTAGACCGTTCAGGAGAAACCTGTCCAGATTTGTGAGCTGTTTGGATCATTGTTGCCACTGTGGGGTCGCTTCTCAGCCTCCCATGTATCAAACTGACTTTGCTTTCCTTTCAACCTTCCGGAAATTAGACCCGCAAAACACAGAGATGGGTCACATAAGTCAAAGCAGAGGGAGAGACTGGTCAAACCCTTTACCCTCTGACAACAGTGTTCTTCAGGATTCTTGAGAACAGGTGAACACATTTGAATGGAGCCCTGACTTTGCTCTGTGACTCTGTCCCTGTCCTTGAACCTCTCTCAGCTTCCATGACCTCTCTCATCTGTCATACAGATATATCAACAGTCACACAGCTCACAAAGATGCCAGGGTTTACAGAGCAAGTTGTAAAAAGTGGCCTCCTTGACGAATGGAGGGTGCCTAGCAGGCTTCTCTAGGGTGTGTGAGCAAGACAGCAGGAATATTGGAAAGAAACTGGACTTTGGAGTTAGAAGATCCAATTTCAGACTCTGAAGCTGCCTTTTACGAGCTATGTGACTTCAAGCAAGTTTCCACCAGCCCTAAGAATCAGCAGCAAAACTAGGATGATGATGGCACCTTCCCCATCCACCTTACTGCCAAGTTGTTAAGAGAATGAAAGCAGCTGCAGCCCTGCTAACCAGGCAGTCTGGGCTGCATGCTGGTCAGTGCCAGGACCAGGGTTGAGTTTCTCCTTCAGCAACCACAGTCCTCCCAGAGGATGGGAGTCTTGTGTGCTTCAGACAGTAAGATCCTGCCAAGACAAGAAAAGGAAGCTGACAATTTCTCACTTCTTTAAGCTATCTCCCGAGCTCCCTCCACAGGCCCACATCACCCCCACTAGCCTTCTATACTCCTAAAACACTTTTCAGAAGGGCTTGTCTCTCTTCCTCCTGGTGCAGCACCAATGCTCTGTCTAGTCTGGAGGTGGACTTGATGCTTCACACTCTAGAAAATGCGGGGCTGTTGAGTGGCAGTGGCACCCACCATGGGAGTCCCACTTTTTTACCCTACAAATCTCCTCTGGGCAGGTGCCAGGTTCCTAGGTTTGGGTTCCCTCCACTACGAGGGGCTCAGCCCACTTGGAGTCAAGAGGAAACAGCCCAGCTACCGACTTGTATAGGGGACCCTCTGGGAAGGTTTGCTGGTGGGAAGACCGTCTCTGGCTGCTCCTCAAGCGTTGCCGGGGTGTACTCTGCTCTGCCCGCAGGCCTTCCCAGCCCAGGAGGACCCATTCCACCTGTTGGAGATTTGCCGGCTACCTCCAGGTGGCCAACGAGGGTGTGGCAACTTCACAAATAAGGAAAACCAGGATAAGAGGCAATGTTTGCCTCTGTGAAACAAATTTGCGATAGTTTTGTGATAATTCTGATTAGGCTGTTCCAAAACATTGTTTTGCCAACAGTAGCTCTCCTCCAGTTTTTTCTTTCTTTCTTTTTTTCTTTTTAGAAATCAAAGGCCATGACTGTTCACCTTTCCTTTGAAGTGTTATGTCTATTTGCCTATTTGATCCAGATAGGTTGAGAACCATATGACTCTGCTTTTTAAGTAAAATTTTCCTTCTTTAAGCCACCGATCTGTAGGAAACAAACATCTGTGGAATAAAACAAAGTATACCATACAATGAATTTGACTAAATAGAAAATATGCATTCATATTTGAAGGTAAGACACGTAAGTTATGTCAGTAATCATTGACCATAAGCCGACTGTCAACATAACCTAAGGTGGTAAATGCTCCACCAGTGCTCAGGTTGTCTCTAGAAATTCCATCAGGTCTTCTAGGAGGATGACATTTTCTGTGTGTATAACCATTCTTAAAAATATTTAACGTAAGTACCCACATAATGTTTTTCTTTTTTTCTTTTTTTTTTTTTTTTGAGACGGAGTCTCGCTCTGTCGCCCAGGCTGGAGTGCAGTGGCCGGATCTCAGCTCACTGCAAGCTCCGCCTCCCGGGTTCCCGCCATTCTCCTGCCTCAGCCTCCCGAGTAGCTGGGACTACAGGCGCCCGCCACCTCGCCCGGCTAGTTTTTTGTATTTTTTTTTTTTTTTTTAGTAGAGATGGGGTTTCACCGTGTTAGCCAGGATGACTTACATATATTGCAAAAATAATTTTGGGAGAAAATCCATAAGCATGTCACAGTCACATAATATTATACAGAATACAGTTGAGAAAAGTTGCCTACAAGAGCAAAAGCAGAGGCAGATTTTGTGGGTTCCTGGTACCAGGGTACACATCTAGCCCAGCTTAGCACAGTGGAAGACAGTCAGGAAGGTCCAGACCCCTCCCAGATTCTTGAAGACTTGAGCTCTGAGGTTCTGCAAACCTGTGGAAGATGTGCCCTTCCACTGGAGGGCATGACAAGGCCAAAGCAATCGGTTCAAGCAACTCCCCACACCCTCGGGTTTCTGCCTATAATTCAAACCGTGGGAGAGGTACAGCTTAACTTTGTCTCTTTCCTTGGTTTCAGCCTTCCTTCAGTCAGTCCAGTACAGAGCTGGACCTGACCCAAAAGGCCATCAGTCTGTCTCGCACTCCAACACCAAGGACAGCCACTGATTGAATTCTTCAGTGACAAAGAACTCAGTGTTCTGGGCAACCATCTATTTTATTTTCACATGACTCAAAATAGTTGGTCCTTATATTGAGCTAAAATTGGCCTCCCTGAAATTTTAGCCGTTGGTTCCAATTTCTTGCTGGGAAGCTATGCAGAATACAGTGTATGCCTTCTTTCACATGACTGCGCTTACAAATAGATGAGGATAGGTCTCCGGCCAAAGCATCCAGTTCCTTCAACTTAGGGAAGAGTGTTTATTAGTGATTTGGGGGATTTGGGCCGCACTCCAGAATCCTATTAAAACTGTGGATCATCTCCCCAGAAGGATGCACACACATCTGCATACACCCCTGTTCGCAAACATCCTTCCCCTTCTGAGCCCACCCACGGATCTCTTCAAATGTCAATGGACCCTTGGTAGGCACCTTGCATTGGAACTCTAAAACCAGATGCCGGAGGTGGAAGGGTACTTAACGATCCAGTCTCCTCACTTCAGAGATAAGGAATCCATCTGTAGGCACTTTGCTCCTGGCTTGCTGGCCCCGGCATCAGGCCTTGGCTGCAATCGAATGGTAGTAGAGCCTTCGGTAGTGCAGAGTAACAAAAGAAGTTTGAGAGCTGTTTTGGTGTTTCTTCCCTGGGTGGGGAGGTCAATTAGTGCAACAACTCTGGCCTGTCTCCATCTCATCACCTGGGGCTTCCCCAGGGAAGGGAGTGACTGACCTCGCTTGCTGAATTTGGGCAGAACAAATCCAGTTTGCTTAGTTGCTTTCCACCTGTCTCCTTGGGAGTGAGTTTCCCTCTAACCCCCATAGGCCACGTGACTCCCCTCTTCCTCTTCATTTCTAAGTCTTACCTAGGCGGGACCCTCTGACGGTGTTTTTGTCCGTAAAAATGCTGATGTTCTAGCTCCCATCAGCTGCTCCTGGACTTTCCTTCTCAATGTTTTCTGAACTCGATCAGAAGAGAGGTGCCCTCCCCATCAGTCTCCTCTTAGAAATGTGGAATTGTTGCCAGGAGCGGTGGCTCATGCCTGTAATCCCAGCAATTTGGGAGACCAAGGTGGGTGGGTCACCTGAGGTCAGGAGTTTGAGACCAGCCTGGCCAACACGGTGAAACCCCATCTCTACTAAAAATACAAAAATTAGCCGGGCGTGGTGGCAGATGCCAGTAGTCCCAGCTACTCGGGAAGCTGAGGCAGGAGAATCGCCTGAACCCAGGAGGCAGAGGTTGCTGTGAGCTGAGATCACACCATTGCACTTCAGCCTGAGCAACAGAGTGAGATTCTGTCTCAAAAAAGAAAAAAAAAAAAAAAAAAGAAATATGGAATTGTATAGGACAGACTGTTTTGTAAGCTGCCTCAGAAATATTTTTTGCTTAACAATGTACTGTGATGCTTCTCCATGTCATTAAATATTCTGGATTTTGGAGGAGACTCTAGAGACAGAGGGGGAGATAAAAAGACAGACACAGAGATGCAGGAGACAGAGAGAAAAAGGAAGAATGTGAAGGAAGGAGGAGGAGGAGGAGGAAGAACTGGAAAAGAAGAAAGATATAGAGACATAAGAGAGAGACTGAAGTGAGGGAGGGAGAGAGGGAAGAATCTGGAGTCTGAGGGAAGCTGAATCATAAATAGGAGGGTTGGTAAGGCAAGGATCAGAACAGGACAGGGCTTTGGTCACTGGGTAACTCGGATCTTTTGCTGTCCCTTCAACACACTGACAATTACCACACTTGCTGCATTCCCCGAGGACCATCTTGAGGGGCTGCTCAGTCTCCGATAAGCCCAGAGGTGATGTGACTACCTGGGGAGCAGTGTGCATGGATGGCAGGTTGGCAGAGAAGTCAGATGCAGGCCAGCACTCCAGTGCCTCTCATGGGACACAGCTTCTTGACCCTCTAGTGTCCTGGTTGTCCTCCAGGGGATGACAACTATTTTGGCAGTGACCTCACAGAATGTGATTTTTATCTTTAAGCGTGCATAGATTTTTCAGCTTAAACTTTGTCATTTTTGTTTTACAAAAGTATTTGGCAAGTTACCCTGGCACCACTTCTTCTTGAGATGGCTCCCCTATCCCAGGCCTTGTAGCCCCAGCCTGGGGCAACTCTCTTCTTTGCTCTGTAGCACCCAGGCCCTTCTCTGTCACAGTTCTTATCACACTGCATTGAAATGATCTGAGAGCTCATTGCTGGCAGGGAGCAGGTGTTATTCATCTCTGTCTCCCTGGAGTCCAGCTGGCAAATGATCTGATCAGGTGATTCTCAAACTGGGCCCAGCAGAGTCCCCGCACTTCCAAGGAGGTGGTGGTATGTAAAGCTCCCCAGCAAGGGGAGGTGGTTTGGGGCACTGTTGGGGGGACCCCAGGTCCCCGGTCCTCTATTTTTAACCAGAGCACCTGTGCTTTTTCTGGTTATGTATTGAATTTCCAAGTGAGGTTTCACTTTAAAAGGAGTTTTCTTTTCTTTAAAACAAAAGTTCCAAGAATCACCAATCTAGTCTGTTTCCATGGGTCATATGTATTTTACACATTCACAGGAATTGCAGAGGAAAATCTAACATCTGAACACTAACCTGCCTTCTTCTTCCTTCTCTAGTCCCATTTTAGGGTTAACATTACCGCCTTCAACCCTCCCCTCTCATGGGGAAAAGGACTGGAAGAGGATTGAATAACTGTTGTAGAATGAAAATGCTTGTCCTCTAAAGAATTACATCCGTGACAAGAGGGGGATGTTTCTAAGGAACAGGGAATCCTTATGGCCAAATTACTTTACCTTTATTTTTTCAAGTCAAAACCACACTGATGAGTATGTGTAAGTGCTTTGGGTAATACCAGAGTGCACACTATATCGCCTGTCCTGGTACCTTTCAGTTAAGTTGGGAAGGTAAGACTTACTACCTGAACAACTGGGATTGTAAGTGTTTCTGAGGCAGGCTACAGCTGCAAAATTTCCCTGTACACTGTGCAAGTAAAAACAGCACTGTGTGGTGGAAAGAACAACTCTGGGTCCCAATGCCTGGATTCTGGTCTCTGGGTCCACTTTACAACTGTGTGTTCTCAGATGCGTTATTAACCTCCAGTCTCAGATTCATTCCCAAACAGTTCTTCATTCTGATCATCAAATGAGGTAGTATATGTGAACTGAACATCTTTTGTAAACTAGAAATAGTTAGAAATGATTATTATTGGTGATAATGAACCTGAACCTGAAGGTGGGGGTGGGACGATGTTATCTTACCAGCAGCAGAGGGCCGCTTGTCCAGGAGAGAGGAGGCCTCAGGGATTTCAGAAATTTCCTTTGTCAGGTAGCTTTGGTCTTATTCTCCCCACTGAAAAGAAGTAGGTTCTCTTATTTGTTACTCCAGACCTGTGGAATCTCTGGTCTGATTAACCTATGTAGATTGCACATGCTGATAAGGAACGAAAATCCAAGCAAGCATGGACCAGCTTGGCCTCTTCCCAGTAAGGACCTGCCATGGATTGGTGCTTAGTTGCCCCTGGTGTCTATTATGGACTGGCTGGAGAGTGACCAATAGCTTAAATGGAGGAGTGTGCTGGGGGCTGGCACCAGCCCGACACCTTGGGTGGAACTGTGAGGGCCAAAGCTATTTCCTGATTAGAACAGCTTCTTGTCCCCTACCAGCCCCTGACCCCTCCAGCTCAGGGGAGCAGATAAACTGAGGTGCAAGGATGACCGGAAGGTTGCTAAGCAGTTTGCAGTTGAACTGTGGAAGCAGAAGCTGACGTGCAAAGGAAACCATGGCCCAGAGAAGTGAAGTGACAGCTACAAAATGGCCAAAGCCAAACTAGACCCATTCCTTCTGGTTCTACGTCCAGAATCCTTCCCATGGTGTCCCCTGCTTTCACCTCTCCAAAGGGGGACACGTATGTTTGCTCTTCACACCCCACCCTTCCTGCTCGTTCATTCCCTTCTCTAAAGGCTGAGGAAGCCTTATCAAGGCTTCAGGGTGATCACATCTGTAATGTAAGTTACAAGAAAAAAATGCTCACAGGCCATCAGTGTTGACTTACGTTATTTTTATAATTAAATATGTACATATATAAAACTAGATATAAGTTCCTAAACCATATAGCTCTAAGACTAAAATAAATGTATAGATTAAATATCATCCAATGATCATAACAATAAAGTTAAAATTGTCTCTAATCTAACTGAATGAAGGAGGTGGTTTTGCTGGAAGGTGATTGCCTCTCATAAAATGACAGCCATGGTTCAAGTTCTTCAGCATCCAGCTTGCCGTGTACCATGTACTAGTTGGTTCCATTTTAATACCTGCAAAAGCGCGGTACAGTAATATCATGTGGCCTTCATGTGGAACAAACTCATTATTTCCATATTGCATCTGCCCCTGTGCTTTACTCAGTTGTTCATGCCAATGAAAGTGCTGCTACTTATTGCCAAATGGGAAGGACAGGTTTGCAGTGCAGTCCTGAATTGTGAGATGTCATCTGGATGATTCAGATAATGTTTATACTTTAACTTAGCATAGTAATGAGAACAATGAATATAAAGATTCTCCATGAAAAGCTCATGGATCCCTTAGCATATATTCACGGGTGGCTGTTTTGTCCTGGGACTTTGGAGGAGAAAAAGAAAAGCTCTTTGTGAGATGGCAGATGGGGATTTTGCTCCACACTGCTCCCTCACGGTGGCCTCCTCCTCAATCACACAGTCGCTAGTGTCTACCTACCCAGTGCAGTTCTAGAGGCGTGTCAGTCAGTGCCTAAGAGGGGAAGGGGCGAGAGGATAGCAACAGGGAATCTTCACATATTGGCTGGGCTGAGCGTCTTGGGCAACAAGATGAGAATGTGGGTGGGGAAACCTAGGTCTTGATTAAGTCTGAGTTCTTTATCTCACATGCTTCTCCTTCTTTGCCTCCCACAGCCACTTCTGCAGGTACCATGGCTATTGTTGAAAAGTGGCACAGTATCTGTTCTTGAGGAAGAGTCTCAGACCCTGGGAGGGGGATGTAGTCCCTCTTAGGGTCAGTGATTGGGACTCCCAAGGCAGAAGCAGCAGTGGAGTAGGCCCACAGGAAATGGGCTGCCCCTGGGCTCCCTCCGAAGCTGGAGACGGGATGCCTGCCCCAGGAGCAGGGTTTGGGCTGCAAGACCATCTGGAGAACTCAGGATTCTCCAGCCCCCATCTCTGCCCATGTTAAACTGTTGGCCTGGGCCTTGGTAATGTCACCAGCGTTCACAGTGGTTTCAGGAGGCTTTTTTCAAACACTTAAGGGTTGGAATCACAGGCTCTTCACTACTATGTACCCTCTCAAGATATCAAAATCCTACCCTTTCATAAAGACCCTGCTAAAATGCTGTTTGGAATCACAGACCAGCAATCAAATCCAAGTTCTACCACTTACTCACTGAGCCATGTTTCTTAATGCTTGTGGATCTCAGTGCTTTTACCTGTAAAGTGAGAGTAATAGTGCCTTCTGCTCAGACTTATGGTGAGAATTAAATAAGATAAGGTCTTTAAGATGCACAACCTGCCGGGCGTGGTGGCGGGCGCCTGTAGTCCCAGCTCCTCCGGAGGCTGAGGCAGAAGAATGGTATGAACCCTGGAGGCAGAGCTTACTTGCAGTGAGCCGAGATCGCGCCACTGCACTCCAGCCTGGGCTACAGAGTGAGACTCTGTCTCAAAAAAGGAGAAAAAAGAAAAAAGAAAAAAAAAGATGCACAACCCAATGCCTGGCTCATGAGGCTTTTGATGATTATAAGGCCCTGGTGTCCTCCTTAGGGCCATGGCAGGTCACATCCTTGTTGAGTCGAATACTTTTGAACCCCCCTGGATGTTTACAGGTTTCCACTCTAGGGCTTTCCAGGGCTAACTGCAACTAGCTATGGCCACACTGCTGGCTCCGTGACCTTGCCTACACCAGTCACCGTTCATAGGCCCTACCACTAGATCCTCAGAAGATGCTGCCACTCTCCCCTGAACAAGGACAGTCCTAGGTTTTATTCTGTGATTTTCGTTTTTTCATCCAGAGGACTTTCCCATGCCCCGAACTGCCTGTGTAAGCTGCGTATTTGGCCCCTCTCTGGTGTGTGTTATGCTTCAGTCTGGAGTTGTGGTGAAGCCAGGAGCTATTCTGAGATCTTTCCGCTATTTCAGGCCCTAGCTTAGACGTGGGGAGTGAATCCAGCACTCTCTGCCCATGTCTCAGCCACAACTTCCAAGACTGGTCCTTTTTATGTTCCTGACACCCTCAGATCCAAAATAGCCCTGACCTGGAGGTGGTGCCTGGGACCAGCTCAGATGTAGCAGGGATGTGCATGTGCCATCCAGCCTTCAGCTAGGCTAGAGAGAGTTCTGCAAGAGTTAAGTCTTGGCGGGGGGGGGGTAGTGGGGGGTGGGAGGGGGGTGGGGAGAACTGAGCTCCAGAGAAGCAGCCGGGGTTACACTGTCACCCCACAAGCTGGCAGATATTTGGGGGCTGGGGGCCGCTCCATGTGGAGCAGCAGCTGCTTCCAGTCCTGGCCAGATAAAGGAGGAGTGCATTTTCTGCCTGCCAACTTCTCAGGTTGTGTATCTCTTCCTGGGCTAGCTAGCATTCATTCATTTATTCCATAGATATTACTGAGTGCCGACTATATGCCAGTCACTGTTTAGGCTCTGGGGTATAACTGTGGCCAAAACAGACAAAAATCCCTGCTTTTGTGGAGCTTACAAGTAACAAAAATCATAATAAATAAATTGCATTGGCCGATCTAGCTTGCAAAGCACTTTTCCATGCCATTTCTTGGTAGAACATACAATTGAATACTCTGTGCTAACACAATGTGTGTGGTTCTCCACTTGCCTGTCCTCAGTTCATCCTTCCAGCAATCCCCTGAGTTAGACACCACTCCATTTTACTGTCAGGGGAACAAAGACTCCAGAAGAAGCAGTAAATTCTGTGAGGTCTACACAGCCAGGAAGTGAATATTAACCCAAGTATGTCTGACTTGAGAGCCCAAATAAGATCTCAACCACTGTGCACAGAGAAGCTGGTGGCACCCACTTGCAAATATAGAGGCTCAGTGAGATGCAGAGTTTGGAGAAGGCAAGTTCTTCTGTTGTTCCAAAGAATGATGAAACTTCACAGGTAGAAGGAAGTTAACTTGAAGGTTGTCAAAGACAGGACTCCTTCTACCTCAGCCTGGGTGGATGAAGAACTGGACATTGCTGAAGCGCTTTTGGGCTCTAGGGCACTTCCTGCATGTGGGGCAGTCCATACCATGGCCGGACACTGTGATGACTTGATGGTCCTTCCTGTTTGGGGAGGAACTGTCTGCTCCAACGTGTCCACCTGGCAGGCCCCCTGGGACTCCCTTCCTTCAAACAACCCTACGCAACTTGGCTCTGATTTGCTTCTTTCTCACCCCAGTAAACAGCATACCTCAGAGAGGGTGCGGCTGCCTCCTCTGCATTCTCACAGCTTCCAGCCGCACATCTGACGCAGGGCTTATCTCCCTGTGTGGGAACATCCCTGCCTCATGCCTGTCTATGCCACTGCACAGCACAGTGCTGGCACATGTGAGGTGCTCAGCCCATGGTTATTGAGTGGCTGATGAAGGAATGGATAATATCTAGCCATTTTCGGTTGCATGGAGAGACTGGGCCAGTTATTATTTGGCTGCAGCTGCCTCACAAAAGAGAAATGGTCCTCTTTCATCTTTCCTACAGTTTGGGTCATGATATTAATGTGGCCTGTGGCTTTCAACAAATATTTGTGGCTTCAGAGTCTCCTTGTTTGAAGGCATTTCTGGAGGCTTTGACTGGCACTGTAATTCCTGAACTGACAACTGATGTGAGATGACTGGGGGCTGAAGGAAGCTGGGATGTTGTGGTGTCTTAATCACAAACTGCCCAACCACCAAAGAAATGGATCGTTTCTGGAAGGTCTAGAAGGGCACACAATGAGATCCCTTTATGCCATGGAAGATGCCAGGACAATACACATGTCCATGGCTCTGTGTGGGGTCCTTCTTCTCCGAAGCTGCTGCTGTCCCAGAAGATCAGCCTGTGGCAATCCACAGCCTGCCTGTCATTTGGATGGCCCTGCAATCAACTCTCCAGGAAGGTTCTCCCGTGTTTTTCTAACTGCTTCTGTTGTTAAAAAATCTAGAGGGTCCCACAAGATTACTGTTCAAATGGCTCTCCTGGGACCCTCCCTTAGCATGGACCTTCTTGCCACAAAGGGAAAATAACCAAGCAAAAAAAACCTTTGGATTCCTCAACACCCAAGGTTGGTTGGGTAATCATTCTTTAAATCGCTATTCCTCACCCAGGCTGGAGTGCAGTTGCTCCATCTCAGCTCACTGCAAGCTCCGCCCCCCGGGTTCACGCCATTCTCCTGCCTCAGCCTCCTGTGTAGCTGGGACTACAGGCGCCACCACCGCGCCTGGCTAATATATATATATATATATATATATATATTTGTAGTTTTAGTAGAGACAGGGTTTCACCATGTTAGCCAGGATGGTCTCGATCTCCTGACCTCGTGATCCGCCCGTCTCAGCCTCCCAAAGTGCTGGGATTACAGGCGTGAGCCACTGTGCCCGGCCGTAAAATCCTATTTTTACCTACAATGCCTGCTTTAGGTTAATTCCCATCTAACTTGTGGCCTGAGGGCTAAATAAGGCAAACAGATTTTTCTTTTTCTTTTTTTTGGTTCAGAACAGGATTTTAAAAACACAATGTTTTAAGGCAGGGTATGCATTTTCCAATTATCACAGTTGCTGCCAGCCTCTGCCACACTGTACAGAGAGTATGAGAAACACTGTAGTGATTGCTGGTGTGGTGTGAGGCCAGACTTCATGGGTCTGAGTTCAGGAAGCTCCCTCTTACTAGCTGTGCACCTTGACCTCTCTGTACTCCAGCTTCATCTATAAAATGGGCATCATCATTGTCATTGTCATCATCATCGTCATGGTACCTGTCTCACAGGTTTTTGGGAGGATTAATACGTCCAGGTGTTTAGGGTATACAGTGAATATTTATTTGGACACCTGCTATAAGCCAGGCCATATTAGGGACAGGGGATACATGAGGGAACGAAACAGACAAATCTCTACCCTTATGGCACCTCTAGCCTTGTGGAGGCATGGGAGAGACACATTATTTAGTAAGCACTGTGATCAATGCTACGGAAAAAGATGAAGCAGGAAAGCAAGGGGACAGTGCTTGGGTGCAGTTAAAATAGGGTGGTCAGGGAGGCCTCACTGAAAAGATGACCCTCCAGAAAAGACTGGAGGGAGGTGAAGAGTGAGCCACCTGGAGAACCCAGGGAGGAAGAGTGTTGAGCCAGATGGAACAGCAGCCATAGAAGTTTTGAGACAGCCCATCATGTCTGAGAAAATGTCAACTATTTTTATTGTGACCTGCCAGATCCCTAAAGGCATTTGAGTTTATGACAGTGCTATCAACTTTTGTTGAAGGTGGCTGTGGAAACTGATCCTGTGACTCTGGTCTTGATTGCCTAAAGTCTGAGGGCGTAGAGAGAGAGAGAGAGCACGAGCAGTGCAAGAGAGACAGTCGCAGTGCAAGAGAGACAGTCGAGAGTCGAGCATCTCCTCTTCTTAAAGTCGCAGAGACCATGGCCCCCAGCCTGCACTCGTCTGATACCATCTATAACTGTTAGTGCGTGCGTGTGTGTCTGCTTGAAGGCAGTCTCGTCCTGGCCTGTGCGGGCTGGAAGACAGTAAAAATAGTGATGGAGAGGGATGGGGTTGAAATAAATCAAAGCCATCAGGAGGCTTTGCTTTAGGGCCCCATGTTTCTAGTGGTGCTGATGATTCTAGGCCAGCAGTTGGTAGCTTTAAAGGGAGTTTTGTTTCCAGGTCACTAGAAACAGTCAGTCGGTTTAACTGCAAGGCCAGCTCCTAATTTGATGCACATCTAAGCAGATTGGAGACATTTTTGCCAGAGTTGCTATTTTAGCAGGCAACAATTTGTGTGCCCACCAGGAAACCAGGTTTGGTATGAAAATAGGGACTTCCCCTGGCTTCTAACATTCAGGAGTCAGCAGTAGCTGGCTTTCTAATCGTGCTGCTTCGTGTGTGGAAAACAAGGCTGAAAAATGGGTGGGGAGAGAACGGTGGCTGCCAAGGACATGTGCTATTTACAGACACGAGGAAGAATAACATTCTGGTTGAGCTCTCAAGTAAAATGAGGATAACAACACCTGCCTCACGTGGTTATGGTCAGGATTACATGGGATGGCCCACATAGAAGTGCCAGGCACATCACAGGTGCAGGGAAATATCAGTTCCTTTCTTTATCTGCTCTGGATCCCACAAGACAGCTCGCTGGAGACTGATCTCCTCCCTCCCACTAAATCAGGAGAGAGAAGAGGGTTTCCTCCCTGTGAGAGGTAAGCCCTGGGGGGGTAAACTATGGAGAGAAGAATTCCAGCAGGAGGCAATGTGGGGTCCTTAGATAGGCAGGGCCAGGCAGCTGGATCCCATCCTGAGAATGAAACTGTCGTGGGAGCTGCAGGTGGGCACAGCCGCCCCAGCCCTCCTAGGGGTGCTCTCTGCCCACTGCTTCTTGGCCCCGCCAAGTGCAGGCAGCACAGTGAAACCAGATACAGCACAGTCTCAAGTATGCAACTGCCAGGTATGACAATCACAAGTCACAGCTGGTAGGTGGATTGGTGTGACAGCCACTCATGTTTTCTGATCTCTCAATGTTGTTCTTGTTTTCAAAAAGTAACCCAGCACACTTAAGGTTCACACAACCTGTGTAACTTTGCAAATACCAAGACCTCACCTCAATAAGCAAAACAAGGAATTTATTCCTCTAAGAATCCTAAGACATGTAGAACAACCAAGTCTCGAGGATGTGGCTAGAACAAGAGACTCAAATGCCACCTATTATTTTGTTCTGTTTATCTCTGCCTGTCCCTTCGTCACTGCAATCCAGCTTTCTGGAAAGTCATAGCTTCCCCTATGAGAGGGAGTCTGACCTTGATTTCCTCAAGGCCCAGTTAAAAATTCCTGGGGAAGAAGCTCATTGGTTCAGCATGAGTCAGAGACCATCCCTGGGTCAGTTAGCTGAGGCCAGTGGGGTGGGGACATGCAAGAATCAGGACACTCTTGCCTTACTGTGGGGCTGAGAGCAGGCTGGGTAGACAGTTCTATGGACGTCCACAGCTTATATCTAACCTGGACATTAGATGTTCTATAAGTGTTAGTAGCCACCTGGGGGCTGATGTCATTGTCACTTCTTCAGCAAGGGACAACCCACATCTTTAGATGGTTGGAAAAAGGTCCTGGGCTAGGAGGCTTGCCCGGTGAGAAGGGAGGTGTGGGACTCCCGGTGCACAGGCAGCCTCCCCTTCAGCTGTCTTTTTACTCCTGTCCCTCCCCGTGTCCCACTCACACACCCCACGTTGTTGTGCCAGGTGTCTCTGTGGGTCGTCCTTGCAGAGTGAGCAGCGGAGCATGGGTGTGTGCTCTCATTTCAGACGCTTTGGCTGGCAGAATTCTTTCCCTGCTATTCCATTCCCATGCCACCCTTCCTCCTCTACCAGTAGGTCCTTCCTTGTGGAAAAATAGCTCTTCCAGTAGTAGAAACTGATCCTGGCTCTAAGAGCAAAAGGGGCAGAAGGGAGTTTTACTGGAATGACTCTGGGGTATCTCACAACTCAAGGGGGCTGTGGGAAGGTCAGAGCAGGGCAGCTCTAGGACCTCTATGGTGGGAGTTCACGGACTCTATGGTGCTGTTGATTACATGACTCAGCTCCCACTGAGTCAGGCCCATTGCTGCTCAGAGCCACCCTCCCCCTTCCTGGGGAGGGAGTCGAGGGGCCCCAGTTTGGTCAGTTATGTGCCCTGGATGAGCCAGCTAGTGAGATGTCTGGCATATTAGATACCTGAAGTGAATAATTTTGTAACACCTCCCCAACAAAGTTATTTTCATTGGTAATCATGAAATACAGTTAATGTATGCATTAGTATAACTGATGATGATGCCAGGAAAGAAATGCAAACAGTGAAAAAACAATTTATTAAACTGTGTATATACAGTCATACTAATAAAATATAAATAAACAATATGATACAAAAGAATTATTACAGTATAATAAAGGGCAAAGTAATGAAATAATACTTTTATTACATTAATTTTTTTGGAGAAAAGAAAAATTTAGACTTGCAGATTGGTCTGTCACAGCAATGAATGATAACAATATATCACAATTTTCATTTTCAGGTTGTAACTTTTGCAAACTTGTAAATAATTTTATCAAAATTAATCTTTGCATATTTATCCTCAACAGTCAGTATAATCAGGTATGTCACTCTATCTTTGTTCATATTTCTTATTAATTTTAATTTAAAAATTCATCTGAAGAAACATATAAATAAATAGAAAAAGTTTTAAACAGAAAGATAAGTTTAGCAGACTCACAAAAATCTCATTTCATAAGAAGTTCTAGAAATTACAATGCCATCCATGTTTTCATGTCTTAGGGAATGAGTCTAGTAGCTTTCAAATGCTGGCACAGTTGAAACATTTCTAAAAAAATTAGAAAATTCATCATTTAAAAAATTGTAATATCTCTTTTATGTGTATCAAAACTCTTATTAAGCAATGAGATCTGGGTTGCAAAAGAGGATTTATTTTTTCACCTGTCTATAAGGGCTTGTTCACAAGTTAAACAGAAATGCAAGTGCAGTCATATTTTTTATTATTTTTAGTTAAAACTTCCAAAATTTTTGTCCTACAAAAATTAGAGTTACAAACAACTTCACAGCAACCTCTTCCCCCACCAAATAATTCCATTAAAAATGGGCAAAAGACCCAAGTAGACATTTCTCAAAAGAAGACATACAAATGGTCAACAGGTATTTGAAAAAATGTTCAACATCACTAATCATCAGGGAAATCCAAATCAAAACCACAATGAGACACCATCTCACCTCAGAATGGCCATCATAAAAAAAAGACAAAAAACAACAAATACGGATGAGGATACAGAGAAAAGGGAACTCTTATACACTGTGGATAGAAATGTAAATTAGTAAAGCCACTGTGGAAAATGGTATGGAGTTTTCTCAAAAAACTAAAAATAGTACTACCATACAATCTAGCATTCCTACTGCTGGGTGTTTATCCAAAAGAAAGTATATCAAAAGGATACCAGCACCCCATGTGTATTCTAGTACTATTCGCAAAAGCCAAGATATGGAATCAACCTAAGTGTTTATTGATTAATGAAGGGGTAAAAGAAAATGTGGTATAGATACACCATGAAATGCTATTCAGCCATAAAAAGGAATGAAATCCTGTCATTTGCAGCCACATGGATGGAACGGGAGGTCAACATACTAAGTGAAATAAGTCAGGCACAGAAAGACAAATATTTCATGTTCTCACTCATCTGTGGAAGCTAAAAAAGTTGATCTCATGGAAACAGAGAGTAGAATGA
The DNA here is from genome assembly GCF_037993035.2 of Macaca fascicularis. Classification (NCBI taxonomy): domain Eukaryota; kingdom Metazoa; phylum Chordata; class Mammalia; order Primates; family Cercopithecidae; genus Macaca; species Macaca fascicularis. The sequence continues at coordinate 116,707,804 of NC_088375.1, read as the reverse complement.
TGGTTACCAGAAGTTGGGAAGGGATGTTCAGGGGGAATGAAGAAAGGTTGGTTAATGAGTACAAACATATAGTTAGATGGAAGGAATAAGTTCTAGTGTTCAATAGTTCTGTAGGGTAACTATAGTTAATACTAATTTATTGTATATTTTAAAGTAGCTAGAAGATGTGAAATAGTCCCAACATAAAGAAATGATGCCGGGCGCGGTGGCTCACGCCTGTAATCCCAGCACTTTGGGAGGCCGAGGCGGGCGGATCACAAGGTCAGGAGATTGAGACCACGGTGAAACCCCGTCTCTACTAAAAATACAAAAAATTAACCGGGCACGGTTGTGGGCGCCTGTAGTCCCAGCTACTCGGGAGGCTGAGGCAGGAGAATGGCGTGAACCCGGGAGGCGGAGCTTGCAGTGAGCCGAGATCGCGCCGCTGCACCCCAGCCTGGGCGACAGAGCGAGACTCCGTCTCAAAAAAAAAAAAAAAAAAAAAAAAAGAAATGATACATTTTTGAGGTAATGAATATCTTAAATACCCTAATTTGATCATTACATATTGTATGCATGTATCAAAATATCACATGCATGCAATATGTACAGTTATGTTTCAATAAAAATATCAGCATTCATGTCTGAATATTAGCAAATACTAACATTATTCTGCCCATTGCTTTAGATCAGGTGCCCAGTTCTTGGTGATAATGACCAAGACATTTATACATTGTTCTTTTGATTTTTGCTGGCAACATAAGACCAGCATCTTTTGTCATTTCTCCTGGCATTCACAGAATGATGGAATTAAAGTAACTCAAAATCTGTTTCTTCATTTCTGTAATCACTGTAATATTATTGCTTATTTTGAATCTACTGTTTAGATGCAGGAGTATGTGGTACCATGGGGTTGGGCATGTGAAGTAAGCTCGAATGATTTTCAAACTATCAGGAACTTATTCAAAACGAACGTGTGTGGCTGAGTTTGTGTGTATTGGGGCATGACTGTATAACTGGGAGTTTGAGTTAACTTCTAAGTAGAATGCAAGCTATAAAGGATAAGTAATAAAAAAGTGCTAATTTGAAGCTTACATGCATATTATTAAAACTCAGTAGTAACAAAACAATGGTTTAGAACATAGACCCACAAAAGCTTTTTTTTAGGAAGCAGTACTGTATCACTGACATTGTTTGGAATCACCGGCACATGGTGATAATGAAAAGCAGACTGACTTCTAGTTGGCTTTATTATTGCTTTTAAATTCTCTACAGATTTTTTTATTGCCTTCCCCCAGGCACACTGCTTCCCTTGCCCAACCTTTGGTACACCACTGCGTCCAGCTATTGTGGTGGTGGGAGCAGAGGGTGGGAGGTATCAGGATGCCACATAATACAGACAAAGGCTTCATGGGCTCATTCTGAGTTTCAGGGGCTGTACTCAGAGAAGAAGGCATCAGGCACCAGCTCCATGTGGTGACTATTACATTTTCCTTTTTAGCTGCTTAGCATTAAACACACACACACACACACACACACACACACACACACACACACACAAAATACACTTCATCCCATATGTCCCAAGATGCTCCTATTCAACATGACCTGATAACCACAAATGCAATGAGCTACAATGCAAAGTAACACCAACTACTGAATCCACAGAGCCATTTTTTTCTAAATCTAGATACCTGGGTAATCTTCATTCCTTTTTTAGTTATATTGAAATCCCATCTGATATTCATCAGGAGATGGATTACTTAGTAAATGAAACCACTAATAACACACCCTATCCTCAAAATCTATGCCAACACAATATCCCCAGTCTTAATGATGTTCCTTAGCTAGTCTCTGTGTATAACTTCTTTCTTCTCTGCATTGATTCTGCATAACCCCATCCAGTCCACGAAGAGTTCAAATGCTGGTCATACAGTGGGCATTGCTGAATAGTGGAGCCCAGTGGGCTGGATTGTTAGTTTCTTCTGGTTGGTGGGAATGGGGATGCAATGTGGGAACATTTCAGAGAGGCTAGAAGACTTAGTTTCCCCAGTTCCTCTGACTCCTCCCATGTATCTCAGTTTCCATCGCTAGGATTTTACTCTTTCCTGATCATGCTGTATCTACATATGAAACCTAGTTTATACATGCAAGTGGAGGTATAATTCAATACCTTAAAACATCAATTTCTAAATTTGGTGTTTTGTTATTTCAGGCTAGTAGCTAGTAGGATCATATGAAGACTTTGACTTTGATTTTATGCCTATAGGAGAGACTTATAGGACTAAGTTTGCTGTTCTCTTACATTAGGTTATCCTGATACACTCAAAACCACCATCTAACCTGTGGTATCAGCTTGTCTCATTTCTTTCAAATTGCTTATGGTGCCAGCGACTGGGTCCTCTAATACTTTCTTCTCAGTATCTAGTTGACCACAAGAAATTCATTTATTGCTGTTTTGCTACTTTTTAGCAAGCATTGCTAATTTCATATCTCCAAATACAGGGTAGAGCCTTACTGCCTTCCTTCACTCCCACCGCAATAAAATAAACCATTACATTTTTCTTGAAGGTCTAGAATTCACAGCATACTCTCTAGAAACAATTCATAAATTATTTATTTTTCTTCTTATTTGAAAACATTAGATACTGACTCTAATTGGTTTTGGCAAAAAAATCATGAGGGGAGGACATTTATTAGAAAAAAAATAGGCTAGGCACAGTGGCTTACACCTGTAATCCCAGCACTTTGAGATGCCAAGGCAGGAGGATCAATTGAGGCCAGGAGTTTGGGACCAGCCTGGGTAACATAGCAAGACCCTGTCTCTACAAGAATAAAAATTAAAAAATTATTCAAGCATGGCGGTGTGTACCTGTAGTTCCAGCTATGTGCTACTTGGGAGGCTGAGGCAGGAGTATCACTTGAGCCCAGGAGTTTGAGGTTATAGTGAGCTGTGATTACACCATTGCACTCCACCCTGTGTGACAGAGCAAGATGCTGTCTCTAAAAAAAAAAGGAATACTAGGGCATCTATAGAGGGCAAATTATTGAATAAGCAACCTGTAGGAAGGACAGAAACCAGGGCCATGCTAGAGGCCTTAGTAGTGGGAATTTGTGACCCTTCTATCTGGAACCCTGCTAGAAATTTGAATCAGCCTCAATGAAAATCAGGTTTAGTATTTCTTAGGATAGAATTTGAAGTTGGCCCAGTTTAGAACTGTCGTCTGACTACGGACAGGACAGGATTATACAGTAGAGAAAGGGTCTGCTGGGGGATGGAGGTAGTGGTGCAGCCTGTGGATCAGAGGTTGTACCAAGAGAAGGGGCAGTTCTTGTGAGACAGGCAGCTTCCCCAACAAGTATCCACTTCAGTTTGGGGGATGAAGGTTATTTCCTCTGCTTTCTTCATTACCTTTTGTCCCGCAATGTTTACCACTGTCTGTACTCACTAGGACTCACTAGATAGTGTTGACTGACTGATGAAAACATTCATTATCTAAAAATAGGAGATTATTAGACTAGGTTCAAGACCAACATGGCTTTTGGATAGGAAGATACTGGTGATTTGGTACGGAAGAAAAGAAAACAAGGTGTTGATTCTAAAATCCAGAAGTAATAATTTTAAAAAATATATCAATTTGTGTGACTCTGAGGCTTTTCCTGGCATCCTTAGCTCCCAAAAAGCCCTCTGCTCTCTGAACTTCCACTCTTCTCACCCATGTTGCTCATTTGACTCTGAGCATGGTTATCTACTGTGCCCTGTACATCCCTACATAGAAGTTCCATCTCCCAAACCACACTACAAGATCCCCAAGAACAGAATCCATGTCTTAAATTTTATCTTTTTGAGATTCTCAATATATTTTAGTATCAGTTAGAGCAAGTTTTATATGCCCTGGCCTCTTGATTCTCCATTTGAACATGTTTATTTTCACAGGTGAGTTTCAGACTCTCTTTATCATATTAGAATATTCTTACAGTTTTTGTATCTCCATTACCAAGTTGTTATCCCCTCATACAATAAACAGGTAATTAATGTACTTTGCTGAGGACAATATGATAAGCCATACAGAGGGGTGTGTCATTGGCATAAATGGGAGAATTAAGTTTTTCTATTCATACCTGTTTAATTTAAAAAATGTTAACTTGGCATAGCAATGACTGTGTAAAATTTGTATTCCGTTTAGTACAAGATTTAAATCATTACACAGGTAGAATTTGTTCTGTTTTTTATTCACCATTAATAAAAACCAATTTCTGGTTTCCTTCCTCCCTCCCTCCTTCCCTCCCTCTCTCCCTCCCTCCCTCCCTCCCTTCCTTCCTTCCTTCCCTCCCTCCCTTCTCTTTCTTTCATCTTTCTTTCTTCCTTCTTTCCTTCCTTGCTTTCTTGCTCTTCCTTTCTTCTTTCTCTCTTTTTCTTTCTTTCTCTTTCTTTCTTCTTTTTCTTTCTTTCCTTTCTTTTTCTTTCTTCCTTTTCTTTTCCCTTCTCCCTTCCCTTCTCCCTTCCCTTCTCCCTTCCCTTGTCCCTTCCCTTCTCCCTTCCCTTCCCTTTCCTTTCTTTTCTCAGAGTATTTCTCTGTTGCCCAGGCTGGAGTGGTGCAGTGATGCAATCTCAGCTCACTGCAACCTCCAACTCCTGGGTTCTAGCAATTTTCTTGCCTCAGGCTCCCAAGTAGCTGGGACTATAGGCATGTGCCACCACGCCTGGTTAATTTTTGTATTTTTAGAGACGGAGTTTCACCATGTTGGCCAGGCTAGTCTCAAACTCCTGGCCACAAGTGATCAGCCTGCCTTGTCCTCCCAGTGTGTAGGGATTACAGGCATGAGCCACCATGCCCAGCCAGTTTCTGGTTTTCTTTCAAGCTCATGCAGATAACACATTTCTAACTCTAAATGAGATACCGTCTATAAGAGATCTAGCAAGCTCCTTCGTACAGAGTAGGTACTCAGTAAATAGCAACTAAAATATAGTGATTATAAAAATAACTCACCTTGAATCATTTTTAGGTTAACCCTTTCATTGAAGGCCCTTTGGAGCTCTTTAACATCTTGATTCCTGAAATCCTTTGTAAGAAACTTTTATTTAGCCTAGTGGGTCTCAGAGGCTTGAGGTAGGGCTTGACCAGTAATCAGAACCCTCCTGGAGGTATTTTTTCTGATTCCTTGCCCCACCTCTTCCTTTCACTCTTTTGAGAACCAACAGGAATTACGTTCTCTCTCAGGTTCTCCATGGTGGAAAAATATATTGAGATCACTTAGCCTTATCTTTTCTTTGTTTCTTTTTCTAAATGAGAAACACTTAAAACTATATGTTTATGATTTACCTAAGGAAAGGCTGTCTTTTTTTTTTTTTTTTTTTGCCTCTTTCCTGCTGTCAGATAAAAGCAGAACTGGGGAGAAAAATTATGTTGCAGGCAACATAGTCAAAATAGTTCCAGAGTTGTGTTGCTAACCCAGCTTAAAGTTTCTCTTTGCCCCAGACTTTTTTCTTGAGACTTGCTCTTCTTAGAATAGCACTGGCAGATGTAGAGCAGTGTTCAGCCTGCCTTTTTGTAAAGGCAGGCCATTTTCAAGAGGAGCAATAAGGAAGGAAGGGTCTGAAGGCAGTGTCTGGGCTCAGATCGCACATTCCTACTTCCTAGCTGTATGATCTCTCTCGGCCTCAGTTTTCCATCTGTAAATGGAGATAATACTAGCTCCTATTTTATAGCATTATTAAGAATTTAAAAAGCACTTGGCACATAATAAATACTCAATATATATTAGTTCGCATTATTTTTACTTTTGTTTGAGACAGGGTCCTGCTCTGTCACCCAGGCCAGCAGAGTGCAGTGGCACAATCATAGTTCACTGCAGCCTTGAACTCCTGGGCTCAAGCAATCTCCCTACCTCAGCCTTCCTAGCAGCTGGAATCACAGGCATGGGCCATCATGTTCAGCTAATTAATTTTTTTTTTTTTTTTTTTGTAGAGACAAGGTCTCACTATGTTGCCTAGGCCAGTCTCAAACTCCTGGGCTCAAGCGATCTTCCCATCTCTGCCTCCCAAAATGCTGGGATTACAGGCATAAGCCAACACACCTGGCTGCTCTCATTATTTTTAATGGACATCTAATTATTGAAAACTTGCTATGTTTCAGCCACTGTGTGTGTGTGTGTGTGCACATAGTATATGTGCAGATACCCACATACTATGTAATATTTATTTATTGTGAGTCTGCCCTAATCTTCATCAAGGAAGGTTCTTAGTCTGTTTTACTCACTGCTGTATTCTTGTACCTGGAACAATGCCTGAGACTTAGGAGGCATCCCAAAATATTACTTGAGTAAATGAATGTTTAGGGAAATCCCTAAACATACCATATACACATACATGCATATACACACATTTATATTCACATACATACAATTAAATATGCACACACATATCTATATATACACCCATATGATTATACACATACACACACATAATTAAAAATACATTTTCTTGCCAGGAATCTTGGTACTAGACTAAGAGTCCAATTAGCTAGCCAAGAGCAGATTATGAGAGATTTGGTTAGCACGATCCAATTTCAGGAAATATCTTAGTATATAAAACCTGAGGTTTCAAGAAGATAGAGAAGAGGTTAACAGAGCAACTCTGACGGAATGGAAGAGGAGGGAGTGGGAAGTTGTTTCCAGTGAGGAGATGATGCTGAGGGAGGAAGAGAGACAGGGGGAGCTGCCTGGCCCGAACTGGGGACTCTGGGTTGTGAGAGACTTGGTGCTGATTGGCTGGCGGTCACAACTACCCTGATTCCTCACCCCAGCGGGGCTGCGCTGGGTTTTCACAGGGTTTGTTCGGGAAGGGGGTGAAGGCAGGTTTGCACCCTTTGCTGGTCATTTCCAGGGCCTTCTATGGACGCTGCATCTAGTGAAGCAGTAGCTGCTGCTCTCTAGCCATCCAAAAGTTGCTTTTCTATTTACGTCAGTTTGCTCTGTTTCCCAGAGCTCTGGGAATTGCTTTAAATGACAATTTCTGGACATTGTAAGTCCTTTGCTGAGTCACTGCTGAAGAACTTTCCGGCAAAGTAGTCTGAGACTCCACTGACTAAGGTGGCAGGCTACATCACTAGAGCCCTAGCAACAGGCCCAAACTAAACAGAAATGGATTTTGAGACTGCTAAGTGCTTAACATGGGGGCGAAAAATCCCAGGTATCCCTGACAGCTGAGCCACCCTCTCTCAATCTGGAACAGCTTTCCTCCATGTGCTTTACTCCCAGGAGTCACAGGCTGCGGAGACCTCCAGCTGCAGGGCTCCCCTAATGATCTCAGTTTCTCCTGGGACTTCCAGGAGAGCAGAACCCCCACTGGCCTGCCCATCCACTTCTCCCTCCTGGTGTCCCTGGAGACAGTCAAAGCGTAAGTGCTCAAACCAAAGAATGTGAGGGGCTGGCATGGATCACTTAATGTGCTATCTGCTCTTTGGAGAAACAGCAGAGATCCACATAAAATGTAGCTTAGCAATCACATACTAAGCCAGTAGATCTCTAATAATGTTAGTCCGGCTCATTTGGGAATTTCTGAGGCTTAGGAGTATTCAGCGAAATTCCATTCGTTTAGCAAATGGATGATGTAGAAAGAGAGCTCCCTATCCACTTAAACAGTAAACTACTTTGGCAGCAAGCTTTCATACAACGACAATTGTAAGTAAGTTACAAGTGATTTTATCTAGTTAGCAATGGTGGGCCTTCAAAATGAGCTCATTTATGTAAGCATTCATTCATTAAAAACATAGTGAGAGCTTGCTATGTGGAAAGCTGCTAGGCACGTGGGGAAGACTGATCTCAATTAGGAGGAATGAATATTTACTTTGCTGCACATAATGTTGGGTGCTTTCCCACTGTTAGCATTTAATCTTTGCAACAACTTTGTGAGGCGGGCATGGCAAAGACTGGTATTTGTTCCTCCATATTCATTCTTAGCTTTATTTTGGTAACAGAACCTTACTACTCCGCGTTTTGGTAGTGTATGTGGCTTCCCAGTTATTGCTGAATAGGATGACTGAAGAATCAGAGGCTCGGGATTGCTAAGCCTTTCTCAGCCTCCCTTGTAGCTAAGTGTGGTCATATCGTTCTAGTCAATAGGATTTGAACAAAAGTGACTGTGCAACTTTAGGGGTGAAGTCCTTATAAAAGGAGCTATTTTCTCTTTGCTTGCCTTCCTGGGAACTAGAAAGAGACATGGTTGTGGAGCTGATGAGTAAGCTTTAGTTTATCTGGACAATGGCAGAGCAATGAACAAAAAGAAGCTGGGGCCCTGGATGGCTTGGAAGAATAGAATCTCCTTCCTATCTTCATCTGTCTGTCCATCTCCTTGTCATTATGTGAAAGAACAAGGTATTTCTATCTTATCTGAGTCTTTCTCTTTAGGGGATCTCCTTGCTTTTTAAGCCTAATTTCTATAGTTCTAATATAGTAATAAGAAAGCTACCCTAATGATGAAAAATATAAAGAAGTCAGGCAAACGTTCTGAAATTCTGGAATTTCTAAGGTACTATATGGCAGAGCCCAGACTCAGACTCAGGTCTGCTGTGTTCTGCTACATCATGTCACCTTCCTTAAAATAAGCAGACAGACACAACGTGAACCCCTTGGGTTTCTCAAGAAAAGGAGTTCTGCTGTGACTGCCATGAGATTTTAGTGGTTCATCTTTCAAAAAGTCTACCAGAAGGGGGAGACTCTCACCTTTATTGAATACCTGCTGTGTACCAGGAACTCTGTGGTACGCTTTACGTGTGGCATTGCACTGAAGACACAAATGCACACAAATGCTGCTCTCAAACTATGCACAATGACATGTACTTAAATAGTTCCACATGAGAGACGGAGAGTGCTAAGTGAGTGCAGAGGAAGGAGAGGAGGTACCTGGCTGTGTGGGATCGGGAACAGCTTCAAGAAGGAGGTGGCACTGGGTTTGAGTCTTGTAGAATAGGTAGTATCTGGGGGCCAAGGCATTGCAAGTAGAGAAAACACCATGAGCAAAGGACGAGGAGCAGGAGAGCACTAGAAGCAGGCCCTTAGCATGTCCAGAATGTAAGCTCCCTGATGAGAGCAGGTAGGTGACAAGAACAGGTAGGCTGATATCAGATGAGGGAGGGCCTGGAGTGGCAGGCTGCAGAGTTCAGACTTCATGTATGGGGTTGAGGGATGCCTGTAGAAGTCTGCATAAGATGTTGGAAAAATCAGAGCTTCAGAATTGATGAGCATTTCTAAGCCATGACTGTGTCCCAGGCGCCGGACAAAGATGAATCTAGCAGTAATGGGGACAACAGAGTGGAGGAGGACAGACAGGAAACCAGAAGGCCAGCGAGGAGGCTAACTCAGGAAGCAGCAGCAGGAGAGAGGGGTGGGGTCGACAGAAGAGATGTCGCAAGGGCAGGACTGACAACACTTGGCAGCCTCCTGGGTGTGGGAGGTAAGGGAGCAAGAGGAACCCAAGATAACACAGAGGTTTGTTTTTGACTAGAAGCTTGAAGGAGAGAAAATTACTTAAAGATATTCTGGATAGCTGTTTTCTTAAGTAACACAGGGAATGGGAAATTTTACAATAAGCTAAAAAGGCCTCCCTTTTCTAAGGAATAGTTTATAATTAAATATATAAAAGGTATGGTTAAAGCACATTCCCTTTCTCTTAAGATAAAAGCGTTGGCAGAGATTTAGGATTAATGATCCTCTCTGGAGACTAAAGCAACTCCATCTTGGATGCTAACCTGCCAGGATGACTTTCGATTAACCCCAGTTCCAGAAATGCCTTTTAGATCTCCAGTTTATCTATTGTTCTTTGTGTAAGAGCACGTACTTACTGTAAAGCCTGCCCTTAGGGCAATCCCTACCCATTCCCTCTGAGGCAGGTGTGTCCCTCCGCTGTGGTATATAATCCCTGGGTCTGGTGGGTAATGGTATGGGGATCCACCATCTTGTCTTGTGACCAGACAAGACACAGACATGGCTTCTGTTCATTACGTCCCTACTAAATGTTTCTTTCTAAGAAACTGGGTTTGTCGGACTCTGTCTTTGGCCTATCAACTAGAAGACCACAACAATGTTGTCGAGACCCTAGTGTGTGACTCCGGTTTATTATATATAATTTTAACTGCCAGAAAACTTTTTAATTTGCAAATTTATTCAAAGTTTGAAAATACCTTGGAGAGTCTTAGAAATCTTAGAAATTAGTGATTGGGATATCTCTATGTTCATGGTATCTACAGGTTTCATATCCACTCAGAAGGCTTCTGAAAAAAGAGGTAATATGAGGAGTTAATAATTGTTATGTCTGGCTTCCTCTTTCTTTGCCTTTCTCTCATATCTTCAATCATCTTTTTTCACTGGACACGGATAACTCTTTGGGAAGTGCTAAACTCTCACAGTGAAGTCAAATCAGAGTTAAAGGCAAGTGTTTAACCAATCACGTTCACATACAAGCTAGCAGATGAAGAATTTTAGGCTCAAAGAGTCAAATACTCTGCATTCCTGAGAAATCTCAATTTCTTATTCTGGGAAATGTTTTCACATTGCACTTTGCTGCCACAGCCAAATGGGTATACCTTTTTGAATTTTTATTACTAAAAGGTTTAAATTGGGATTTAGATTAGATTTAAATTAGGAAACTGAAAGAAAACATTTTGTATCCATGCATTAAAAAAAAAAAAATCCACCTATAAAAAGGGTGCTAGGTGTCAGTTTCTGATGTGGGGGCAGTGTTCTCATGGAGGTAATGGAAGGCTAGGTCTGTCCATGTCATTTCTTGTTCTTTAACAGATTCTGTTGTGCCTCTGTTGCCTTGTTCAGGTTCAGAAAACTCACTCAGTGGTGTTGCAGCATCCTCATAAGGCAGCTTGTCTTACAGCCAAGCATTGTCAATCAAACCCAAGATCTCCCATCTCTCTGTACCTAACTATCCATTCTCCTGAAGCCTTGATTTTTATCAGATGGGCACCTGGCTCATCACAGCACTCACTTCCACTGGGCCAATTTTGGTTGATTTTTGTCCCCTCTCATTCTTCCTCCACTGTCTTACATCTTGGCCCCTGTATGAAAGCTATGGTGAGACCAGAGCTGGGGACCCATCTTTCCTTAGGAGGAACAGCAGAGCTGTGAGCTCTCGTGTGGGTTGGGATGCAGTGGGTGGCAGGAGTGGGAAGCAGCTGGCATCTTTTTGGGGTCTCATTATTCACCCAACAATAGTTATTTTATATCAACTGTTTAGTAAGTACTGCTCTTGGGGGCACAAAGATAAATTCAAAATAGACTTACCTTCAAAGATCTCATAGTCTGTGGAGGAGACAGAGAGAAACAGATGATTACAACGCAGTGTGGAGGAACAGCAAGGGAGGCTGGCCAGGGAATAAAGGGAACAGAGGCAAAGGGCAGCTGAGCTCTGACGGTAAATGGAAAAAGCCACCCTGACTCCTTCCAGATCACACTCAACGGCATTGTCAGTATCTTCATTCTCCGTGGTGTTTGACTCTTGATAAACCTCCCTCTATTTTTAATTAATTTTGTTTTAATTAAAATACTCAAATTGTAATGTATTTCAAGCATGCATCAAAACAGTGAAAATAATATGAGAGATGGCACCTTAAGTGGTGGTTTTGTGTGACTGTTAAGAGCACAGACTCTGGAACTGAACTGCCTGGGTTCAAATTCCAACACTGCCTCCTACCATTGAGTGATGGTTGGACAGGTTATTGTCCCATTGTGCACCTCAGCTTCCTCCTCTGTCAAATAGGGGCAATAACACTCATCTGGGAGACTGAGCAGTGCTGGCACACAGTCAGCATGTAGAAGCGTTAGTTTTTATGCTTTCCAGCAGGCAGCATGTACAGTGTTGTAGTCAAGCTGCTGTCATGTAAGTCCCATTCAGTGCCACACCACCTGTGAACAGTATAATATTGAGTAAGTTATTTAAGCTTTCTGTGTTTTGATTCCCTTACCTATATGAGTCTAAACTCTATTAGAATAACCTCATAGGATAGCTTTAAAGGACTGAGTGTGCTCATACCTGTAAAGCTTCCACAACAGTTCTGGCATACAGAAAGCTCCCAACAAATATTAGCTGTTATTATGAAATGGAAACTCTTTACCTTCACTGAGCTTTAACAGGTGAGGACATTTTGTCACATTTGCTTCAGATCTGTTTTTCAATGGAGTAAAATTACAATTAACATGGAACTTCCATCTTCCCTCCCAATGCCCTCTGCTCATTGCCAGAGCTCTCCACTCCGACAGTGTGTTTCCTTCCTATCCATACTTTATTTCTCTCCCATTCTCTCTCTCTCTCTCTATAATATAGATGTATTGTATATTAATATGGATAGACATACATCTGTAAACAATGCATAGACTATTTTTATGTTCTCAGCTTTTTATAAGTGTTGCCATGCTGTATATATTCATCTGCAACTTGGCTTCTCCCTTTTATCCAACTTAGTTTCTGAGACTTATCTATGTTCATTCATCTTCACTACTGTGTTGTACTTCATTATATAAATAAACTAGAGTTAATTAATCCATTCTCACAAGATGGACAATTACGTTGTTTCCGGTTGCTGCTGTCTGTATAGCAGACTATGCTGCATCAAGCATCTTTGTGTGCACATCCTCTTTGAAGCACTCTGATTCCAGGGCTCTCATGTTTTGTTTTGCTTTTAATTATTATGTTCATATTTGACTATTCTATGAGGGTCTGGTAAGTGTCTTTGGTCTTAGAATGTTGAGGATTGTGCCAGATAAATTATATGCATTGTCTTAACTAATCCTCACTGTGATTCTCTAAAGTAGGTGGTAGAGTAGGATGATTAAAAGCAGGGATCCTGGGCCAAGTACCGGGATTCAAATTCCAGCTTCTCCATACACAAACTGTAAGGTTTTGAGAAAATCACTTAATATCTTGGGCCTCAGGTTTCCTTTCTATAAAATAGAGTGATAATTGTATCTCTTCATAGGGTTATGGGAGGAGTGAGTGAATTACATTATATAAAACACTCAAAAAGTGAGTGGCACATAATGAATGCTATGTAGGTGTTATAATTAGTTTTAACTCTCTTTTCACAGAAGGGGAAACAGAAATGCAGAGAAGACAAGCCATGTTTCAAAAGAAATCTAGCTAAGTTAGCCCTACTGAGACATGGACTGGAAGGCAGGCACACCTGACATTGCAAGCTTCCAAACCCATGCCTTCCCACCACACAGTGGAAAGCTCCTCTCTCTATGGAGCTTTGTGTTCATGAAATCTCTGTCTCCTCAGTACAAGACTCTGCCTAGGAGATCTGGAGGCAAAAGCCAAGTTTCCTTGTACACCGTCCCTCTCTCTGAAGCTCCCGCTGGACCTCCAGGGGGATCAGGAACTTCTCGCTGGGCTATCACACAGGCGAGCTGACTGGCCCTGTCCTTCCACTCATGGCAGCCACAGTGATCTGGTAAAATGTAAGTCAGTTCCTATCACTTGTCTGCCTGAAACTCTCCACTGGTTTTCCATCACATTTTTAAGGAAACCCAGATTCCAGACTCTGAGGTGCAAGGACTTCAGGATGTGCCCCCTGGCTTTCCGTTGACCTTATCTCCTCCCCTTACTTTAGCCACAAGGGCCTCTTTGTATCCTTGAATTTGGCGCTTGATTGCACTTGGGGTTCTTTTGCATCTGCTGTTCCTTCTGCCTAGATATCTTTGCTTCAGATCTTCACATGTTACTCACTCCCTCATTTCACTCAGGTCTCTGCTCCAATGTCACATTCTGCAAGAAATCTTCTCTGAACACCAAAAATGACCTCTTAGTTTTGCTTCTCGACCAACCAGAGCTGATACTGCCCATAGCTCTAGAGCAGATCTTTTAGGTGCTGGATCTTTGGGAGGTCCTAGAGACCTGGGAGAGAGTCTAGTATGGCCACAGTCGGAGGCCGGGGACAGGGGAAAGGGGAATGGAGGATGACTTGGGGTAGCAGCTATTTACCACCTGGTAGAGGTGACCTCAGTATTTTCATCAGTATGGCTACATCAGTACACACAACTGTATCACTAGGGCCTAGAGCTATGCCAGACAAACAGCAGGCAGTCAATAAATATTTGTTTAATTAGTTAAGTAAAAGGGAAAAATGGACAGGGAAAGCAACATTTCAAGGCAAGGAAGTCCAAACAGGTAGTATGAGGCACAGGGAAGAAAGGTAGAGAGGTGTTCCTGGCTATGGGGGGTTGATGTTGGAAGCTGGGGGAGTGGAGAAGAACCAGTCTCCCTCTTCAGAGGTTGCTGCTTCTTATGCACCTCAGGGAAAAGAGGTTGCCCTTTGGAAGGTGCTCTTCTGGTCTGCTGTGGCTGCACTGACTCTGCTGAGATTGGTCTGCTCCTCCAGGAATCTGGTTCAGCTCCATGCAGCTGGTAGGCAGCAGATAGAAAATGTGAGGTGGGCTCCCCGCTTTGTTCCCCACTCCCCCCAACAAGGCTGGCTTCACCAACATGCCACAGCAGTTATATACAGGGCCCTGTGCTCAGAAGGTCCCCACATTTGGTTTAATGCTTTGCTGTTGCTGTCTTGAAATTCTTGATTTTTGCACAGGAGCTCCCTGCATTTCCATTTTGCACTGGGCCCTGTGCATTATGTAGCTGTGCATTATGAGTGTGCCATTCCATAAGACAAGAAAACAGCCTGCCCAAGTTAACCCCCAGCCCACAGACAAACTAAGGTTTCTCATTATCAGGGAAACAGCCAAACCCTGGGCCTGCCTGTGTAGCAAAGTGAAGCCCATCACCCAGCCTTAGACCCTCTGGTGGCCACACAAAATTAGGCAGAAGCTTTGAAGAGCTGCTTTTCCGTATCTCAGGCGGGCCTCCTCATTTTGTTCTCAGGGAGCATTGAAGCAGTAGGAGGGTATAGAACTCTCCAGTATAACGAGCGACCCCACAGAGGCCTAGGTGGGTGGAACGCATGGGGGGAGGGGACAGCCTGTGCGCATGCACACACATGCATGCACGCCTCAGGTTTTTGGTTTTGACTTCTTTTTTTTTTTTTAATTTTTTGTTTGTCGCTGATTGGCTAAAGATGTCCTGACAACTGAATTCTGGTCTCCCAGTTTGGGAAGCTCAAGAGTTTCCTCACAGACATTGGACTTTGCCTCCCAAGACCTGGGGTAAGATAGAAGAGAAAAGGATGACTGAGTTTAAGGCTGGGCTGAGCAGAGTTCCAATACCTGCAAGTTCTTATGTTTTTCCTGGGATTATGAAGTCCCTGCAGACAAGGTCTATCTTGCAGTTGTCTCAATACACCTAATTACTTTTTAACCAGTTAATTAATCCACCAGCCCATTCAACAACTACTGCCAGAGTCCCGGCTATGTGATGGTCACGTTTTTAACCTGTGAGGATATACACCTGTGAAGAGCACTTCTCTGGGTTTCAGCCTGTGCCTCCAGCTCTCTTCCTTGACCTCAAATGCAATACACTCAATGTGGGCTCATGTGCTGTGGCCCCTGCCTGGGTCCCACCCAGCGTTCCCCCAACTGAGTGAATAGCACCATTACAAAGAGAGGCCACTTAGAATGGCAGAGAGCACGGGCGTCAGACTTGCTGTCTATGGTGAGGACTGGCATGCCCCCCTACTCACTGTGCCTCAGTTTCCTCATAGGGTAGAATAACACATACTGACTATTATGACCAACTGTCCAGGTACTAGAGCTAGAAAATCGAGAGTCCTATTTGATTCCTCCTTCTGTACCAACTCCGATCCCAAGTCTTGTTATATTACCTTCTAAATGGTCGAAGAATCCATTCAGTGCTCTCTTCATTATTAAAGTCCTGGTCCAAGCCACCATCATCTGCCAACTGGACTATTACACTTGTCCACTATTTAGTCATTCTATTTCCACCCTTGTCTGTTCTGTTCTCCATGCTACAGCTAAACTGTCATTCCAAAACATCGATCTCATCATGTCACCCTGCCAACAAGACCTTCCGGGTTTCCAGACTCTGCTTACACCACACTCTCCCCACTCCCTTCTCTCTCTGCTCTGCCAGCAGGGGCACCAGTGACATTTTGGGCCAGATAATTATTTGTTGTGAGGGATTGTCCTGTGGGTTGTAGGATGTTTAGTAGCATCTCTAGCTTCTACCTACTAGATACCAATGGCAACCCTTCCCTTAAGTTGTGACAAAAAAAAAAAAATCTCCAAATATGACTGAATGTCACCATTGTCAGATGTCCCTTGAGGTGAAATCACCCCAATTAAGAACCTTTGCTGTAAATGCTGTCCTCCTTCCTGAAATAAGAAAACAGAGGCCTCCTTTTGACAAGAGCACTCTCGAGGCCCTGCCCCTCTTCCTAATTCACCCCTTCTTGGCCTCACTCCAATGTCCACTCCATCATCACTTTCTGAGGGAAGTTTCTCTAATACCTCTGCCTCTCTGGTCCCCCTGTTATAAGCTCTCCTAGCATTGGGTACTTCTCCTGTGTTGTACTTATTAGCTGGTAATCAAAATAAATGATTACTAACATATTCATGGTTTTGCTTGTACTTGTGTGATTATTTGGTTAACATCTGCCTCAGCCAACAACAGACTGTAAGCTCCATGAGGGCAGGGACTGCACCTGTTTTCCTCATAATTGGATCTCCAGGATACAATGTATCTAGCCTAGTACCTGATACACAGTAAGTCATCAATCAATATTTGTTAAACTAATAAATACATGAAGATACAGCCCCTGCCCTCATGTTATTGCTTTCTAGGGGAAGAGATAGGTAAGGAAACAATCATAACACAAAATTTTGCGATGAAGGAATTATACACTGGGAGTCCACGGAGCACCTAACAGTTTTGGGGAGGTCTGAGATGCTCCTTGAGGAGATTGTATTCTAGTTCCTGGCAGGAGATCTGAAGCGTATTTAAGAATTAAGTGAATGGGGGTGGGAGGGAGAAAAGGAAACTGGAGAGAGTAGGGGGCTCCAGGTAGAAGGATCAGCTTGCTCAGTGACTAAGAAGTGGGACTGCCTGGTCCTCAAATCCCTTCTTCTCTTACCCTTCTGCCTTCTTTCCAATTCCCGTTTGTCCCAGGCTAAGGCCTTGCTTAAGTGATCTCTGTCAGAAGGATGGAGTGAAAGCAGGGAGAGAGTCCCTTCTGGCTCACCAGCAGGGTGGCCAACCATCGCAGTTTTTCTGGGACTCTCCTGGCTTTAGCACTGAAGGGTTCATGTCCTGGAAACCCCTTGGTCCCTGGATAAACAGGAAAAGTTGGTCACCCTGCTCAGAGGGTTTACTCTGGTCACCCAAGCACCTGGAAGGAGAAACAGGGCATCTGAATGTCTTGGAATGATCCCTGGACTGGGGCCAGGACACCTGCGTTTGAGTCCCAGCTCTGTCCCACACCAGCCTTGTAATTCTGAAGAAGTTGTGTCTCCAGCCTCCCTATATTGACAACATTTGCTTGTTTTCTATATTCTGTATGTTCTGGAATTCGGGGTCTTGATCCTAGAGAGATTCCTAGGGCTAATCTCCAGAGTTAGCAAATGGCTCCCCGTGGAGCATGCCTTTGATATGTGAACCAGCCAATCCAGAGCCCGCACCCCCACCCTCTCCTTTATCAAACTCTCATACACCAATGCAATATCTCCCCTGCCCTAAACCACCCCAGGGCCAGGTCCTGGACAACTAGGGATCACCCCTATAGCCCAGAACCTACTGAAATTATCCAAACTACCCAAAGCTAAACTTACTCAGCATATTTGCAGTACCTCGCCCATTCCTTCCCACAGGAACCCCAGTAAAGGCTCTGGGTCACACATGCCCTCCTCTCCCCACTTCTGCCTCCTGACTGACCCAGCGCTTCCTGGGGTGGCCTGCATGGCATGCCGTACCTCCTGTTCTAGGGGCCTGTGAGTATAAACTTTTTCCTCCCTGACAATCATTTCCATTTCTTACCATGCCTGATTAAAACAAACTCCAGGTCCATTTTATCACACTTCTCCCTGCCCTTATTGGCCCTGCTGCCTCACAGGGTTGTTGCAAGGGCCTAATAAGATAATGTTTATAAAAATGCTTTGTCATCTTTCAAGGATAAGGTATTTTTATGATCATTCTTTTCTGGATCATTTAGGTTTGAAAATGCTGGAAATCCCCACAGGGCCCTGTTGAGGATGCAGGGAGACCGTTCTTAGGAGGATGATCCAGGTCACCGCCTTGGGCCCCTCTCCACTGTGAACAATCCGTCTGCCAGACAGCAGTGGCCAAGGCCCATTTGGACAGCAGCCTCCTGGACTCCTGGTCCGGCCGCCTCTTCTCCAGCTTGCACCTCCTTTTCCTTTCACTGGGGGAACAAACACATTTAGAGTTGAATGGAACCACTCCATGAAATGCTTGTCCTCAGGAGAAAAGCTTCCCATTCCTTTGGAGAGCATGCACACCACAGAGCAGGACTCCCCCAAAGCGTTCCTCCAAGAAGAGCATATGGGAGCTGTTAAAGCCAAGAGGCCAGCACACTGGGTGGGACCTTCCTCATAAAAGCAGGAGCCTGCATCCTCTCTTCTAAATCTCTTCCTGGAAACAATCCTCTTCTCTTCCAGCCGAGGGCTGTTTACTCTGGTTTACCTCCCGGCTGCGTGGTTCACATCCACGCGGCCAACACAAAGGCAGTGTATGACCCGTGACTACCTCTCAGGCACCCAGGCTATGAAATAAAGTTTTGAGCAGGCTGTGGGCAGTTATGTGGTTCTGTGGCTTTAGTGAGTGCTAAGGGGGCATGACAGTAGCTCGAAGGGTCTTGGAATAGAGTTGCCAGAGAAAACACAGGATGCCTGAATATTGCACAGGACATACTTACACACAAAAGTATTTGCTATGTATCTGAAATTCAAATTTAACCGGGCTTCCTGCATTTTTATTTGCTGAATCTGGTAACCCTAATTTAGGAGCCCATTTCTGAATCTATTTTTTTTTTTTACTTCCCGTGTAGAACAGGCCCATGTCTTTCATTTCCTATGGAGATTTCTGGGTCTAGTCTTTTGTTCCTGTCCCCTGCTGCATGGGTCATAGACTCCCAGGCATCACCAGGTGGGCTCCAGAAGTAACTTGCTGTGAGGTCTATAACTAATTAGGTGTCTACTTAATGGGCAGATGAGAGAGCTCAGTGCGGGATTCGAGGGTGATCAAATTGGCGAATCTTGCAAAGTCTTGAAGAGAACACGTGTACACACAGAAAACATGAGTTTGGGTGGGTTAAGTGATGTCCAGGGCCTTGGGCAGGCAGTGGTCTGCTGCTGTGATGCTGGAGGGGAAGGGTTAGACACCAGCACTTCTGCAACATATCTTTGGCTTTGGGGTCTTGACGGCTGCCATGGGGAGCCATCCTTAATTGTATCCAGGAATTTGCATGGGCCCTGGAGAAAAGGTGTCGGAGTTACAATCTCTTTTTCTAGACTTTCACAGTCATAAAGGCTTATGTGAACTAGGTGGCCTTGGTGAAGTCCTGACAATAGAAAAGGCAGTGAGGGACCCCAAGAGGAAACACTGCACAAAGAGGGAGGTGGGAAGGAGCAAGGCTCATGAAGGAGAGTGCCTCTCCAAGGTGGTGTGCAGCTGATATGGGGGACCACACGGACCATGGCCCAATTAGGGAATCCTGGGGGGTGAAGAGAAAAAGGTTACACGTGTGAACAAAAAGAGCTGTGCCATTATGACTTACACATGTAGGCCCCGAGGGGGTTTTCTGTTAGGCATCCTCCTTACAGGCTGGCTTCTCTCCTTCCTTGAGGAGCACCAAGATCTGGTGGACAAATAAGCATAACTTATACAGGCAGCTGTGGGGACAGCAGGCTGGGCCCTGGGACCAGCTGGAGTGGCGGCTCAGTCAGTCCTTATCTCTGGAGATCGCCTAAGACCTTGGCACACGCTCAGCCATACCTGCAGGTTGGAAGCAGCTGAGATGGAGACGGGTAGTTCAGAGCGTGGTGGTCCTGAGGTCAGCCCACTCGGTGAATCTGACTCCCTTCTCTTCCAGTAGCTGGCAGCAGGAGAGCAAAAAAAAAAAGGACTAAGGCTGGGATAACGGGCACAGATGGGGTGTAGGGTGAGGGGTGTTGCAGTGTGCATGTATGCATGCAATTTTTAGGGACATTTGAGGACAACCTGCACAAATGTCTGAGCTTCAATTTAGCAGGTGGGGGCTCAGAGTTATTATAATTAGGTTATTAAAGGAAATGGGGCATTATTTACAGTCAAAGGTTAGTGAGGTCGAGACTTTTAGAAGACACGTATCTCCAAGGAGCTGTCCATTGGGACACAAGTTGACACTAGAGTGGACTTCTTTTGATTAAACTTCTTTCAACACCAGATTAAATTTTTTCCAAATGGAAAATCTTGCTCAATGTTGTCAGTTCTTATCTTTTTGTCAGTTCTTATCTTTTACTGTTCAATTCATAAGGAAGAAGGAAAGAGGAGTGAGGTCAGGAGCTACTTTTAAAAGGCACCTCTTTCCCTGCGTGGTCACAGCTCTATCCCAGTTTTGAAGAGTGGAGTGCAAGCTGGATTCCAGCCCCTGTTGCCTTCCCAGCTGTGTGCCCCAGCACAACCCTACATTTTCAAAAAGAATGCTCCGAAGCATGGATGCCATCGTCCTATCATGGCATTGTTATAGTAACAGAATTGGTGAACACTTGCTATATACCAGGCACTAATCTCAGCACTTTACGTATGTCTCATCTGGTCCTCACAACAGCTCTTCAGAGATGAGGAGACAGAGTAAGCAGCGAAGGTCAACACAGTAATGGTAGAGCTGAGTGTGTTGTCCTAACCACCTGCTGTCCTACTAGACATGGAAAGATTCACAGCAGCAGAGCAGGGAAAATGAGTCAAATGGAGGCCAAAACTGAGAACTAAGAGATTTGTGAGAATATTCAAGCAAGACAAGGAGAAAATAAGAAGGAAAGTAAAAGTACCGCCACAAGCAAAAGTGGTAACAAAATGCTTGATATGAAGTCCTATTTACCAGTGATAAGCCACATGGATAGTTAGTTATGAGCTTTTTTGTAATCAACAGGAAGAGGAAAATCACAATTTTCAAGATTCCCAGTGTCTCTAAGGTATAAAGCTCAAGTATCTGGAGAGAAGCATAATTATTTGTGGAACTAAGATAAAAATGAATTGCCTCTAGTCAGTTTTTGAAGAGCCATTTGTCCAGGGTCTCACAGCTGCTCAGCCAGAATTTGAACCCGAACCACATAGTTCCAGAGCCCACATTCTCAGACATAGCCCCCATACTGCCTCTGGGCTGGAGCTGGTGTTCTCGATAACTGTTTGTTGAGTGGATAAGTGAATCACCAGTGGAGTTGGAAAAGGAGTTCAGGAGTTTCTGGAGCAATGAGGCTGCTGCTAGATACTATGACATTCACTCTTATCTAGGGGCTGTTTATAAATTACATATCAGGGACTACCTGTATTAACAATAACCTTATCACATTCCCAACTCCAAAGAAAACTAACGTCTAAATGCATTCCCTTAAAGAAGCAGCACAAATGGCTATCATGTGTCACCCTTTTCTTCTGCAGAATCTGAAATTTGCTTGGAATCAACCTGATATGAATGGAATTTTTCACAGGAGTTCCACAAAGACTCAATCAGTCTCCCTCTCTCTCAACCTCTCTCTTTCCCTAAGACCTAGATGAAAACAAGGCTTGAAATCAGATATTGGGCTGCTCTTCCTGATATAGAGAGGGAATATTATTATAAGTATAAAACTGCTTATAAAATTCTTACAGTAATTGGAAAGAAATTGGAAACATTAACAGCTAAATCCCAGTTCAACTCACACTTCATTAAATAAAATATCCTTCAAACGTGATAATCATTCGAAGAGGACCTGACTCAGCACAGTTGAGCAGAAGCAAACTGAAGGCCAGTGGGAAGGAAGCAGATGGCCTCAAATCCATAAAAGTCCCCAGAGCTCTATAATCAGGCTTATATTTTCACCAAATGGTATCTAAAATCCGTGTAACACCTCTTAAACGGAACGCCTGAAACAAATACACATTGAGAGTCTGCTACAGTCTAGCAGCATTTTGTTTCTTTCACACACATTCTGTCCTTTGGGACCTACAACAACCCTGGGAGTTAGGCTGGCAGGTAGAATTATCCCTGTTTTATAGCTAAGAACACAGGCTTGCAGAGATAAAGGGACTTACTGGAGGTTATAAGTGAGTGGGGACCCTCTTGAGAACCAAAGGGACCCTGAACTCAAACCTGGACCTTCTGAGCTCTCATACTTCAACCTCTGATCTCCACTGAGATGTGCCCTCCAGCTGGTGAAGGCAAAAGGGATGTCAGGTACCACCTGAGCTCCTCTCCACAGCTTCCAGTAAACCTACTTTCCTGCTGTGAAGATAAGGAAAGTTAGAATATTACCATGTCAAGACTTGGCAACTTATGCCGCTTCCCAGGTCATGTGTTTTAGCACTTTCCTTCTCCTGCTGACATGGCATCGATGCACCCAGGAGGCCCCACTCTTATTCTGCAGACATGGAGGGGCTAAGAGGCAGCAGGCTGCTACCCAGAGGCATGTTCATGCTCTAAGAGGTTCTGCCTCCTGCTGCCCTATGTGCTTGTGGAAGCTTCGCTAACTCTCCTGGGGTTAATATGTGGATCTAAAAGAGAAAAAGTATAAAGAGTACCTAGCACCCTTTCTAGCATGAAAAGTTTTAGTGATTCTTTCCTTTTCATTCATTGATTCAGTCATCCATTCATTTAGCAATTTTTGTTGAGCATTCACTATGTGCTAAGCCTTGTTCCCAGTAGTAAAGACACAGCAGTGGCTGAAAAAGACAAAAATCCCTGCCTTTAAGGAGATTACATTCTGGGGCAGAAATAGATAATTTAAAATAAAAAATTAAATAAATCATGGCAGTGTGTAAGAAATATAAGGAAGAAAAATTAGGTGATATGATAGAGAATGGTTGATTCTGGACACCTCTCGGAAGAGGTGACATTTAAACTGAATTCTGGAGGACGACAGGGGCCAACTATGCTACAAGCCTAGAAAAGAGCTGGTCAAGCATAGGGAAGTTCAAGTGCTGAGGCCTGAGGTGATGAAGACCTTAGACTCTCTAGGAGCTGCCGGAAGGCCAGTGTGTCTGGAGTGGAGTGAGGAAGCCAGTGTCAGGAAACGAGGTTGGAAACCAAAGCTGAAGCCAGATGGTGCAAGCCTCAGAGGCCATGGTAAGGAGTTTGGGCAGCCTGAAGGAAGGGAGGGAGCTCCTATGTGGATAGCCCTGGAAAGGGTGGGCCAGAGGAGGGGCATCAAGTATGAGGCCCATGAGGGAGGGTGTGTGTGTGTGTGTGTGTGTGTGTGTGCGTGTGTGTGTGAGAGAGAGAGAGAAACACTGAAAAACGTACACTCAAAATGCAAAAAACAATAAGTACTCAAACTGCAGAGAGAGATAGATAAGCCAACAATTATAGGTGAAGATTTTAACATATCCCTCTGAGAAAGTGGTAGAATGAACAGATAAAAATTGTAAAATATAGAGATATAGAAGATCTGATAAATATAATAAGTATATATGCATTTTTTAGTATACATATTGTTTTTGAGTACGCATAAAACATTAAAAACTGTCCATGTATTAAGTAGTTAAGGAAGCCTCAATAAATAAAATGAATCAGTGTTATTCAGACTATGTTCTCTAACATATGAAAGAAAATTAGAAATAAGTAACAAAAGGATTTTATTTTTAAAAACCTACATGTCTGAAACTAAATATCATCACTTGGGTTAAAAAACTAACTCATGAAAGAAATGACAAAATAATTAGAACCAAATGTCAATGAAAACACTGTGGACTTTAGAGGAAAATGTGTAGTTTAAAATACATTTATCAGGATACAAGACAGATTGAAAACAAATAAGCTAAGCCACCAATTCAAAATTTAGAAAAGAAGCAATAGAGAAAAACTCAGAATAAGACAATAGGAAATAATAAAAACCAAGACAGAAATCAGTGAAATAGAGAGTTACAATTATAATAACCAACAAGATTAATAAAACTAAAACGTGGTTCTTTCAAAAGATTAATAAGATAGGTCACTGTCAAGACAGTTCAAGAAATAAAGGCAATACACAAACACAATACAAAAAAGTAAATAAAGTCATAAAAGAAAATTCAAAGTGCATTATGAAGACATGGGTGAAATGGTGAGACATTGGATGTCTCACCATCCAATGGAAGACAGTGGATGAAAAATGGCAGATAGGAGGCAGGACTAACTTGTAGCTCCCACTTGGACGAACAGAGTAGTGTGTGGAGACTCACATCATCAACTTTTGCTCCAAAAACTACTGCAGGAATATACCAGGAAAGCTGAGAGAGTCCACAGACCCTTTGAAGAGAGTGGATTGCTGCTACAGCCCCCTGGAGACAGCCAAAAAACTGTGAATGCCCTAAGTGTGAAAATGTGAAAGGGGGATCATCCACCCCCAAATACACCCTCACTGGGGAACCTGAATGTCCAGCTCACAGGAGAAGGATTTGACCTTACCTGGAGCTAAGACAAATTTAGAGAGGTGAGCAAAATACTGGGGCAAAAGAAGCAGTAGGAAGAGCCCTGTGGGAAATCTTGGTCCCCACGGCCGCCATTTCAGGCCTTGTCTCACAAAGGTCCTTCAGGAGGGCTGCCAGAGGAACTGGGAAAAGACCACAGGGAGAAGGAAACTTCCAGCTGAGCTTTGTAATAATTTTGACCAAGCATAAAGTTTCCTGGCCAGAACCTGGGGGAGGGGGGCAAATTGGGGGTGCAGGCACAGTACAGAAGTTGCAGCAGGCAGCGAGGCACAAAACCTGACAGCCCTGCTTGCTTTCTCAGCTGGGAGGCTGGTAGCCTGGGGCAAGTTTGCAGTCATGCTCACTTATTGCTTGGAAATAAACTTGGTGCTGTTGTTGGGGTGGAGACAGTGGAAGTGAGACCAGCCTTTTAGGCTGCATGGGAGCTGGGTGAGTGCTGCAACTGCTGGCTTCCCCTCACTTCCCTGGTGACCTGCATGATGCAGCAGAGGCTCCCATAATCCACCTGGGAACATAACTCCATTGGTCTGAGAACCACACCCCATTCCCCAGAGCAGCCTCAGTAAGCCTTGCCCAAGGAGAATCTGAGCTCAGACACACCTAACCCTGCTCTCATGATATGGTTTGGCAGTGTCCCCATGCAAATCTCATCTCGAATTCCCACATGTTGTGGGAGGGATCCAGTGAAAGGTAATTGAATCATGGGGCCAGGTCTTTCCTGTGCTGTTCTCATGTTAGTGAATAAGTGTCATGAGATCTGATGCTTTTATAAGGGAGAGTTTCCCTGCACAAGCTCTCTCTTTGCCTGCTGCCATCCATGTAAGATATGACTTGCTCCTCCATGCCTTCTGCCATGATTGTGAGGGTTCCCCAGCCACAATGAACTGTGAGTACTCCACTAAACCTCTTTCCTTTGTAAATTGCCCAGTGCCAGGTATGTCTTTCTTAGCAGCATGAAAACAGACTAATACACTCCACCTGATGGTCTTTCTCTATCTTCTCTGTTAGCCAAAGACAAAGGACATACTCTCTTGGGAGCTCTATGGCCCCACCCAGTGCCTGATTCTCCCTATACTACCACAACTGATGCACTCTTTAAAGTGCCACCTCCTGGCTAGAGGCCAACGAACACAAAACTAACTCAATAAACAAAACTACAAACAAGGACCCTCACAGAGTCCACTTCACTCCACTGCCACTTCCACCAGAGCAAGTGCTGGTATCCACAACTGAGAGACCTGAAGACAGTTCACATCACAGGACTCTTTGCAGACACCCCTAGTACCAGCCTGGAGCCCAGCAGCTCCTCTAAGTGGCTAGATCCAGAAGAGAAATAACAATCACTGCAGTTTGGATCTCAGGAAGCCACTTCCCTAGGGGAAGGAAGAGAGCACCACATCAAAGGGGCACCTGGTGGGACAAAAGAATCTGAACAGCAGCCCTTGAGCCCCAGACTTTCCTCTGATATAGTCTACCCAAATAAGAAGGAACCAGAAGAAACAACTCTGGTAATATGACAAAACAATAATCTTTAACACTCCCAAAAGATCACACTAACAAGCTAACAAGCAATGGATCCACACCAAGAAGAATTCTCTGAATTGCCAGGAAAATAATTCAGAAGGTTGATTATTGAGTTAATCAAGGAGGCACCAGAGAAAGGTGAAGTCTAACTTAATGAAATACAAAAAAATGATACAAGTTATATAGGAAAAAGTCTTCAGTGAAATAGGCAGTGTAAATAAAAAACAATCACAACTTCTGGAAAGGAAGGACACACTTAGAGGAATGAAAAATACACTGGAAAGTCTCAGCAATAGAATTGAACAAGTAGAAGAAAAAACTTCAGAGCTCAAAGACAAGGCTTTTGAATTAACTCAGTCCAACAGAGACAAAGAGAAAAAGAATTTTAAAAAATAAAGCCTCCAGGAAGTTTGACATTATGTTAAATGACCAAACCTAAAAATAATTGGTGTTCTCAAGGAAGAAATCTAAAAGCTTGGAAAACATATTTGAGGGAATAATTCAGGAAAACTGCCCCAGCCTTGCTAGAAATCTAGACATCCAATTACAAGAACCTCAAAAAATACCTGGAAAATTTATCTGAAAAAAGATCATCACCTAGGCCCATAGTCATCAGGTTATCTACAGTCAGGAGGAAGGAAAGACTCTTAAGAGCTGTGAGGAAAAAGCATCAGGGTAACCTATAAAGGAAAACCTGTCAGATTAACAGTAGATATCTCAGCAGAAGCCCTACAAGTTGAAAGGGATTGGGGCCCTATATTTAGCCTCCTCAAGCAAAATAATTATCACCAAAGAATTTTGTATCCAGTAAAACTAAGCTTCCTAAATGAAGGAAAGATATAGTTTTTTTTCAGACAAACATGTGCTGACAGAATTCACCACTACCAAGTCAGCACTACAAGACCTGCTAAAAGGAGCTCTAAATCTTGAAACAAATCCTGAAAACACATCAAAACAGAACCTCTTTAAAACATAAGTCTCCTATCGATTAATCACTGTGCAATAACTCTACAGAAGAACAGAAAGTATATCAGTGATTGCCAGGAGCTTCTGGAGAGCCAGTATGGGTTATGGTGAGACAATAGCTAAAAGGTATAGAATTTCATTTTTGGGTGATGAAAATGTTATAAAATTAATCGTGTTGATGGTTACGCAACTGTGGATATACCAAAAACCACTAAATTGTACACTTTAATGGATGAATTGTATGTATGATACGTGAATTATGCCTCAATAAAGCCATTACTAAAATAAAAAACAAAACAAAACAAAAAAAATAAGTCTCACAGAACCTATAAAACAAAAATGCAATTTAACAAAACCAAGGTATACAGGTAACACATAGCATGATGAATGGAATGGTACCTTACATCTCAATACTAATGTTGAATGTAAATGGCCTAAATGCTGCACTTAAAAGATACGTAATTGCAGAATGGAGAAGAATTCACCAACCAACTATCTGATGTCTTCAAGAGACTGGTCTAACACACGTGGACTCATGTAAACTTAAGGTAAAGGGATAGAAAAAGACAGTCCATGCAGATGGACATCAAAAGTGAGCAGGAGTAGCTATTCTTATATCAGACTAAATAAACTTTAAAGCAACAGCAGTTAAAAAAGACAAAGAGGGACATTATATAATGATAAAAGGCCTTGTGCAACAGGAAAATATCACAATGCTAAATATACATGCACCTAACACTGGAGCTCCCAAATTTATAAAACAATTACTACTAGACCTAAGAAATGAGATAGACAGCAACACAATAACAGTGGAGGACTTCAATACTCCACTGATAGCACTAGACAGGTCATCAAGACAGAAAGTCAACAAAGAAACAATGGATTTAAAGTATACCCCAAAACAAATGGACTTAAGAGATAATTACAGATCATTCTACCCAACAACCACAGAATATACATTCTATTAATTAGCACATGGAACTTTCTCCAAGATAGATCATATGGTAGGCCACAAAACAAGTCTCAATAAATTTATGAAAACTGAAATTATATCAAGTGCTTTCTCAGACAAGAGTGGAATAAAACTGGAAATCAAGTTTAAAAGAAGCCTTTGACTGGGTGTGGTGGCTCACACCTGTAATCCCAGCACTTTGGGAGGCTGAGGCAGGCGGATCACAAGGTCAGGATATCAAGACCGCCCTAGCTAACACGGTGAAACCCCATCTTTACTAAAAATACAAAAAATTAGCTGGACACAATGGTGGGTGCCTGTTCCCAGCTACTTGGGAGGATGAGGCAGAAGAATGGCGTGAACCCGGGAGGCGGAGCTTGCAGTGAGCCAAGATAGCATCACTGCAGTCCAGCTTGGGCAAAAGAGTGAGACTCCGTCTAAAAAAAAAAACCTTCAAAACCATGCAAATACCTAGAAATTAAATAACCCCCTCCTAAATGATCATTGTAAACCATGAAATCAAGATGGAAATGAAAAAATTATTTGAACTGAACAATTGTGACACAACCTATCAAAACCCTCTGGGATACAGCAAAGGTGGTGCTAAGAAGAAAGTTCATAACCTTAAATGTCTACATCAATAAGTCTGAAAGAACACAAATAGACAATCTAAGGTCACACCTCAAGGAACTAGAGAAACAAGAACAAACCAAACCCAAGTCCAGCAGAAAGAAAGAAATAACAAATATCAGAGCAGAAATAAATGAAATTGAAACCAGAAAAAACACAAAAGATAAATGAAACCAAAAGCTGTTGAAAAGATAAAATTGATAGACCATTATTGAGATTAACCAAGAAAAGAAGAGAGAAGATCCAAATAAGCACAATTAGAAACAAAATGGGAGATATTACAACCAATACTACAGAAATACAAAATAGCATTCAAGGCTCTTATGAACACTTCTAGTTTATGTGCATAAACTAGAAAACCTAGAGGAGATGGATAAATTCCTAGAAATATTCAACCCTCCTAGATTAAACCAGGAAGAAATAGAAACTCTAAACAGAACAGTAACAAGCAGTTAGATGAATTAAAATCATAATGAAAAAATTGCCAACCAAAAAAAGTCCAGGACCAGACAGACTCATGGTTGAATTCTATCAGACATTCAAAGAAGAATTGCTACCAATCCTGTTGATGCTATATTACAAGATTGAGAAAGAGGGAATCCTCCTTAAATTATTCAATGAAGCCAGTATCATCCTAATACCAAAACCAGGAAAGGACACAACCAAAAAAGAATACTACAGATCGATATCCCTGATGAACATAGATGCAAAAATCCTTAATAAGATACTAGCTAACCGAATGAAACAGCGTATCAAAAAGACAATCCACCATGATCAAATGGGTTTTGTACCAGGGATTCAGGGATGGTTTAACATGCGCAAATCGATAAATGTGATACAAAAATCATACGATCATCTCAATAGATGCAGAAAGGCATTTGACAAAATCCAGCATCCCTTTATGATTAAAACCCTCAGTAAAATCAGCATAGAAAGGACATAGTTTAAAGTAATAAAAGCCATCTATGACAAACGCACAGCCAACATAATACTGAACTGGGAAAGCACTCCCCCTGAAAACTGGAACAAAACAAGGATGCCCATTCTCACCACATCTATTCAACATAGTACTGGAAGTCCTAGCCAGAGCAATGAGACAAGAGAAGGAAATAAAGGTCTTCCAAATCAGTAAAGGGGAAGTCAAACTGTTGCTGTTTGCTGATGATATGATCATATACCTAGAAAGTCCTACAGACTCCTCCAAAAAGCTCCCAGAACAGATAAATGAATTTTGCAAAGTTTCAATGTACATTCAAGATGAATGTACACAAATCAGTAGCTTTGCTATACACCAAAAGTTACCAAGCTGAGAAACAAATCAAGAACTCAGTCACTTTTACAATAACTGCAAAACAAAAACAAAAACAAAAACAAAAACCAACTTAGGAAAATACCTAATCAAGGAAGTGAAAGACCTCTCTAGGAAAACTACAAAACACTGCTGGAAGAAATCATAGACGACAGAAACAAATGGAAACACATCCCATGCTCATGGATGGGTAGAATCAATATTGTGAAAATGACCATACTGCCAAAAGCAATCTACAAATTCAATGCAATTCCCATCAAAATACCACCATCATTCTTCACAGAACTAGAAAAAGCAATCCTAAAAGTCATATGGAACCAAAAAAGAGTCTGCATCACCAAAGCAAGACAAGGCAAAAAGAGCAAATCTGGAGGTATGCCATTGCCCAACTTCAAACTATACTATAGGGCCATAGTCACCAAAACAGCATGGTACTGGTATAAAAATAGGCACATAGACCAATAGAATAGAATAGAGAACCCAGAAATAAAGCCAAATACTTAGAGCCAACTGACCTTTAACAAAAGAAACAAAAAAATAAGGTGGGGAAAAGACACCATATGCAACAAATGGTGCTGAGATCATTGGCAAACCACATGTAGAAGAATGAAACTAGATAATTATCTCTCACATTATACAAAAATCAACTCAAGATAGATCAAAGATTTAAGTCTAAGACCAGAAACCATAAAAATTCTGGAAGGTAACATTGGAAAACCCGTTCTAGACATTGGCTTAAGCAAAGACTTCATGACCAAGAACCCAAAAGCAAATGCAACAAAAACAAATGTGACTAAATTAAACTAGAAAGCTTCGGCACAGCAAAAGAAATAATCAGCAGAGTAAACAGACAACTCACAGAATGGGAGAAAATCTTCACAATCTATATATTCATCCAACAGAGGACTAATATCCATAATATACAAGGAACCCAAACAAATAAGCAAGGAAAAAACAAACAATCCCATCAAAAGGTGAACTGAGGATAGACAATTCTCAAAATAAGATATATAAATGGCCAACAAATGTATGAAAAAATGCTCAATATCGCTAATGATCAGAGAAATGCTAATCAAAACCAGAATGTGATACCACCTTACTCCTGTAAGAATTGCCATAATCAAAAAATAAAAAATATGTATGCTGGCATGGCTGTGGTGAACAGGGAACATTTCTACACTGCTGATGGGAATGTAAACTAGCACAACCACTACGGAAAACAGTGCGGAGATTCCTTAAAGAACTAAAAGTAGAACTACCATTTGATCCACCAATCCCACTAGTGGGTATCTACCCAGAGAAAAAGAAGTCATTATACAAAAAAGATACTTGCACACCCACGTTTATAGCAGCACAATTTACAATTGCAAAAATATGGAACCAGCCCAAGTGACCATCAATCAACAGGTGGATAAAAACATTATGGTATATATATATATACCATAGAATACTACTCAGCCATAAAAAGGAACAAAATAATGGCATTCGCAGCAATCTGGATGGAATCGGAGACCATTATTCTAAGTAAAATAACTCAAGAATGGAAAACCAAACATCATATGTTCTCACTCATAAGTGGGAGCTAAGCTATGAGGATGCAAAGGCATAAGAATGATACAATGGACTTTGGGGACTCAGGGAGAGAGTGGGAGGGGGGTGAGGGACCAAAGACTACAAATTGGATACAGTGTACACTGCTTGGTTGATGGGTGCACCAAAATCTCAGAAATTACCACTAAATAACTTATTCATGTAACCAAACACTATCTGTTCCCCAAAAATCTATTGAAATAAAAAAAAATTTTTTAAAAGTGCATTATGGAAACTTTATGATAATAAGCTTGAAAGCCTACATGAAATGAAAACATTTCTAGAAAAATTAAAAACACAAAAATTGATAGAAGGAGAAACCGAAATTTGAATAGAGCAATAAACACTAAACAAAATGAAATGTAATCAAAGATCTCTCTTTCTAAAAATCCCTAGGCCTAGGTGATGGTTTTCTGTATGAATTTTACCAAATTCCCAGAGGGCAGATAATTTCTATCTTAGATGAGTTCCAGAATATACAAAAAGAATAAAAAGTCTTCTACCATGAGGATTGTGTGTTCTTGTTTTCAAAACTGGATAAGAAAGTTCAGAAAAAAATACAGGGCTATTTCACTTTGAATATAGATGTGTAAATCTAAATAAAATATCTGTTAAATTCAATAGTGTATTAGAAAAAAAGTACATGATAATCATAAAATATGAGGAATGCAAGAATAGTTCAACGTTAGAAAACTCTCTCAATATAATTTTCCATATTATGAAAGGAGAAAATTACTTGATTATCTCAATGGTGCGGAAAAACACACTTGTTAAAACTCACCACTTTTTTGTTGAAAACCCTTCAAGTATAATAGGAAGAGAATTTCCTCAACTTGACAGACCTACCAAACCTTAATGTTGTATATACCAAAATATATGATATAGTATATTTGTATAAAATGGTAACATTATACTTAGTTGAGAAACTTCAACTGCATTTCCTCTGAGATCAAGAATAAGACAAGAGGCCAACTGTCAACCACTGTTTGAGATATAACTGGAGGCCCTTGCCAACAATTTTAAGAAAGAAAAAGAAATAACAGATATAGAGTGGAAGGGAAGAAATGAAACTGCCACTCTGCAGATAATTCGATTTCCTACAGAGAAAAACTAACAAAATCAACAAATATTAAAACTTATATGACAGCAAGACTGTCAGATAAAAGATCACCTTGTAAAAATCAGTAAAATTTTTTATCATAAAAAGAAAAAATAAATAACAAGGTAGCTTTGTGGTCCAGGAGCAGGGAAGTGTCTTGCTCAAACCGATAGTTATAGACTTAATGCGACATGAAAATTAGGATTAACTCTACCCTCTGATCCTGAGGTCAAACCATCCAACAGGCAAATAAATATGGCTGAAAAGGGGACAAGGAGAGAGTGCAAGCTGGAGGGAACTATTGGACTAAGGGAGAATTTTAAGATGGGAGAGATACAAGGGCATGCTATGCTGATAGGGATGATGTAGTAGAGAAGGAGAGATGAATGATGGGGAAGAAAGAGAAAGGATTAACTAAGGGCCAAGATGAGAGGGGATGAGATTCACAGCCCAAGTGGTAATGGTCTTTTGGCAGAAGAGACACATTTTCAATTCTAACAGAGAGGGGAGAAGGTGCTGGCACAAGAGTAGCAAAACCTTGATGCTGGAGACAGAAGGACAGAGCTCAGTTCTGGAGACTTCCATTTGTTCAATAAAATGTGAGGGGGAGTCGTCAGCTGAGAGTAGGTATGAGGAGACACTGGGAAGAAGGTGTGGGAGTTTTGAGGTCAGAAATTAAGGCATGATACAGTCTTAGGTGATACAATACACAACTTAGACTGGCTTTGTGAACAGAGAGCCTCGTCCTGGCAAGTGCTCAGTAAGAGCTTGTTGAATGACTGACAGCCGAGGCTGGGCAGAGTGTTTACGGAGCTTGGGCTTGGAGGACAGAAGGAAAAGAGCACCAAATTTGGGGGCCAGAGACCTGGTTTATAGATCTGGTTCCACCATGTCTCTTCTGTGGGTTCCTGTGAACTTCTTGGCATGAAAGTTAATCATAAGAACTGGGTCATTTTTGTCATACCCAACTACAACAGAGTTGAGATGCCAGTGGGGGTAAGCACTCAGGGTACAAAACATTGCTCCAACAATGTAATTCTCCGCAAGCCTGACTGCAGAAACAGCTTTTTGTAACCTGAAACCAGCTTTATCTACAGCTTCTGAGACAGCCTGCTGCTATCTCAGATAGATAGGACTAATTTTGCCAATAGTTGTTGCTCACCAAGTGGAGCTAACCATCTCCCCAAACCCTTGCTCGTGCCAGTGAACTTTCTCAAAGGGCAATACACAACAGTTCTCCTTTCTATAAAACCTCTAACCTTCTCTTTTTTCTTTGGATATACCAAAGACAATCGAGGCTCGTGTATGCCCCAAATTGCAATACTTTCTTCCCAAATAAAACAGTATATTTAGAGATTCATCCCTACATTTTTATTTTGTAGACCCTGGGCTTCAGTTTTTCTCATATGGAAAATGGGAATGATGGTGCCCACTGCCTTCACCTCACAGAGCTGATGTGAAGATTATGGGCTATTTTCTGCTTGTCACCCCCTCCAGATCCTTTCTCACCCTTTTCTGTGCTGCTCTGTGTCTTGCAGGGTTGATCTCCAAGGGGCTGCAGTTCCTGGGTTCCTTTGCCCTTTGGCTTCCCTTTGAGCCCTGCTGGTTGGAAGCCCCAGCAGCAGATGGGAGAGCAGAAGAGGACACAGCAGGCAGAGCACTCAACACCGCAGTTCCTCCCGGCCTGGCTGCAGTTTTGGCATTGCCATGTTCCTCTGCAGCCACGACTCTTGTTAGGCAGCCCCTTTTCCATGGCACTAGTTTTCATGGGCTCAGCTAACACTCTTGCCTCCATTTGCCCATTCAAACCTACGAGGTTAATAGCCCCTCCTGCTTCTCTCGTCCCTGGGCATCTCCTTTGACCCTGCCCAGACTTCTGTGAATAGTGCCTTCATGAAACTCTCACCAGTCTCCTTTGAGGGTGCCATCTATTCCTACCAGGCCTTGAATACAAGGACCGAGGACAGAAAGGTATTCCAGGTGCTGAGCAAGGTGAGATGCGTGGAGCCAGGGAGAGAGAAAACACGCACAAGGGGAAGGGATCAGCTGTAAAATCTGGCATGCCCTGACTTGAGAAGGAAGATTCTGCTGCTTCCCCATGGCCTTGACCTTTCCTCACCGTGAACTAGGGAGAATGTTCTGTTCTCTGGGGGCAGAGAAGGCCCAGATTCACTCTGAGGTATAAAGAGGTCGCAAAAACCAAGCCTCCATAGTTCCACTGTACAGAGAGCTTGGGGCACAGGTAATGGTAGGTCCTGCTCTTGGGCTCAAAGTGTTTTGAGAAGCCACTGACCTAGGCAAAGTTGCTCATTTTTCACAATAAAAAATGGGCTACTTATTCTTGCCAAGGACAGAGCAACAAACCAACCATTGATAAGCATAAGAAAAATCATTGATGAGACTAACCACTCAGTACATAAGTAGGTCTCCAGTTACAAGTCTCTCTATTTGATGCTCCCGGTTAGTAGCAATCCCTTCTGTTTATTCAGCATACCCTTTTAGGTTATGTCAAGTTCAGGGTCCCAGCTCTGCCATGTGCCAGGCAAGTCCTCTTCACCTCTGCTCATCCCTGTTCCTTCCTTTACCAAGTGAGGAGCTTGAAGGCCATTTTGGTAACTCACCCTGCTTGCCCTGGTTCTTTTCCCAGCATCCCTCAAATAAGCCCACTGGGTCAGTCACTGGGCCAGGCCTGACAGTGTCCGGGTTTATGGTCTCTTCTTTCTCACCCTTGTGTCTCCCACACTGATGCCCAGTGGGACCGGCAGACCCAGCACCCAGGGGCTCTGACATGAGCACTGCACCCCTTTGTCTTTCTGCCCCTCCTCCGTTGCAGCCAGCCAGACCCCCAAATTGGTCCCCCTAGAGCAAGGCCCGTGTATTGGAATCAGGTAGACCTGACTTGTTCAAAGTTAACCCTTTGCCTCTGAGCCTCAGTTGCCTGAGCAGTCAAGTGTAGGGCATCATAGCCACCCCCAGGCTTGCTCTGGAGTGTCTAGCAAAATGTCTGGCATCCAGAAGGCAACTGATGAAGGAGAGGACCTCCTTTCCTTCATGCTGGGGTCCTTCTGCTGCCTGGAAGCCTGAGGGCTAGGCCCTGCCCCCTGGATGAACATGCTGGTGAGCATAGCGATAGTGTCCTCACTGCACGATCTCTGGACCTCACTGCCTCTCTCTCAGGATGACCACTGTACCTAGGTTAGGCTCATCCTCCACCCCAGCTCAAGCTTCCTTCCCCCTGTCCCCTCCTGTCTTCAGCCTAAGCATGTTGGAGTAACAATATCTTGGAGGCCCCAAATTCGACATTTCTTTCTTCACATGAGATAATGCAACTCTGCTTTGAGACCTATAAAATGAGTGCAAATATTTTGTAATCATTGATGGCACAGGGTGGGATGCTTGATATTCTACAAAACTATATATATGGCATGTAAAGATGCAGTTTAATTCTGCATACATTTGACCTAGAGTTAATATACTAGCTATAATAATCTTCAAAGTCTAATAACAAATTATTTTATTAGACTATTAAGAATATTAAAAGATGTTTCGACAGGATTTGGATGGCCCAGTTTTCTTTAAAGAGCTATCCAAGGATGTTTGACCTGTTTTCATTTGATAAAATTTCCTAGCAGTGAACAGAGACATTAGAAGTCATACCAGAGTGTCACATTAGAATTTGCTCCTGTGACTCCCTTTGAGGAGAGGATTTCAAACAGAGAGGGGCCAATGTGAGGAGTGGCATTCCTATTTCACTTTCATTTTGTGCTGTTCACTTTACAAAAGTTAGTGTCTATAGAGGCTGGGAGTTTGTCCATGCTATTTTTGTTCTTTTCTTTGTTTCCTGTGTTTTAAAACACTAGGAATGCTATGTATATTTAATAGTTGGTTGAGGTGTAATAATAAAACATACCTGTTTGATGAGTTTCAGCACATGAATACATCACCAAAACCATCACCATAATCAAAATAATGAACGTATTCATCCCCCAGGTCCCCAATACCCCCAAATTTCCTTGTTCCCTTGTTAATACCTCCTTTTCACCCACCCTGACCCTCACATTTCAAACAACCACTGATCTGCTTTCTGTCACTACGCGTTATTTTGCATTTTCTAGAATTTTATGTGAATGGAAGCACACAGTATGTACCCTTTTCTGTCTGGCTTCTTTCAGTTAGCCTAATTATTTTAAGATTTTTCCCTGCTGTTGAATGTATCACAATGGTTTGTTCCTTTTTATTGCCGAAGAGTATTCCATTTTAGAAATATACCACATTTGTTTCCAATTTGGGATTATTAAAGATTATTATAAATAAAGCTATGAACATCCACATATAAATCTTCATATAGACTTTCTCTAGGGTAAATACCTAGGAACAGAATGGGTAGATCACGTGGTCAGTGTATGTTTAACTCTTAAAAAGCCAAAATGTTTTCCAAAGTGACTGTACCATTTCACATTCCCCCCAGCAACGTGTGAGAATTCCTGTTCCTCCATGTCTTCACCAACACATGGTATGGCCAGTCTTCTTAATTTTAAACATTCCGATAGGTACATAGTAGTGACTTATTGTGGTTTTAATTTGCTTTTCCCTCATGGTGTGCAATAAAGTGTCTTTTTATGGCTTATTTCCTATCCATTATCTTTTTTGAAAAAATACTTGTTCAAATCTTTTGCCTATTTAAAAAATTTTGTTTTCTTGTTATTGAGTTTTAGAGTTGCTTATATAACGGTATACAAGTCCTTTCTTAGGTATATGATTTTCAAATATTTTCTCCCAGTCTGTGGCTTTTTACTCTTTTAGTAGTGTCTTTTGAAGAGCAGAACTAACTGACTTTGACAAAGTCGTTTTACCAATTGGACTTCCTTTGTTGTTGTATCCAAGAAATCTTTGTCTAATCCAGTGTCACAAAGATTTTCTCCTAGATTTTCTTCTGGAAGTTACATAGTTTTAGGTTTAGCTTTAGATATTTTGGATCATTTAAATTTAGATTATTTGGATCTTTTTATTATAGATTTATATTTTTTAGACTTAGATGAGCTGGATCTTGAGTTAATTTTTGAATTAATTCTGAATATAGTGGAAGGTGTGGATTGAAGTGATTTGTTGTTTTATGTAGATATCCAATTGTTTCAGCACCATTTGTTGAAGAGATATTCTTTCTCCACTGAATTGCCTTTGCATTTTTTGGAAAATCAATTGACCATATGTATTTGGATGTATTTCTGGATTCTCCATGGGATTCCTTTGATCTATTTGTATATCTTGATGTCCATACCACACTGTCTTGATGACTGTAGCTTTATAATAAATCTTGAATCTTGTTGTAACCCCTCCAACATTGTTCCCCTCTTCTCAAAATTGTTTTGGTTATCCTAGGTCATTTGTATTCTTATGTAAAGTTTATAATAAACTTGTTAACTTTTACAAAAAAAAAAAAAAAGCCTAATGGGATAATGGGATCTTGATTGGGATTATGTTAAATCTATAGATCAATTTGCAGAGAACTGACATCTTAACAATATTGAATGTATTTAAAACACTTAAATAAATAGAGAGCTATACCAGGCTCTTTCAATCTAGGAGCCTGGCATATCTCTCCATTTATGTAGGTATTTTAAATGTTTCTTTTCAACATTTTGTAGCTTTCAGAGTACATATATTGTTAAATCAGTCCCTAAGTATTTCATATTTGTATGCTAGTGTTAATGGTATTGTTTTAAATATCCTTTATCAATTGCTTATTTCTAATACAAAGAAATGCCATTGATTTATGTATTTCGGCATTATATTCTGCAACCCTGCTAAGCTTATTTATTATTTATAGTAGCATTGTTGTAGATTACTTAGGATTTCCAACATAGATGGTTATGTTGTCTGTGAATAAATCTAGCTTTGCTTCTTTTTCTTTTTTTTTCCTTCAAGACATGGTCTTGCTCTGTCACCCAGGCTGGAGCACAGCAGCACAATTACAGCTCACTGTTGCCTTGACCTCTTGAGCTCAAGGGATCCTCCTACCTCAGCCTCCCAGGTGGCTGGGACCACCCACGGATGCCACCGTGCCTGGCTGTTTTCTTTTTTAAATTTTTTGTAGAGATAGTATCTCTGTATGTTGCCTTTACTTATTCTTCTTCAATCTGTATGCCTTTTATTTCTTATCCTTGCCTCATTGCATTGGTTGGGACTTCCACTATCATGTTGAATAGAAGTGGTAGGAATGGACATCCTTGCCTTTTTCACTGTCTTAGGGAAAAAGTATTCAGTCTTTCTATAGTAAATATAAGCCATTGGGTTTTGGTTTTTCCATAGATGCCCTTTATTGGGTTTAGTAAGTTCCTTTACATCTCTCAATTGCTGATAATACTTTTCCTGAATGGGTACTAATTTTTGTCTAATGTTTTTCCCATGTCTAGTGAGATGATCGCATGGTTTTCCTTTTACATTTAATTTAATAATACAGTTAGCTACCTTGATTGGTTTTTTAATGTTAAGCCAAGTTTGCATTCTTAGGATAAACTCCACTTGGTCACAATTCGTTATATTTTAGCATAGTGTTAAATTTGATTTGCTTAAATTTTGTTTAGAAATTTTGCATTTATGAGGGATATTGTTCTGCAGTTTTCTTGTTATATTCAGTTATTTTTAGGCAGGTTTAATAGAATCACTGTTTTCTCCATTCATTCTTTATGGATGAAGGCAAAGGGAAACATTCTTAGTATCTGAGAGGTCTGAGTGTGTCACTGATATCTGTAACATTTTAGAACCCCAGATGTTCATATCAATATTTTGTATCATTTTTATACATAAAGTTACACTAGTAAAGAAAAACAGAAAGGACATTTCCCAAATTGTAATAGTAATTTCTCCTGGGTAAATTAAGGATATCCAGACATTTGAGGACATCCTGCAATAGAAAAGAGAGTCATGAAAATAAACCAGGAAAATAGCTGGAGAAAAGAAAAACATTTATTTACTTATCGTTCTTTTTTTTATTCCTTTAAAATGGAATCCTTGTTGTGTAAAAAACTTTTTAAAACTTATAATTATTATTCTTCTAATGATTTGAGATATATCCCACAAACAAGGTCAGAATCAAATGAAAAAGGGACAATCATGGAGCAGAAAAAGTTATGGAAAATAAAAATACAGTTACTATAATACAAATAAATGATTCTAATCTTACAAAGGAGGTATATTAGTCTGCTAAGGCTACCATGACAAAATACCACAAACAGGGTTGCTTAAAGAACAGAAATATATTTCCCACAGTTCTGGAGGCTGGAAGTCCAAGGTCAAGGTGTCCGCAGACTTGGTTTCTCCTGAGGCTGCTCTCCTTGTCTTGCACATGGCCCTCTTCTTACTGTGTCCTTACATGACCTTTCTTTTGCACATGCACATTCTTGGTGTCTCTTCTTCTTATAAGGACACCAGTCCTGTTGGATTAGGTTCCCACCCTTATGACATCATTTACCTCAATTACCTTTTTAAAGGCCCTATCTCCAAATACAGTCACATTGGGGATTAGGGTTTCAACATGTGTATTTTCGGAGGACACAATCAGTCTATAACAATGGAGAATTGAAAAATACTGTCATGGTGAATGGAAAAGAAATAAAGTCATGAATAGTTTATTTCATTCCTTTATTCAAGGAACTTAAAATACTGACAACTACATTGGAGAATGTAGATTGGCAAAGATGAAGCTAGAGACTTAAATCTCATCCAGGAGAACAGAAAGTCAATGGCTATGATTCCAAATTGGTAAATTAAGAAATAGTGGTAGAAGCAGATTATATAACCAGAATAAACAGTTAAAGAGTTAAACATGGTTATCTCTAGGAAGCATCAATAGAGGTGGGCAATGTGTTGCTTTTCATTATAAACCTCTCCTTACCATTCAGGCCATGTTCATGTATTTGATTTAGAAATTAGCAAAAAGCACTATTACCAAAACAAAACAAAACAAAACTGTGGCTTCTCCATCTGTTCTGTTCTTTTTCTTCCAGTTAGGTCCTTCTTCGATATTTCCAACAGCACAGGCCACTTTTGCAACCCAGGACCAGGAGTTACAAGCTCAACTCTCACTCAGGGTTTCTGCTTTCCTCTTTGTCCCTTTTTGGTTTTATTTTTGTACAAATTTATTTCCACAACAGATTGTGGGTTCCTTCAAAGATTTATACATGGCTCACCTCCAATGTCTTGACAATAACCTGGCACATGTAGGGGCTCAGAGTATTTACTTTTAAAACACAAGTCTTGTTAACCTTCTAGAGAGCAGTTCTGCTCAACATCACATCATCAGCTGTGTCCCAGCCCTTGGAACCAGTACAGAGAGAGCCTTATTAAAATCATTTTAAGGCAAAATGCTTAATTTTCTTTTATAAATGTAAGAATGTGATACCAGCAAACGCTATTGGGAATGACTGGGAGAACTCTTACCTACTTTACTAAAACATGAAGTTGTTAACCGTATCTATATGTCTCTCTATATATCTTCTGCTTCACCACATTCATCCATCAGTCTGTCCTCAGTGGGCCCTGTCATCTGTAAAGCTTTGTGTCAATGCATAATTTTGTAAACTACATTACTGTCCTCGAGATTACAAACTGTCCTCAAATGTGGAAGTCAAGGTTGTTCCATAAATACAGAATTTAAACTAAAACAACTATAGAGAGTATACAGGTTCCTTTGCCTTGATAAAATTTATGGGTTTGCTTAGAACTAAATGAGAAGTTAATTTTTTTGTTAAATAAATCATATTGCCTCATTGCTTAAAACTGCTATCTCAAGAGATTTCTTTCCTGTATTTCTGATTTATGGTGACATGATGGCAGTACTTGGGATTCTAGTTCTAAGTTTCCTGCCAGCCCCTCCTCTCCTGCAATCTGTAAACAATGCCCTGGTCATTCTTTTCAGAAAGGAATGCTCTGGGAGGCTGGAGAGCCTTTGGGAAGGAAAACGGTCATTCTCTGCACAGTCTGTTTGGTGTGAAAGGTACTGAAGCACCTGTCCTGGGACTTTGGAGCAGGCGATCCTCTGACTTCTCCCTCTGGGAGTGCTCCTACGCCTGGGTTTTCAGCATCCAGGTGCTCAGATTCTCAGGCCATTTCCAGAGTGACACAGGAGCCAGATCAGGACGGTGGGAGAAAACAGTAGAGAGCAGATGATTTGCTCAGTATCGTGGGCTAAGTCTATGTACTTTATTATTCAAAAGATATTTATTGAGAACTTACACAGACCTTTTGGGGACTCCACAGCTGACCTTCTTTTCTGATTATTCCCTAGAACATGAGCTCTGCTGGTGAAAGTCTAGCTTCAGGCAGTCACATAAATACATACTTAGAATGCACTGTGTCCTGAGCAATAATCAGAGTAAGCATAAGATTCAGAAGCAGCTTATTAAAGAAATGAGAGATTCTATTTGTGGAGGCTGAGAAAAGCAGGGGAGATCAGTGTTGCCAAGGGTTTTAAAGGATAAATAGAAGCTTGTCAAATAGATAAGGTGGAAGAAAATTCTAGAAAGTGGGAACAGCCTGAAAAAATGAATATGATTGTGACCACATGGAATTTTAAGAAATATCTATTATCTATTACCAGATCTATATATATTCCTGCGTCTGCATTCATTTTATTTTATTTTTAATCTCCTTTTTGATGTAAAGAAGACCTTTTATATAGATATTTGGAGTTATGAAGCATTTTTTTTGGAAAGATGAAATAATTGCCCAGAGAACATTAAATTATATATATAACTTTAAATGACTCCAGTATTTTCCTGTCCTTTAATCTTTGTATTTTTTTATTTTTATTTTTAAAATTTTTTATTTGCATAGTTTATTGGGGAACAGATGGTATTTGCTTGCATCAGTAAGCTCTTTTGGGGTGATTTGTGAGATTTTGGTGCACCCATCACCTGAGCAGTATATGCTGAACACAATTAGTAGTCTATTATCCCTCACCTCCTTCCCACTTTTTCCCCCTAGTCCCCATAGTCCATTGTGTCATTCTTATGCCTTTGCATCCACATAGCTTAGCTCCCACTTATGGTGAGAACATACGATGTTTGGTTTTCTATTCCTGAGTGACTTCACTTAGAATAATTGTCTCCAATCTCATCCAGGTCGCTGCAAATGCCATTAATTCATTCCTTTTTATGGCTGAGTAGTATTCCATCATGTATATATAACCACAGTTTATCCACTCGATTGATGGGTATTTGGGTTGGTTCCATGTTTTTGCAATTGCCAACTGTGCTGCTATAAACATGCAAATTGTGCTGCTATAAACATGCTATAAAAGAACATTGATTCTTTTTTGTATAATGACTTATTTTCCTCTGAGTAGATACCCACTATTGGGATTGCTGGATCAAATGGTAGTTCTACTTTTAGTTCTTTAAGGAATGCCCGCAATGTTTTCCATAGTGGTTGTACTAGTTTACATTCCCACTAGCAGTGTAAAAGTGTTTCCTGTTCACCACAGCCACGCCAACATCTATTAATTTTTGATTTTTTGATTATGGCCATTCTTGCAGGAGTAAGGTGGTATTACACTATGGTTTTGATTTGCATTTCCCTAATCATTAGTGTTGAGCATTTTTCATGTTTGTCAGTCATTTGTATATCTTCTTTTGAGAATTGTCTACTTATGTCCTTAGCCTACTTTTTGATGGGATTGTTTTTCCTTGCTGATTTGTTTGAGTTCCTTATAGATTCTGGATATTAGTCCTTTGTCAGATGTATAGATTGTGAAGAATTTCTCCCACTCTAGGCTGTCTGTCTGCTGACTGTTTTTTGCCATGCAAAAGCTCTTTAGTTTATTAAGTCCCAGCTATTTATCTTTGTTTTTGTTGCATTTGCTTTTGGGTTCTGCATCATGAAATCCTTGCCTAAGCTGATGACTAGAAGGGTTTTTCCAATGTTATCTTACAGAATGTTTATAGTTTCAGGTCTTAGATTTAAGTCTTTGGTCCATCTTGAGTTGATTTTTGTGTAAAATGAGAGATGAGGATCCAGTTTCATTCTCCTACATGTGCCTTGCCAATTATCCCAACACTATTCGTTGAATAGGCTGTTTTTTCCCCACTTAATGTTTTGGTTTTCTTTGTCAAAGATCAGTTGGCTATTTGGCTTCATTTCTGGGTTCTCTATTCTGTTCCATCGGTCTATGCGCCTATTTTTATTCCAGGACCATGCTGTTTTGGTGACTATG
This sequence comes from Macaca fascicularis, assembly GCF_037993035.2. Classification (NCBI taxonomy): domain Eukaryota; kingdom Metazoa; phylum Chordata; class Mammalia; order Primates; family Cercopithecidae; genus Macaca; species Macaca fascicularis. The sequence continues at coordinate 116,663,975 of NC_088375.1, read as the reverse complement.
GCACTATAGTATAATTTGAAATCAGGTATTGCGATGCCTCCAGATTTGTTCTTTTTGCTTAGTTTTGCTTTGGCTACGCAGCCTCTTTTTTGGTTCCATATGAATTTTAGGATTTTTTTTTCTAATTCTGTGAAGAATGATGGTGGTATTTTGATGGGAATTGCATTGAATTTGTAGATTGCTTTGGGCAGTATGGTCATTCTCACAATATTAATTCTACCATCCAACAGCATGAGATGTATTTCCATTTGTTTGTGTCATCTATGATTTCTTTCAGCAATGTTTTGTAGTTTTCCTAGTAGAGGTCTTTCACTTCTTTGATTAGGTCTATTCGTAATTAGGTATGTATGTATATATGTATGTATGTATGTATTGCAGCTATTGTTAAAAGGGGTTGAATTCTTGATTTGATTTTCAGCTTGGTTGCCATTACCAGAAGAGGTACTGATTTATGTACGTTAATTTTGTATCCAGAAATTTTGCTGAATTCTTTTATCAGTTCTAGGAGCTTTCTGAAAGAGTCTTTAGGGTTTTCTAGGTAAACAATCATATCATCAGCAAACAGCAACAGTTTGACTTCCTCTTTACCGATTTGGATGCCCTTTATTTCTTTCTCTTGTCTGAATGCTCTGGCTAGGACTTTCAGTACTATGTAGATATGAAATACCATTCCATTCAGTACACATGTAGAATACAAGTGGTGAGAGTGGGCAGCTTTGTCTTGTTCCAGTTCTCAGAGGAAATGCTTTCAACATTTCCCCATTCAGTATTATGCTGGCTGTGAGTCTGTCATAGATGGCTTTTATTACAGTGAGGTATGCCCCATGTATCCCAATTTTGCTGAGAGTTTTAATTATTGACAAATGCTGGATTTTGTCAAATGCTTTTTCTGCATCTATTAAGATGATCATGTGATTTTTGCTTTTAATTCTGTTTATGTGGTGTATCATATTTATTGACTTGTGTATGTTAAACCATCCCTGCATTCCTGGTATGAAACTCACTTGATCATGGTATATGATCTTTTTGATATGTTGTTGGATTTGGTTAGCTAATATTTTATTAAGGATTTCTGCATCTATGTTCACCAGGGATATTGGCTTGTAGTTTTCTTTTTTGGTTATGTCCTTTCCTAATTTTGGTATTAGGGTGATACTAGCTCCATAGAACGATTTAGGGAGCATTCCCTCCTTCTCTATCTTGTGGAATAGTGTCAATAGGATTGGTAACAATTCTTCTTTGAATGTCTGATAGAATTCTACTGTGGATCCATCTGGCCCTGAAGTTTTTTTGTTGGTAATTTATTAGTTACCATTTCAATCTTGCTGCTTGTTATTAATCTGCTCAGGGTATATAATTCTTCATGACAAAATAGGAGGGCTATGTCTTCCCAGGAATTTATCGATTTCCTCTATGTTTTCTAGTTACGCACATAGAGGTGTTCATAGTAGCTTTGAATGATCTTTTGTATTTCTTTGGTATCAGTTGTAATATCTCCCATTTTGTTTCTAATTGGGCTTATTTGGATTTTCTCTCTGCTTTTCTTGGTTAATTTTGCTAATGGTCTATCCATTTTATTTGTATTTTCAAGGAACCAGCTTTCTGTTTCATTTAACTTTTGTATTTTTTTTTGGTATCAATTTAATTTAGTTCTGCTCTGATCTTGGTTATTTCCTTTGTTCTTTCCTTGGTTATTTTCCTTCTTCTGGGTTTGGGTTTGGCTTGTTCTTGTTTCTCTAGAACACCTCTAGGTGTGACCTTAGATTGTCTGTTTGAACTCTTTCAGACTTTTTCATGTAGGCATTTGGGGCTGTGAACTTTCCTCTTAGCAATGCCTTTGCTGTATCCCAGAAGTTTTGATAGGTTCTGTCACTATTATCATTTGATTTGAAGAATTTTTTAATTTTCATGTTGATTTCATTGTTGATCCATTGATCATTCAGGAGCAGGTTAATTTCCATGTATGTGCATGATTTTGAAGGTTCCTTTTGAAGTTGATGTCCAGTTTTATTCCACTCTTGTCTGAGAGAGCACTTGATATAATCCAAATTTTCTTAAATTTATTGAGGCCTGTTTGATGGCCTATTATGTGATCTATCTTGGAGAAAGTTCCATGTGCTGATGAATAGAATGCATACTTTGCAGTTATTGGGTAGAATGTTCTGTACATATCTGTTAAGTCCATTTGTTCTATGGTATAGTTTAAATCTATTGTTTCTTTGTTGACTTTCTGTCTTGATGACCTGTCTAGTGCTCTCAGTGGAGTATTGAAGTCCCCCACTGTTACTGTGTTGCTGTCTATCTCATTTCTTAGGTCTAGTAGAAATTGTTTTATAAATCTGGGGACTCCAACATTAGGTGCATATACATTTAGCATTATGATATTTTCCTGTTGGACAAGGACTTTTATCATTATATAATGTCCGTCTTTGTCTTTTTTAAATGCTGTTGCTTTAAGATTTATTTTGTCTGATATAAGAACAGCTACTCCTGCTCACTTTTGGTGCCCATTTGCATGGAATGTCTTTTTCCACCCCTTTACCTTAAGTTCATGTGAGTCCTTATGTGTTAAATAGGTCTTGAGGCAGCAGATAGTTGGTTGGTGAATTCTTCTCCATTCTCCAATTCTGTATCTTTTAAGTGGAGCATTTAGGTCATTTACATTCAACATTAGTATTGAGATATGAAGTACCATTCCATTCATCGTGCTGTGTGTTACCTGTTTACCTTGATTTTTTAAATTGTATTTTTGTTTTATAGGTCCTGAGAGATTTATGCTTTAAAGAGGTTCTGTTTTGATGTGTTTTCAGGATTTATTTCAAGATTTAGAGCTCCTTTTAGCAGTTCTTGTAGTGCTGGCTTGGTAGTGGTAAATTCTCTCAGTATTTGTTTGCGTGAAAAGACTGTAACCTTTTCTTCATTTATGAAGCTTAGTTTTACCGGATACAAAATTCTTGGCTGATAATTTTTTTATTTAAGGAGGCTGAAGATAGGGCCCCATTCCCTTCTAGACTGTAGGGTTTCTGCTGAGAAATCTCCTGTTAATCTGATAGGTATTCCTTTATAGGTTACCTGGTGCTTTTGCCTCACAGCTCTTAAGATTCTTTCCTTTACCTTAACTTTAGGTAACCTGATGACAATGTGCCTAGGCAATGATCTTTTTTGTGATGAATTCCCCAGGTGTTCTTTGAGCTTCTTGTATTTGGATGTCTAGGTCTCTAGCAAGGCCAGGAAAATTTTCCTCGATTATTCCACAAAATATGTTTTCCAAACTTTTAGATTTCTCTTCTTTCTCAGGAATGCTGATTATTCTTAGGTTTGTTCATGTAATATAACCCCAGACTTCTTGGCAGCTTTGTTCATATTTTTGTATTCTTTTTTCTTTGCCTTTGTTGAATTGGGTTAATTCAAAAACTTTGTCTTCACCCTCTGAAGTTCTGTCTTCTGCTTGTTTGATTCTATTGCTGAGACTTTTCAGAGTATTTTGCATTTCTGTAAGTACATCCATTGTTTCCTGAAGTTTTTATTGTTTTTTATTTTGCTATCTATTTCACTGAAAATTTCTCCCCTCATTTCTTGACTTCCTTAAATTGGGCTTCACCTCTCTCTGGTGCCTCCCTGATTAGCTTATTAACTAACTTTCTGAATTCCTTTTGAGGTATGCCAGCGATTTCTTCTTGGCTTGGAATCATTGATAGTGAGCTAGTGTGATTTTTTGAGGTTGTTAAAGAACTCTGTTTTGTCATATTACCAGGGTTGGTTTTCTGGTTCCTTCTCATTTTGGTGGTGGGGGGGGGGCTCTGTCAGAGGGAAGGTCTAGGGTTCAAGGCTGTTTTTCAAATTCTTTTGTCCTACGGGGTGTTCCCTTGATGTAGTACTCTCCCACTTTTCCTATGGATGTGGCTTCCTGAGAACTGAGCTGTAGTGATCACTAACTCTCTTCTGGATCTAGCCACCCAGCAAGTCTACCAGGCTCCAGGCTGGTACTGGTGGTTGTCTGTACAGAGTCCTGTGAAGTGAACTGTCTGTGGGTCTCTCAGTGGTGGATACCAGCACCTGCTCCAGTGGAAGTGGCAGGGGGGTGAAATAGACTCTGTGAGGGTCCTTAGCTTTGGTTTCTTAATGCACTATTTTTGTGCTGGTTGGCCTCCTGCTGGGAGATGGTGCTTTTAAGAGAGCATCAGCTGTGGTACTATGGGGAAGAACAGGTAGTGGGCAAGGCCCTAGAACTCCGAAGAGTATGTGTGCCCTTTGTCTTCAGCTACCAGGGTGGGTAGAGAAGGACCATTAGGTGGGGGTAGGGCTAGGCCTGTCTGAGCTCAGTCTCTCCTTGGGCGGGTCTTGCTGTGGCTGCTGTGGGGATATGAGTGTAGTTCCCAGGTCAATGGAGTTCTGTTCCTAGGAAGATTATGGCTGCCTCTACTGTGTCATGCAGGTCATCAGGTAAGTGGGGGAAAGCTGCAGTCACAGGACTTACTCAGCTCCCGTGCAAGTCAAAGGGCTGGCCTCTTCCCACAGTGCCCACCCCCAACAGCACCGAGTCTGTTTCCAGGCAGTGGGCAAGCAGGGCTGAGAACTCGCCCCAGGCCACCCACCTCCCAGCTGTGAAAGCAAGTAGGGCATTCGTGCTTCCCCTTCCTCTGGAGTCTGCACACCAGATTCACACCCTCTCCTGAGTTCTGGTCATGAGACTTCTCGATCAGTTCAAATTATTACAAAGTTCAGCTGGAGGTTTCCTTCTCTCTCACTGGCCTTTTCCCAATGCCTCTGCCAGCCCTCCCCAAGGACCCCTGTAAGGCAAGGCAGAAATAGCTTCCTAGGTGACCCAGCAAGTCCACAGGGCTTTTCTCACTGCTTCCTCTACTCCTGTATTTCACTCGGCTCTCTAAGTTCACTTAGCACCAGGTAAGGTCAGAATCTTCTCCCGTGTTCTAGACCTTCAGGTTTCTGACTGAGGGTGTTTGTTTGGGGGTGGAAGATTCCTCCTTTCCCACCTCCACAGTTTGGGCACTCACAGTATTTAGGGGTGTTTCTTGGAGCCTGCAGGAGCAATCCACTTCCTTCAGAGGGTCTGTGGGTTCTCTTGGCTTTCCTGATTTATTCCTGAAGTTGTTCTGGAGCTAAAGTTCACGACGCAAGCCTCCACACAGTACGCTGTCCATTTGAGTGGAAGCTGCAATCTCTTTTTTTTTTTTTTTTTTTGAGACTGAGTCTGGCTCTGTCGCCCAGGCTGGAGTGCAGTGGCCGGATCTCAGCTCACTGCAAGCTCCGCCTCCCGGGTTTACGCCATTCTCCTGCCTCAGCCTCCGGAGTAGCTGGGACCACAGGCGCCCGCCACCTCGCCCGGCTAGTTTTTTGTATTTTTTAGTAGAGACGGGGTTTCACCGTGTTAGCCAGGATGGTCTCGATCTACTGACCTTGTGATCCGCCCGTCTCGGCCTCCCAAAGTGCTGGGATTACAGGCTTGAGCCACCGCGCCCGGCGGAAGCTGCAATCTCTTAATCTCCTTTCAAGGTGGAGCAAGTATGTCTTTAGGAAACTGACATCTTTCAGGTATTGAGGTTTTCATCATTAACAGTATTTCTATTCACTTATTTGGATCTTCTTTATTGCCTTTCAATAAATTTTTGTGGGATTTTTTTCCCACAAAGATCTTACACATGAACCTTCTGTTTTTTATTGTTGTTGTTGTTGCCATAATAGATATTAACTTTTAAAGAATTATTATTTCTATTTGGATTGAGTAGACAAATACAATAGACTTTTGTATATCATTCTTATACCCAGCAAATTTGCTAAATTTTCTTATTCTGGTAATTAGCATATTACTTTCAATTTTACATGTAGACATTATGTCATCTGCAAATAATGACCAATTTGTTTCTTCTTTTAACATTCTTATGCTTTTTATTTATTTTTCTTGTATTGTTTCACTGATTATGACCTCTAACATAATAGTGAACTAATGCAGCATTAGCAGGCATCTTTGTCTTATTCATGATTTTAAAGGCTCCCCATTTAATATGGTTTGGATCTGTATCCCTACCGAATCTCATGTTGAATTATAATCCCCAGTGTTGGAGGTGGGGCCTGGTGGGAGGTGATTGGATCATAGGGATGGATTTCTCATGAATGATTTGACACCATCCCCCTTAGTACTGTCCTCACAATAGTCAGTGAGTTCTCATGAGATCTGGGGTTTTTTTTAAATATTTTTTTATTTTTATTTTTTATTTTTTTGAGTTGGAGTCTTGCACTGTCACCCATGCTGGAGTGCAGTGGCATGATCTCGGCTCACTGCAAGCTCTGCCTCCCAGGTTCACGCCATTTTCCTGCCTCAGCCTCCCAAGTAGCTGGGATTACAGGTGCCTGCCACCACGCCTGGCTAATTGTTTTGTATTTTTAGTAGAGACCATATTAGCCAGTTTCACCATATTAGCCAGGATGGTCTTGATCCCCTGACCTCATGATCCGCCTGCCTTGGCCTCCCAAAGTGCTGGGATTACAGGTGTGAGCACTGCGCTCAGCGAGATCTGGTTGTTTAAAAGTGTGTAGCATGTTCCCCCTACTTGCTCTTTCTCACACCAGGTGAGATGCCTTGCTCTCCCTTTGCCTTCCACCACGATTTTAAGTTTCCTGTGGCCTCCCCAAAGACTGAGCAGATGCCAGCATCATGCTTCCTGTATAGCCTGCAGAACCTTGAGTCAAGTAAACCTCTTTTTTTAATTAATTACCCAGTCTCAGGTATTTCTGTGTAGCAATGTGAGAACGGTCTAATACACCATTCATTTTCTCCCACCTCCACACCTTACTCCCCTGAAACTACTCTTGCAGGCCAGATGTGGTGGCTCACACCTGTAATCGCAGCACTTTGGGAGCCCAAGGAAGGTGGATCACGAGGTCAAGAGGTTGAGACCAGTCTGGCCAACATGGTGAAACCCTGTCTCTACTAAAAACACAAAAAATTAGCTGGACTTGGTGGCAGGCACCTGTAATCCCAGTTACTTAAGAGGCTGAGGCAGGAGAATCACTTGAACCCTGGAGGTGAAGGTTACAGTGAGCTGAGACTGTGCCATTGCACTCCAGCCTGGGCAACAGAGCAAGACTCCGTCTCAAAAAGAAAAAAATAAAAACAAGAAAGAAAGAACTACTCTGTGGAGGTTATCAATGACCTCTAGGTTGTTAAGTTCAACAGACACTTGAAAATGATAGTTTTGTTTGATCTCAGTTGCATTTGACATCATTGATCACCTCTATTCTTAAACATTCTCTTCTTGGCTTTCCAATACCAAACTCTGCTTCTATAGTCTCTGACTGCTTCTTCCTAGATATTATTTGCTTAACATTTATCTGTCCCCTAAATGTTGAAGCTCCCTAGGGCTCCATCCTGGGTTTCTTCTTTTATACTACACCATTCTTAATTGAGATTATCCATTCCATGTCTCTGTATGACATCAGTTTGATCATACACACACATAACGCGTGTGCACACACACATACATACACATCTGCCAACTTCACATTTTGTTTAGATATTTCATAGACATCTAAACTTAACATGGTCAAAATTTCTTCCTCAAATGGAATTCTTCTATTATCTCCCCATCTCGGTAAATGGAACCTTCAGCCACTCAGTTACTTGTAAATCTGGGTATCATCTTATCTCCTTCCCCTCTTTCATCCCCCACATCCAATCTATTACCAAGTATTATTTATTAAAACATCAAGATGTATCTCATATGCACCTTCTTCTTCATGTCTGTTTAGTTTAAACCACCATTCTTTCTTGCCTACCCTACAGCCATAGCCTTCTAGCCAGTGTCCTTTAAGTTTTTATTTTCTCAAAATCCCTTTAACAAACCAGTTTAAAGGGATTGTTTAGGATTATAAACCAGATTATGTTGTTGCTCGGTATAAGACTCTTCACTGATCTCTCATTGTCCTAGGAGTAAAATCCCAGACCTTAGCATGGCCTATGAGGACCTTCCTGCTATGACTTCTTCCTTCTCCGCCAGCTTTACCTGTGCTGCTCATCTCCTCACTCACTGTCCTCTAGTCACTTGGGCCTTCTTATAGTCCTCTGAGAGGTCCAGTTTTTCCTGACTAAAATCTTTGCACTTATAAACTGCAAGAGGGCAGGGACTGTATCTTCTTGCGCTCAGTTATATACCCGTGTTCAAGCATGTGTAAGTGCCCAATAAATACATGCTACATAAATGAATGATGTTTTTTAAGTTTAGAATGTTCTTCCCCCACCTGGCTAAATCCTGTTTTTCTTTTAGATCTCATGTTATTTAAAATGTCACATCCTCAAAAAAGTCGTTTGCCTCCTCTCACCTCATCCTACCCTTCCTTCTTTAGGGAGCCACCATTCCTAGCTATGAGGATAGGAACTGATTTGGGGTGGGCCAACTTCAAGTATCCCATTCCTATGATTCATCTAATTTTTCTCTGATTTTCCTACCAGAAGATGAAAAGGAAGACACTTTTGTCCTTGGACCAGAGAGCCACTCAGCTATGAAACATGTTCTCTGATGTGTGGAGAAAGTTTGTCTGTAGTAGGAGAGAATGAGGCCAACTCAGAGAGTCATGGAGGGAGAAATGGTGAGACAAAGAGAGTTCTGACAGTGTGCCAGTCTCTGAATCTTATCATCCATTTTCTCTCTCTTCTTTTTTTTTTTTTAATTTGAGACAGTCTGTCGCCTAGGCTGGAGTGCAGTGGTGCAATCTCTACTCACTGCAACCTCTGCCTCCCAGGTTCAAGCAATTTTCCTGCCTCAGCCTCCCGAGTAGCTGGGATTACAGTAGTGCACCAGCATACCTGGCTAATTTTTCTGCTTTTAGTGGAGACGAGATTTCACCATGTTGGCCAGGCTGGTCTAGGCTCCTGACCTCAAGCGATCCACCCACCTTGGCCTCCCAAAGTGTTGGGATTACAAGCGTGAGTCACTGCACCCGGCCTTATTATCCACTCTTGCGGCCTTCTCAAAGCTGGGAGTGCCACCTCTTCCTTGCTTCTATGAACCACAGCAATATCTTTTCAATACGTTCTTTCTTTTTGCTTAAGCTTGTTCAGATTGAGTTTCTGTTATTTGTAATTGAAAGATTTCCCGACTAATATGCATTCCTTGACCTCCCAATATAAATCAGGTCCTCTTGTCATAGTTCTTAAATTGCTCTATGCTTTTCCTTCATAACACTTATCAGAACTTATGTTTGTATATTCATTCATTTAGCGCCTGTCTCCTCATGGACGGTAGACACCATGTGTATTTTGTTCACTACTCTTTATCTGGCTCACAGTGTAGCGCTTTACCCATGGCAAGCACTCGATATATATTTGCTGAATTGATGAGTAAATAAATGACTCTGTAGTTGACTAGATATAAAGAGGGGGCAAAAAAGGGAGGAGGCTTAGGATGACTTCACATTTTTCTGGTTTTTGCCAAGAGAAGCGAGGATGATATCATCGACTTGTATTGGGAACATATGTGGAGAAGCCCATGTTGGAGAGAAAGCACATGAGCTAAGTTTTAGAGGTGAGTTTAGGGCGCTCATGGCATATAGAGTGTAGCTTTCCAGCAAATAGGGGGTCCATCTGTATCCAGCTTAGAAGAGAGGACTAGGATGGAGATATGATTTGGGAGGCCCTAGATAATAGGGAGTGTTGGAAACCTTAGGGGCTTATGAGATCCTCCAGGGAGCATTAAATATGGGAAAGAACTGATGACTGAGGAGAGGGACCTGAGAATAAAAAGAAACCCAGGCTGGTCTAGATGAAGAGCTGTCCAGTGGTCCTCAGAGTCTGCTTAATTCCTGTCTTCCAGCTGGGCCTGAAGAGCCACTGGCCAAGAAGGGTAGTCCTGATTTTGGAGGAGTCTGGAAGAAGGTAGTGTGAGGCTCAGTCCAACATCCTTGACTCTTGGGCAGACAAGTGCCCTCTTGGCCAGGGCAGAGGTTCCCACCCAGACACAGCCTCTGTCTATCTTCTCAGAACCGTGCATCCTCCACTTGGGGACTGTCTTAGGGTATCTAATATGTCAGGAACTTTAAAAACTTTTTCATATATGATCTCATTCTTTAACCTGGGTAAAAACTATTATGCCCATTTTACAGAAGAAAGATCAGACACTCGGGAAGGTAAAAAACTTGCCCTGGATCCAACATCTGGGATGGGTCCTGGCTGGGACTCCAGCGCTGTGATCATTCCATTATAGGCTTTCTCTTTATCACAGGTTTGTGCCTTGTGGAGGGAGAGTGGGTCCATCCCATGGGAGCTGTAAGAATAAAAGGCCCCAGAGGGCAAAGTCAGCAGCCTGAACACTAAACCATTGCTAACTCTTGCCAAGCCCACTTCAAGTAGTGAAGTCTAGGTCTGCAAACCTACCTCATGCTGGATTCTCTCCTTAGTTGCTGCCAGCTAGAGCTGCCATCATCTAGCTTGTTCAGGCTGGGGCCCTAATGAGGCCTACCTTCTCTGTGGCTTTCCAGGCTCCTTTTGTTTCCTGGATGAGCTGTTCCTCCATGGGTCTCCTTAGTTTCCCCCGAAAGATCATAGAAAACAGAGATCTAGCACTCTGTACTGAACAACACTTGGGTCCTAATTCTGGGAGTAGAATAATTCATTAGGAGAAGCAGTTTCTGGGAATTTAAAAGCAACAGACAAAGGAAAAATCCTGTTAAAAGAAAAAAAAAATTTTTGGAAAAATGAGCATGCCTTCAAGTACTTTTTGGATGCCATTGTTGATCTCAAGCCATTTTATTAGTTTAGAGCCACAGAACACATTATAACTCAGTTTGCTCCAAAAAGTTATCACATTTGATATATTTGGAGACAAGCATGCTTGGAGAAGAAAAGGATAAAATACAGGAGAGAAAAGGGGATTCCTATATTTCCCCTTGAGTTTTCTAAGAAAACAAAAATTATTCTCAGAAAAAAAAATCTTTCCAACTCCCAGATTCTTCCAATTCTTATTGTGACCAGAAAAGTATACTCACAAAAGCCACCACTCCTAGTCAATAGCTACCATATATTTCCACACTGGAGGGAATACTGTATTATCCACATGTGCCTCCACTCCAAGACCAGGGCCCACCAGGCTGAGGGGGACCCCATTGTCTTGAGAAGCCACACCCAAACCAGTGCCCCTTCCAGAAGAGAAGAGGGTGTGAGTTCTGGGCAGGAGCCACAACCTAAGTTTCTAGCTAAGATACACAAACAGATAAGTGCCTAGGGGAAAATTCTTACTCCCATTTTATAGATTCACAATTCAACAAACATTTCCTGGGTTTCTTCTTTGCTAGGAGTAAAGCTAAGGAATGGAGTCATAAAAGTGAATATGCCACAGTGCTTTTCCTGAAGGATCTCATAGAGAAACAAATAAGCAAGCAATCAGTTCTGGCACAGTGTGGTGAGTGCAATGATTGAGATACGTGCAGGAGGCTTCATATGCGAGTGAACCTGGCTGGGGGTGGGCACAGAGACAGGGAAGAATTCCTGGAGAAGGGTCTGCCTGTGTTGTGTCCTGTCGGACCAGCAGGAATTAGTCAAGCACAGTGGGCAGGAAAACATTCCAGGTATAGGGAACAGCATGTGATAAAAGAAACATGTATGAGGAAGAGCATTTGGCACTTTTCTGGAACTATGAGTAGATTAGTATGCCTCATGCCATCAGAGTGAAGAAGGGAAGAGTAGAGCTGAGGCTGGAGAGGAAGGCAGCCAACTCACGATGAAGGGATTAGATTGTTGGAGTCAACAAATATTTTCTGTAAAAGAGCAAATAATACATATTTTAGGTTTCTTGAGTCATATCCTCTCTGTTGCAACTACTCAACTCTGCTACTATAGCACGAAAGTAACCATAGCCAGTATGTAAATCAGTGAGCATGTCTACATTCCAATAAAACTTTATTTACAAAAACAGGTGTAGAGGTGGATTGGCCTGTGGGCTGTAGTCTGCAGACTCCTGCTATAAATCACAATTATCCAGAAACAGGCTGACCAACTCATTCCATCTGGCCCAGGACTTCTTCGATTTTAGCACTGAAAGCCCCAAGTTCTGGAAAACACCTCAGTCCCAGGTAAACTGGGACAATTGGTCGCCTAGGAAGCTTGTTAAAAATACGAATTCCTGAGCAGGCTCCTGGCTCAATTAATCAAAATCCACTGGAGTTGGGAGAGCTACAGGTGATGGGGCGCCATCTATAGGCAAGAGAGTGATAAAATCAGATTTGTACCTCAAGTGGTTTGCTCTCAAGGCGAGAACACATTCCCCAATATTCCTACTCTTGATGGCAGGAGAAAATGGTCAATGTGGCTCTTTAAGAGGATAGAGTCAGCTGGCTAGCAGCAGCGGGTCTGAGACTGGGCATTAACTGGTTTGTGCAAATGGTTTTTCTCTAAGTAATCACTGCCCACTAAGGATAGAGGACAGTCCACAGAATCCAACGGTCAGGGCCCTTGGATAGACCATAGGAGGGGGGAAACCCGAAGAGCCTCTCCCTGTGTCCCCCTAGAGACCAGGGCTCATCATGCCAGTGGGAGCCTCACTCTTTGTCTAGAGCAGCTGCACCGAAACCAGTGCCCCTTCCAGAAGTAAAGAGGGGAATGAATCCTGGACGAGAGTTGCAAGCCTTATTTCCAGCTAAGGCACATGGACAGATAAAGAAAAATAAACAGAGGGGAAGATAAACTTTTGGCCCCAGATGTCCATTTTTGGAAGGTTTTCATGGTCAGCTCTTATCAGCAATAGCTCTAAAAAGCCAGGTCTGAAATTTTCCTTTCTGAAGCAACAGGTGTTTGACTTCTGTTCAGAAATGGCAACTGTTTGGCTTGGGCAAACAAAGAGTTTGCACTAAAAGGACTAATAGTACTCTCTTTACTTTCTTTAATCAGCCCCTTTTGAATTTAACTTCACAGCCATGGGGGAATTTTCCACTTTAATTACAAATAGTGCTTCCTATCTTCTGGACTGCTCATTTCTAAAACAGGTGGCTCTTATTCTAAGAACGTCGATATATGAAAGCCTATGCTCACATTGCAGATAATATGAATTACATACAAATTCTTAACATCTGAAATAGGTTCTCTCTTATACATTGCAGAGCTTGTTTGTGGACCATTAAGACCATTAACAATTTGGCCAGCATTCTCTAGCTATTGCCAAATGAAGAACAATCAGAGATGAAGATAAAATATATTTTAAGTCAATGGAAAAATAAGTAGCTTTTTTTGTGGTACTAGGCAGCAGAGCTTGGTGGTTAAATGAAATGGGTCTTGAGTCAAACTGCCTCAGTTGGAATCCTTGATTTACTTCTCACTTGATGTGTGACTTTGGGCACGTTAATTCATCCTCCAAGCTTAATTTTCCTCGTCTGTGAAACAGGAATACTGATAATATTTCCCTATTGGGTTGTCACGCAGATTAAATAAGGTAATATATGTAAAGTATGTAGCACAGAAAGCACATAATAAATGTTAGCTGTTAATATTACTCATATTAGGCAAATCATTTTAACTATATGGGCTATGTTTTCTCATTAATGAAATGACAGAGTTGACCTCTAAAGTCTCTCTGTTAGTTACCAATTCTCCAGTGCATGTAGTAAAATCAAAAAGAAGGTAGAGAAGAGCTATGCGGATACGGAAATATCACTCCCCAGGACAACCCTATGAAAAGTGGCCTGGGGCAGGGAGTGGCGGGGGGTGCCGACCAACACAGGGATAGAATATTTATTTGATAATAAAGTGAGGCGAAAACAGAAGAGATGTTGTAGGGCTAGTCTATATGCTGCCTAGACAGAAGGAGGTCATAGATGATATTTTCCTGGTCTATACATGAAGCTAGCTCTGAAGCTAAGACATTGGACGTGATTGGGAAGTATGTCTTCTAAATTCTTTGCTGGACATTTCATTCTCCTAAAAGGAGAGCATCTGATAAGTTTTCAACCTACTTCACTGGCATTTTTATTGTGTAGTATGTGAATGCATTAACAAAGTTGATAATACACTGGACTTCATTTTCACCATCAAAGAGGAAGAAGTTGGTGATGTAAACATGGGAGGAGCACTGGGAGAAAATGACTATGTCATCTCCCAATTTATAAGCACAAGAGACAGAAATGATATGCCTATCAGACAGTACTCTGAATAGTGGTGATTTTCAAAATGAAACTTTACAATCACAAATTATACCCATAAAGGAGAAAAAAGAAAGAACTTTTTGGTGATACTAGTTTACTCCAGGTATTATTGTGCACTTACAACCTTCCAAGTTCTATGCTACAGGGGAAACACATTTCTTTTAAAAGGCCCTTGTCCTAAATAAGAGCTTACAGTGTATAATTTATGGGGATGACCATCAGGTATCCAATCTCAGTATAGTTTTATTACTGCTAAGAGAAAAATGTGCACAGCCTGCCAATAAAATCTATGAGAGGCACCTAGTCAGATTAGGAAGAGTCACAGAAAGCTCCCCAGTGGAGGTGAGAGCTGAGTTGAGTTTTAAAGAGTGCATAGAAATTACAAGGTAAGAAGGAGATTCCATTCCGAATAAATAGAATGTCTGAAAGACATCATAGTGGAACCTTGAAACAATTTAACATTACTGTAAGACTGAGTTCAAATTAAGGAATAAAGGAAGATGAACCTGGAGAGGTAGAGAGAGGGCCAGGTGATGGTGGGCCTTGTATAAAGATAGCTTTGTAATCCCAGCACTTTGGGAGGCCGAGGTGAGTGGATCGTGAGGTCAGGAGATCAAGACCATCCTGGCTAACACGGTGAAACCCCGTCTCTACAAAAAATACAAAAAAATTAGCCAGGCGTGGTGGCGGGCACCTGTAGTCCCAGCCACTCAGGAGACTGAGGCAGTAGAATGGCGTGAACCTGGGAGGCAGAGATTGCAGTGAGCAGAGATGGCGCCATTGCACTCCAGCCTGGGCGACAGAGCGAGACTCCGTCTCAAAAAAAAAAAAAAAAAAAAAAAAAAAAGAAAGCTTCGTATAAAGGTCTTGCTACTAATGAACTTGGAAGTTATTCTGTAGGCAGTGAACACCATGGAAAAGTTTAAACTGATGGAGTGCCATGGTCTGATTTATATCTTAGATCTGTGGCATCGTATGGGATGAATTTTACAGTTCAAAACTGAAAGTAGAGACACCAGTGCTGAAGGTATGGCAGAAGTCTAAAAGAGACCAGGCATAAATTAGGAAGTGGCAAGAGGATGAAGAAGAGGGATGGGTTGGGGTGATTTTAGGAGGTAGAATTGACATGATTTTGTTATGAATTGGATAAAAGAGATAAGCAAAAAGGCCTGATGCTACTGCTGATGATAACGCAGAAGATAATATTAATGACTCAAAGACATGGATGAGATGGCCCAGGGAGAGTGCTGGGATAAAATGAAAAGAAGATGGAGGGTTGGCTGGAGCTCAAACCAAGAAGAAAGTTGACAAGAAGCAGGCAAAGAAGGAGGAAAGAAACCAGCAGAGAGCTGGCATGAAAAATTAAGAAATGCAAGAGTTGCAAGTAAAAAACCATCAGTGTTCAAGTATTGAACTTCGCAATACCAGGGCAGTTTCAATCCAGTCAAGAGCAGGTCAATGGAGTCGTGAGAACACAAGCCAGATTGCAGGGAGCTGAGGGGGAGCGGGAGGAGAGGAAGTGGAGACAGAACATGGTCTGGTCTCTCAAGACTCTTGGCTGTGAAGAAAGGACAGGTTTATAAAGAGGTTCCAGTTGAGGGAGGAATTTTTTAAAGGACATTGAGAGACCTGAGCACATTTATGTGGAGAAGAGAAGAGCCATCAGAGGAGGAGGGGTTGAAAATAGAGGCCAACTGTAAGGGGATCCACTCTGGCAATGGCCCACGCTGCCCCTCACAGGAATGAGCTCTCCATCACGAATGCCAGAGGAAGACTTCCTTGATCAGCCTAGCTCAATCCAGTAGCACCTTCTAACTCTAAGATTTTTCAACGTAACGGTGATTTATTGGAGCTTTCAGTATTTGCATTGCCTTACACTAACCCAGTGGAACACGCAGATGAATTGAAACCATAGCACCGACGGAATCATCCAGTTCTGAAGCAAGAGCTGTTGACCACTTGGCCACCCCTAGGCCTCTCTGATGCAGAGATTATGACGACTGAACTCAGGAGTCCTTCAGAGGTGATGGTCAGGCCAGCCATCTCCTTAGTCACCTTCCCATGTCTCCTTTTGGGGGAAAGCCAGGAAAGGCCACTTCTTTCCAACTTCTAAAGCAATATTTGTCTTTGAACCCTATTATTATAATTCAATTCAACTTCATTAGCGGGTCAAACACCCTCTGAGTGCACTGTCCCCTGGCTGCCTTGTGACAGGACACACAGCTTCTGCCCCCAAGAAACTCAGTACTTCCCTAGGCATTTGTCTTTTCTGGAAACGGGAGATAAATAGAAGAAGAACTGATAGGACAACCAAGGTGGAGCTTAAAAAACATGTTTACAGGGCCTTCGGGTTCTAAGCGGGGCCTGCCCTAACCAATCAGGGGGTGGAGGTAGGAGCAGTACAGACTCCAGGCTTTCCCACCCAGCTTCAAATCAAGTAGCTCTACTTTTTTTCATTTTATATATTTGGGTTGTCCTAAATTTTTGTTTGAACCAAGAAACCCACAGCTAAGGGATGCTTAAAACCCCACCAAAGTAATATTTGCTGATCAAAATCAAGAAAAGCATAACTCAATACTGAGTTACGAAAAAAAGGAGCTTGAAAGTCATTGAATAAAGGGGTTAATTTAATCTTCTCAAGCTCTATTCATAATGAACCTATTCATCCGGAAGACAAATACATACATAGCAGCAGGCCCTGTGCCAGTCCCATGTGGGGCACTGGGGAGACAGGCGTGAAGAAAACCTGGTGTCTGCTCTCCAGAACCTCACAGGGAGACAGACAGGGGAATGGTGGCTCTCTAGAGTGGTGTCCTGAGCAAGGTGTGGATTAAGGGCGGCGGGGAGACAGAGGTGACAAGGATTCACCCTGAGAAGTGGGGAGAGAGGCTTTGTCAGGGAGAACTTCACCAGAGTCCTAAGGGACGCCTACGGTCAGCCGGAGAGGGAGGAGGAGGGGTGTACCCGATACCCGATTCCCACGGCTGCAGAAGGGAGCACGGAAGGGTAAATGCGTTTACCGGGCGAGGGAAGTCGCAGCTTTCTCCTCAGGCCCAACCTGGGCATCTGTCTCAGAGGCTAAAGCGCTTCAGAGCCCTCGTGTCTGTCAGGGGCTCCCGCACCGTGTCTTTCTGAGTACTGCCACCTAGTGGCCACTCTCAATTCCCACATTTCCCTGGAGAGCCTGGAGTCATCTGTCTTCCCACTGATGTGAGGGTTGAGGAAACAGTGGGCACATACAGTGGAGAAGGGGCTTCTCCGGTAGCACACAGTTTGTGAGGCTGGGACTAGAACAGAACCTAGCTCTTGTGATCCCAGGACTAGGTCTGGTATGGTCCAGTTTGCCACTGGCCACACTCTGGCTCTGGCAGGTTGAGGCTGAAGGTCAAGTCAATTGGTGACTACTCTGGAGTGCACTTCAAATCCTCAACCCAGGATTTAAAGGGGTAAGGACACTTTAAGAGAGAAGGAATGTGGGAATAAGTAGATGAGCTAGAGAGAAAAGAAGATATATATTGTTTTCCCCACCTCACTCTCACCAGTCCAGCCTTCAAACCTATCTCAGCAATGAGAAAATGGGGCCAATGATGTTCTGGAACTGGATAGAGACCATCATTTCAGGCATTAGGTAGCCACCATGTCGCGAAGAGAGGGGAGGGGGCTCTCAGCCATCTTTTTTTCTGAGGAATGGCTGGGGATGGGGGAGTCCCATGGCCACAGTCAAAGAATAATAGCAGGGTCCCAGGGACAGGGCTAGAAGTTTCTGAAACCACCTGTCGGTCGCTGAAGGTAAAACAAACAAACAAACAAAAAACAAACAAACAAACAAAAGAGATCATACCAGACCTAATCCTATTTGAATCATATTTGAATATGATTCTCTGTTCAAGGTGACAATTTGCATGCAATATGTTTCAGACGCCCATCTGGGTGTTACAAAATCCACTGTGGTTTCAACCTGTCCTTTCAATCAATCATCCTGGTTGGATTATGAAGACTTTACAATAAAAATCATAGGGATAATACGGATAATAGGATTGACACAGTAGAAAAAACAAAACGAGGAATTAAATAGTAAAGGAGGTGGTAGACAAATCTATATATTGAACAACACAACTTTTGGCCGAGGAGGACTATAAAACTGAGCCTAATCTTTGGTCTTAGCATCCCATCAGCCTGAGAGAGAAAAGAATGCCCTGAATGAGCACCAGGCATCCCGTTCAGGTCCCATCAGGCAGGTATCTTCATCTTCACTTTGTAGAGGAGGAACCTAAACCTCATGGTGGTTATTTGGCTTTCCTGAGGTCATGCAGTTCTTACATGACAGAGGCACTCTGTAAGATTATAGATGCCTAACTTACTTCATTGGCAACCTGATCTGTTTACCTCCTGAACCCCAAGCTGTCTCTAATCCCACTTGCTTTTTTGTTTGTTTGTTTTTCAGAGTATTCCCAGCATGAAGCCTTCTGTTACAAAGAAAAAAAAGTTTTCTGGCTGGGTGTAGTGAGAGCTGGGATAGTTTGGTTCATGATGGGTGGGGGGCATGGCCAAGGTGAGCTTACATGGGAACTTCCCTTCCCTCCTCCCAATAAAAAAAATCCCTGAGTTATTTCTGAATGTCCCATGCTTGAGGCTGGGCAGTGTGGCTAGGGATCAAAGTGCTTGAGCCTTTCCGTGTATCCATCAAGCTGAATTCACAGAGGGAGAGAGAGAAGAAGGGAGGAGAGGCTGGGGGCTGCTTCTGATTAGCCTGTCCTCTGTCAAAGTGAGATGTCCACTCTCTGTGGGCAATTAAATGGTTCTCACGAATCCACCATCTGGGCTCAGCAAAGTATGGTATGGCTGCTTTCTTTCTCCACCTGACCCCACCCCACCTCTGGCTCAGGAGCCAGGCCAATGAGATTCAGAAAATCTAGCCCTTCCCCCACCTCACCGTCTCTCCCTTCCTACAAGGGCTGCTGCAAATGGCTACAGAGGGCTACACAGTTCTCCAGGGCTCCACCTCTCAGCAGATAAAGCCAGCCCAGGGGCACGGAAAAGTTCTTGAAGAAAATTAAAAGTGCTATTCCAGTGAACACATAGATGATAAGAAAGTGGAACAGCCTTAATGCTGATGTAGAAAAAGTTTTAGTGTTCTGGATAGAAGATCAAACCAACCACAACATTTCCCTTAAGCCAAAGCTTAATCCAGAACAAGACCCTAACTCTCTTCAATTCTGTGAAGGCTGAGAGAGATAAGGAAGCTGCAGAAGAAAAGTCTGAAGCTAGAAGAGGTTGGTTAATGAGGTTTAAGGAAAGAAGCCACCTCCATAACATAAAAGTACAAGGTGAAGCAGTCAATGCTTATGTAGAAGCTACAGCAAGTGATCCAGAAGCGCTAGCTAGGATAATTAATGAAAGCGGCTATACCAAATAATAATTTTCAATGTAGACAATACAGCCTTCCAACAGAATTGTAAGAAGATGCCATCTAGGACTTACATAACTAGAGAGGAGAAATCAATGCCTGGCTTCAAAGCTTCGAAGGACAGACCAACTCTCTTCTTAGGGCCTAATGCAGCTGGTGACTAAGTTGAAACCAATGCCCATTTGCCATTCTGGAAAATCTGGTGATCATTGAGAATCATGCTAAATTTACCCTGCCTGTGCTGTATAAGTGGAACAACAAAGCCCGGATGATAGCACATCTGTTTATAGCATGGTTTATTTAATATTTTAAGCCCACTGTTGAGATCTACTACTCAGTAAAGAAGATTCACTTGTTATTGGTCTGTTCAGGTTTTTTAATTCTTCATGATTCAGTCTTGGTAGGTTGTATGTTTCCAGGAATTTATTCCTTTCTTTTGTGTTATCTAATTTGTTGATGTATAATTATTCATAGTAGTCTCTTATGATCCTTTGTATTAGTTTAATGTTTCCTCTTTCATTTCTGATTTTATTTATTTTAGTTTCTTCATTTTTGTAGTCCGGTTAAAGGTTTACCAATTTTGTTTATCTTTTAAAACAACCAACTCTTAGTTTCATGATATTTTCTATGTTTTCTCTTTATTTGATTTATTTCTGTCCTACTCTATTATTTCCTTTCTTCTGCTAACTTTGGGCTTAGTTTACTTTTCTTTTTCAAGTTCCTGGATGTATAAAGTTAGGTTGTTCATTTATGATCTTTATTTTCTTCACATAGGCATTTATCACCACACACTTCCCTCTTAAAATTGCTTTTGCTGCATCCCATAAATTTTTGTATGTTGCGTTTTCATATTTGTTTGTCTTAATGTATTGTTTGATTTCCCTTTTGATTTCTTCTTTGACCCATTACTTGTTCAGGAATATGTTGTTTAATTTCCCCACGTTGTGAATTTTTCCATTTTTCTTCTGTTATTGATTCCTAGTTCCATGCCACTATTGTTGGGAAAGATACTTGATATATTTCAACCTTCCTAAATTTGTTAAGCCTTGTTTTGTGGGCTAACAAATGATCTATCCTGGGGGATGTTCTGCATGTGCTTGAAAAGGATGTATATTCTGTTGCTATTGAATGAAATTTTCTGTATATGTTTATTAGGCCCATTTGGTCTATAGTGTTGTCCAACTTTGCTATTTTCTTATCGATTTTCTGTCTAGATGATCTATCCACCGTTGTAAGTCAAGTGTTGAAATTCCCCACTGCTATTGTATTGCTATCTACTTTTCCCTTCATTTATGTTAATATTTGTTTTACATATTTAGGTGTTCCATTGTTGGATGCACATATATTTATGATTAGTATATCCTCTCGATGAATTGATGCCTTTATCAGTATGTAATGACCTTCTTTGTCTTTTGTGACAGCTTTTGACTTAACGTCTATTGTGTCTGATATAAGTTTAGTCACCTTTCAGTTACCATTTCAATATTTTTCCACCTCTTCCCCTTCAGTTTATGTATGTTTTAAAATCTAAAGTTAATCCCTTGTAAATAGCATATAGTTGATCTTATCCTTTAAAAAACTTTTTTGGCCAGGCGCAGTGGCTCATGCCTGTAATCCCAGCACTTTGGGAGGCTGAGGCGAGATCACCTGAGATCAGGAGTTCAAGACTAGCCTGGCCAACATGGTGAAACTTCATCTCTCCTAAAAATACAAAAATTAGCCAGGCATGGTGGCACATGCCTGTGGTCCCAGCTACTCAGGAGGCTGAGGGAGGAGAATCACTTGAACCCAGGAGGCAGAGCTTGCAGTGAGCTGAGATTGTGCCATTGCACTCCAGCCTGGGCAACAGAGCAAGAATCCATCTCAAAAAAAAAACTTTTTTTTTAGAGGCAAGTTCTTTTTGTGTCACCGAGGCTGGAGTGCAGTCACATGATCTCGGCTCACTGTAACCTCAACCTCCCAGGCTCAAGTGATCCTGTCACCTCAGCATCCTGAGTGGTTGGGACCACAGATGTGCACCATCACACCTGGCTAATTTTAAAATTTTTTATGGAGACAGGATCTTGCTATGTTGCCAGGACTGGTCTTAAACTCCTGGGCTCAAGCAATCCTCCTGCCTTGGCCTTCCAAAGCACTGGGATTATAGGCATAAGCCACTGCACCGAGATGATCTTATTCTTTTTAGCTATTCATTCTCTCTATATATTTTTAGTTACAATTCATCAAATATTTATTTATTTATTTTAGATTCAGGGGGTATATGTGCATGTTTATTACATGGATATATTATCTAATGATGGAGATTGGGTTTCTAGTGTACTCATCACCCAAATATTGAACATTGTATCCAATAGGTAATCTTCTAACCCTCACTCCCCTCACTTCCTCCCCTTTTTTGGAGTCCACCATGTCTATTATTTCCGTCTTTATGTCCGTGTGTACCCAATGTTAAGCTCACGCTTATAAGCAAGAATATGTGATACTCAATTTTCTGCTTCTAGGATAGTTCACCTAGGATAATGCCATCCAGCTCCATCCCTATTGCTGCGAAGGATATGATTTCATTTTCTTTATGGTTGCATAATAGCCCATGGTGTATACATACCACATTTTCTTTATCCAGTCCACCCGCTGATGGACACTTAGGTTGGTTCTATGATGTTGCTATTTTGAATAGTGCTGTCATAAGCATAGGAGGTTGGGTGTCACTCTACATCTTTTTTTGTTATTATTATTTTACTTTAAGTTCCAGGGTACATGTGCACAACATGCAGGCTTGTTACATAGGTATACATGTGCCATGTTGGTTTGCTGCACCCATCAACTCCTCATTTACATTAGGTATTTCTCGTAACACTATCCCTCCCCCAGCCCCCGATCCCCCAAAAGGCCCTGGTGTGTGATGTTCCCCACCCTGTGTCCAAGTGTTCTCATTGTTCCATTCCCACCTATGAGTGAGAACATGTGTTAGGTTTTCTGTCCTTGTGATAGTTTGCTGAGAATGATGGTTTCCAGCTTCATCCATGTCCCTGCAAAGACATTAACTCATACTTTTTTATGGCTGCATAGTATTCAATGGTGTATATGTGCTACATTTTCTTAATCCAGTCTATCATTGATGGACATTTGGGTTGGTTCCAAGTCTTTGCCATTGTGAATAGTGCCACAATAAACACGTGTGTGTTTGTGTCTTTATAGTAGCATGATTTATGATCCTTTGGAAATATACCCAGGAATGGGATCGCTGGGTCAAATGGTATTTCTATTTCTAGATCCTTGAGGAATCGCCACACTGTCTTCCACAATGGTTGAACTAATTTACACTCCCGCCAACAGTGTAAACGTGTTCCTATTTCTCCATATCCTCTGCAGCATCTGTTGTTTCCTGACTTTTTAATGATTGCCATTCTAACTGGTGTGAGATTGTATCTCATTGTGGTTTTGATTTGCATTTATCTGATGACCAGTGATAATGAGCATTTTTTCATGTGTCTGTTGGCTGCATAAATGTCTTCTTTTGAGAAGTGTCTGTTCATATCCTTTGCCCTCTTTTTGATGGGGTTGTTTGTTTATTGTAAATTTGTTTAAATTCTTTGTAGATTCTGGAAATTAGCCCTTTGTCAGACGGGTACATTGCAAAAATTCTCTCCCATTCTGTGGGTTGCCTGTTCACCCTGATGGTAGTTTCTTTTGCATGCAGAAGCTGTTTCATTTAATTAGATCACATTTGTCTATTTTGGCTTTTGTTGCCATTGCTTTTGGTATTTTAGTCATGAAGCTCTTGTCCATGCCTATGTCCTGAATGGTATTGCCTGGGTTTTCTTCTAGGGTTTTTATGATTTTAGGTCTAACATTTAAGTCTTTAATCCATCTTGAATTAATTTTTGTATAAGGTGTAAGGAATGGATCCAGTTTTAGCATTCTACATTTGGCTAGCCAGTTTTCCCAGCACCATTTATTAAATAGGGAATCCTTTCCCCATTTCTTGTTTTTGTCAGGTTTGTCAAAGATCAAATGGTTGTAGATGTGTGGTGTTATTTCTGAGACCTGTATTCTGTTCCATTAGTCTGTATATCTGTTTTGGTAGCAGTACCATGCTGTTTTTGTTACTGTAGACTTGTAATATAGTTTGAAGTCAGGTAGCATGATGCCTCCAGCTTTGTTATTTTTGCTTAAGATTGTCTTGGCAATGCGGTCTCTTTCTTAGTTCCATATAAACTTTAAAGTAGTTTTTTCCGATTCTGTGAATAAAGTCATTGGTAGCTTGAAGGGGATGGCATTGAATCTATAAATTACTTTGGGCAGTGTGGCCATTTTCATGATACTGATTCTTCCTATCCATGAGCATGTAATATTCCTCGATTTGTTTGTGTTCTCTTTTACTTCGTTGAGCAGTGGTTTGTAGTTCTCCTTGAAGAGGTCCTTCACATCCCTTGTAAGTTGGATTCCTAGGTGTTTTATTCTCTTTGTAGCAATTGTGAATGGGAGTTCACTCATGAGTTGGCTCTGTGTTTGTCTGTTTTTGGTGTATAGGAATGCTTGTGATTTTTGCATATTGGTTTTATATCCTGAGATATAAAATATATTCAGCAAAAAAACTTTGCTGAAGTTGCTTATCAGCTTAAGGAGATTTTGGGCTGAGACGATGGGGTTTTCTAAATATACAATCATGTCATCTGCAAACAAGGGCAATTTGACTTCCTCATTTCCTAATTGAATACCCTTTATTTCTTTCTCTTGCCTGACTGCCCTGGCCAGAACTTCCAACACTACGTTGAATAGGAGTGGTGTGAGAGGGCATCCCTGCGTCGTGCTGGTTGTCAAAGGGAATGCTTCCAGTTTTTGCCCATCCAGTATGATATTGGCTGTGGGTTTGTCATAAAAAACTCTTATTATTTTGAGATACATTCCATCAATACCTAGTTTATTGAGAGTTTTATCATGAAGGACTATTGAATTTTGTCGAATACCTTTTCTGCATCTATTGAGATAATCATATGATTTTTGTTGTTGCTTCTGTTTATGTGATGGGAATCAGGCTTGCATCCCAGGGATGAAACCAACTTGATTGTGGTGG
The DNA here is from genome assembly GCF_037993035.2 of Macaca fascicularis. Lineage (NCBI taxonomy): Eukaryota > Metazoa > Chordata > Mammalia > Primates > Cercopithecidae > Macaca > Macaca fascicularis. The sequence continues at coordinate 116,639,349 of NC_088375.1, read as the reverse complement.
ATAAGCTTTTTGATGTGATGCTGGATTTGGTTTGCCAGTATTTTATTGAGGGTTTTTGCATCGATGTTCATCAGGGATATTGGTCTACAATTCTCTGTTTATGTGTGTGTGTCTCTGCCAGCCTTTGGTATCAGGATGATGCTGGCCTCATAAAATGAGTTAGGGGGGATTCTCTCTTTTTCTATTGATTGGAATAGTTTCAGAAGGAATGGTGCCAGCTCCTTTTTGTACCTCTGGTAGAATTTGAATCCGTCAGGTCCTGGGCTTTTTATTTTTTATTTTTATTTTTATTTTTTATTGATAGGCTATTAATTATTGCCTCAATTTCAGAGCCTGTTATTGGTCTATTCAGAGATTCAATTTCTTCCTGGTTTAGTCTTGGGAGGGTGCATGTGTCCAGGAATTTATCAATTTCTTCTAGATCTTCTAGTTTATTTGTGTAGAGATGTTTATAGTACTCTTGAATGGTAGTTTGTATTTCTGTGGGATCAGTGGTGATATCCCTTTTATCATTTTTTATTGTGTCTATTTGATTCTTCTCTCTTTTCTTCTATTTTAGTCTCGCTAGTAGTATATTTTGTTGATCTTTTCAGAAAACCATCTCTTGGATTCATAGATTTTTTGAAGAATTTTTTATGTCTCTATCTCCTTCAGTCCTGCTCTGCTCTTAGTTATTTCTTGCCTTCTGCTAGCTTTTGGATGTGTTTGCTCTTGCTTCTCTAGTTCTTTTATTTGTGATGTTAGGGTGTTGATTTTAGATCCTTCCTGCTTTCTCTTGTGGGCATTTAGTGCTATAAATTTCCCTCTACACACTGCTTTAAATGTGTCCCAGAGATTCTGGTATGTTGTGACTTTGTTCTCATTTATTCTAAAGAACATGTTTATTTCTGCTTTCATTTTGTTATTTACCCAGTAGTCATTCAGGAGCAGGTTGTTCAGGAGCAGGTTGTTCAGTTTCCATGTAGTTGTACAGTTTTGAGTGGGTTTCTTAATCCTGAGTTCTAATTTGATTGCACTGTGGTCTGAGAGACAGTTTGTTGTGATTTCTGTTCTTTTAAATTTGCTGAGCAGCGCTTTACTTCAATTTTGTGATCAGTTTTAGAATAAGGGCAATGTGGTGCTGAGAAGAATGTATATTCTGTTGATTTGGGGTGGAGAGTTCTGTAGATTTCTATTAGGTCTGCTTGGTGCAGAGCTGAGTTCAAGTCCTGGATATCCTTGTTAACCTCCTGTCTCATTGATCTGTCTGATATTGACAGTGGGATGTTTAAGTCTCCCATTATTATTGTGTGGGAGTCTAAGTCTCTTTGTAGGTCTCTTAAGGACTTGCTTTGTGAATCTGGGTGCTCCTCTATTGGGTGCATATATATTTAGGAGAGTTAGCTCTTCTCGTTGAATTGATCACTTTACCATTATGTAATGGCCTTCTTTGTCTCTTTTGATCTTTGTTGGTTTAAAGTCTGTTTTATCAGAGACTAAGATTGCAACCCCTGCTTTTTTTTTCTTTCCATTTTCTTGGTAGATCTTCCTCCATCCCTTTATTTTGAGCCTATGTTTGTCTCTGCATGTGAGATGGGTCTCGTGAATACAGCACACTGATGGGTCTTGACTCTTTATCCAATTTGCCAGTCTGTGTCTTTTTATTGGGGCATTTAGCCCATTTACATTTAAGGTTAATATTGTTATGTGTGAATTTGATCCTGTCATTATGATATTAGCTGGTTATTTTGCCCATTAATTGATGCAGTTTCGTCATAGAATCAATGATCTTAACAATTTGGCATGTTTTTGCAGTGACTGGTACCTATTGTTCCTTTCCATCTTTAGTGCTTCCTTCAGGAGCTCTTGTAAGGCAGGCCTGGTCATGACAAACTCTCTCAGCATTCACTTGTCTGTAAAGAATTTTATTTCTCCTTCACTTATGAAGCTTAGTTTGGCTGGATATGAAATTCTAGGTTGAAAATTCTTTTCTTTAAGAATGTTGAATATTGGCTCCCACTCTCTTCTGTCTTGTAAGGTTTCTACCAAGAGATCCGTTGTTAGTCTGAGGGGCTTCCCTTTGTGGGTAACACAACCTTTCTCTCTGGCTGCCCTTAACATTTTTTCCTTCATTTCAACTTTGATGAATCTGACAATTACGTGTCTTGGAGTTGCCCTTCTCAAGGAGTATCTTGGTGGTGTTCTTTGTATTTCCTGAATTTGAATGTTGGCCTGCCTTACTAGGTTGGGGAAGTTCTCCTGGATAATATCCTGAAGAATGTTTTCCAACTTGGTTCCATTCTCCCTGTCACTTTCAGGTATACCAATCAATTGTAGATTTGGTCTTTCACATAGTCCCATATTTCTTGGAGGCTTTGTTCATTTCTTTTTACTCTTTTTTTCTCTAAACTTGCCTTCTTACTTTATTTCATTAATTTGATCTTCAGTCAATGATATCCTTTCTTCCACTTGATCGAATTGGCTATTGAAGCTTGTGCATGTGTCCCGAAATTCTCGTGCCATGGTTTTCAGCTCCATCAGGTCATTTAAGGTCTTCTCTACAATGTTTATTCTAGTTAGCCATTCATCTAACCCTTTTTCAAGGTTTTTATATTCCTTGTAATGGGTTAGAACATGCTGCTTTAGCTTGAAGAAGTTTGTCATTACCAGCCTTCTGAAGCCTACTTCTGTCAACTCATCAAAGTCACTCTCTGTCCAGCTTTGTTCCGTTGCTGGCGAGGAGCTGCAATTCTTTGGAGGAGAAGAGGTGTTCTGGTCTTTAGAATATTCATCTTTTCTGTTGTGGTTTCTCCTCATCTTTGTGGTTTTATCTACCTTTGGTCTTTGATGTTGGTGACCTACAGATGGGGTTTTGGTGTGGATGTCCTTTTTGTTGATGTTGATGCTATTTCTTTCTGTTTGTCAGTTTTCCTTCTAACAGTCAGGTACCTCAGCTGCGGGTCTGTTGGAATTTGCTGGAGGCCCACTCCAGACCCTGTTTGCCTGGGTATCACCAGCAGAGGCTGCAGAACAGCAAATATTGCAGAACAGCAAATTTTGCTGCCTGATCCTTCCTCTGGAAGCTTCACCCCAAAGGGGCACCCACCTGTATGAGGTATCTGTTGGCCCCTACTGGGAGGTGTCTCCCAGTTAGGCTACATGGGGTTAGGGACCTACTCGAGGAGGCAGCCTGTCTGTTCTCTGAGCTCAAACGCCATGCTGGGAGAACCACTGCTCTCTTCAGAGCTCTCAGACAGGGAAGTTTAAGTCTGCAGAAGTTTCTGCTGCCTTTTGTTCAGTCATGCCCTGTGCACAGATGTGCAGTCTATAGAAGCAGTAGGTCTTGCTGAGCTGCAGTGGGCTCTGCCCAGTTCGAGCTTCCCAACCACTTTGTTTACCTACTCAAGCCTCAGCAATGGCAGATGCCCCTCCCCCCACCCGGTTGCAGCCTGGCAGGTTGATCTCAGGCTGCTGCACTAGCAGTGAGCAAGGCTCCATGGGCATGGGACCCACCTAGCCAGGCCCAGGAGAGAATCTCCTGGTCTGCTGGTTGTTAAGACTGTGGGAAAAGGACAGTATTTGTGTGGGAGTGTCCCATTTTTCCAGGTACAGTCTGTCACAGCTTCCCTTGGCTAGGAAAGGGAAATCCCCTGACCCCTTGCACTCCCTGGGTGAGGCAACACCCTGCCCTGCTTGGTCTTGCCCTCCTTTGGCTGCACCCACTGTCCAACCAGTCCCAATGAGATGAACCAGGTACCTCAGTTGGAAATGCAGAAATCACCTGTCTTCTGTGTTGATCACACTGGGAGCAGCAGACTGGAGTGGTTCCTATTCAGCCATGTTGGAACGGAGTCCTATATCTTTTGAGTGAAGAATTTAATCTACTCACTTTTAAAGTAAGTATTAAGCAAGGACTTACTATTGCCATTTTGTTAATTGTTTTCTGACTGTTTTGCAGTTCTTTTTTTCCTTTTTTTCATTATTGCTGTCTTCTTTTGAGATTTGATAATGTACATGGAGTGGTGTGCTTTGATTCTTTTCTCTTGTTCCTTTGTTTATTGACTACAAATTTTTTTCCTTGTGATTACCATGAGACTTACATAAAACATCTCATAGTTACAATAGTATATTTTAACCTGATAATAACTTAATTTCAATTGAATACAAAAACTCTACACTTTTACTCCCCCCAAATATTTTATGTTATTGAAGTAACAGTCCATCTTATTATATTATGTGTTCATTAACAAATCATTTCAGATATAGTGATTTTGATACTTTTTTTATTTAACTTTTATACTAGAGTTAAAGGTGTATTACTATTACAATATTACAATATTCTGAATTTGACTATATACTTCCCTTTGCCAGTGAATTGTACACTTTCATGTTGATAGTATCCTTTCATTTAAACTTGAAGAACTCCCTTTAGGATTTCTTGTAAGGCATGTCTGGTGGTGATTAATTTCCTCAGCTTTTGTTTGTCTGGGAAAGTCTTTATCTCTCATTTCTTAAGGATAACTTTGCTACATATGATATTCTTGACTGGCAGTATTTTTTCTTTCAACACTTATAATATATTATCCCAATATTTTCTGGCCTGCAAAGATTCTGCTGGAAAATATTCTGATAATTTTATGGTGGTTCCCTTATGGTTGATAAGTCATTTTCAGAATTAATTAGTCATTCCCTTCCTCCTTTCCTCCCTCCCTCTCTCCCTCCATCTCTCCCTCTCTGTCTTCCTTCCTTCCTTCTATCCTTCCTTCCTTCCTTCCTTCTTCTTGTCTTTTGACAGTTTGATTACAATGTGGCTCAGTAAAGACCTCTTGATGTTCAATCTATTTGAGATTCTCTAGGCACTCTGCTCTGGATAATCATATCCCCAAACATGGAAGGTATTCTGTCATTATGTCTTTCTTCCACTTTCTCATTCTCTAATCCTTCTGGGACTCACATAATGTGTACATTGGTTTGCCTGATAGTGTACCATAGGTCATGTTGACATTCCTCACTCTTTTTCATTCTTTTTTCTTTTCATTCCTCTAACTGAATGATTTCAAATGACCTGTCTTTAAGGTACTAATTCTTTCTTCTGCATGAGAGAGTCCACTGTTAAGCTTTCTAATGAATTTTTTTAGTTCAGTCATTGTACTCTTCAGCTCCAGCATTTCTGTTGAGTTCTGTTTTATGGTTTCTATTTCTTTGTTAAGCTTCTAATTTTGCTCATTTTAAAAAAATTTTTGTTTAGTCATCTATCTGTGTTCTCTTGTAGTTCTTTCAGCCTCGTTAAGATTACTTTTAATTTTACTTTAAGATTAATTTTAGCCGGGCGCGGTGGCTCACGCCTGTAATCCCAGCACTTTGGGAGGCCGAGGCGGGCGGATCACAAGGTCAGGAGATCGAGACCACGGTGAAACCCCGTCTCTACTAAAAATACAAAAAATTAGCCAGGCGCGGTGGCGGGCGCCTGTAGTCCCAGCTACTCAGGAGGCTGAGGCAGGAGAATGGCGTAAACCCAGGAGGCAGAGCTTGCAGTGAGCCGAGATCGCGCCACTGCACTCCAGCCTGGGCGACAGAGTGAGACTCCGTCTCAAAAAAAAAAAAAAAAAAAAAAAAAAAAAAGATTAATTTTAATTAAAAAAAATTTTTTAATATCATGGATCTCCATTTCTTTAGGGTTTATTACTGGTGCTTTATTAGTTTCCTTTACTGCTCTCATGTTTGCCAAATTCATCATGATCTGTGTAGTCTTGCATTGGTGTCTATGCATTTGAAGGAGAAGACACTTATTCCTGTCTTTATAAACTGATTTCAGTAGGTAAAGATTTTTTTCTGCCACGTTCCTGGATGAACTACCTCCAGGATTGTGGTTAGGTGGGGCTAGAGCCAGGTCTGATGGCTGTTTCCAGATTCACTGTCAGATCTGTGGTTGGCAAGCCTGTTACCAGGAACATGTTGAGGTATGGCTTCTTTGAGGCTCTAAGTATGCTCCTGTTAGGTAGCTGGGCTGGTCTCTGGGTGATCAGGACTGCCTTTGAACTTCAGTAAAATAGAATTGAAGCCAGGTCATAGGACTGCTTCAGTAACCACAGTTGGATTCAATGATGCCAGATCTGCTACCTGGTTGTTTTTTTGGTGTGGCTTCCATTAGGTCCCTGGGCAGGTCCCTGGGTGGGCAAGACTGCCATGGACAATGATAGAATGGGGCTGAAGCCAGGTCATTTAATTGTTCCAGAGACCACAATCAGGTCCAAGGTTGGTAGGCTTGTTATGGGGAGCATGAATGGATGTGACTTCTCCTAGGTCCCTTGGTGGAAGGGGCTGGTGTCAGGACTGTGAACAAGGCGTGCTGGAGCAGAGTTCATAGGGGAATGGAGCTCCTTCAGCCCACAGCTGGAACTCTGGCCAGTGAAACTGTCACCAATGTGTTGTCTTGCCTTCTCAAAGCAGCCCTCCCGAGTCTTGGGTGCCACCAGGGCTTTGCAACCTTCTGCCAAGTTCCCAAACTCCTACAAAGACACTTTCCCATAAATAGCTACCAAATATTTAAGAGGTTGTATGTGTGTGTGTATGTATGTGTGTGTGTGTGTGTGTGTGTGTGTGTAGGGTATGTGTGTGTGTAGGTTCGGGACGTCTATTTTGTCATCTTGCTGATATCATCTAGTTTGTCTTTTACGATTAGTCTGGCTACTATATGGAAAATAGATTGGGAGGCCAGTTTGGATGCTATTGTAAAATCAAGGCAAAAAGGACTTACCATCATGTTTATGAAGCTTATTTATATGGCTCTTCACTAGCACAAAGCTTTTATATGGCCCTGAGAGAGAGCCCAACAATGAGTTCTTATGCTCAGATGTTTTTGCAGAATTTGTGAGAGTAAGATAAAACTGCAGTTTCTTTCTACTCTAATTCAGCCTCCGTCACACTTGCCCTCATAACAGATGGCAGTGGTATAACTGAGAGTATTTTGTGATCTAGCTAAGTGGAAGTTGAATTGGGGGAATCATTTAGTGTGCGTTTGATGGGATATATTTTATGGTTCTATGAAGTCCTGCCAGCAAAGGTATAAGCAATAAGAGATCCCCTAAACATTCCTCTTTCCTGTTTTTACCTTCACTCTATACTTAATGAATACCCCACTGCCAATCAGTTTTGATCCAGGTTTCAGTCATTCAAATATTCTCCTAGTCTTCCTTTTCCAGTCCTGGCCCCTTTCAGCCCCTTCTCCACACTATCCCCAGAGAGGACTTCCTGAAAATATAGATTGGATATTATCATTTCCCTGATTAGAAACTTTGATGACAACGGTTCATTACACGCAGGGTAAAGTTTGGCTTCTGTAATCTATCTTTATTCTTTTTGCGTCTTTTCCTGGCTTACAGTGTTAAGAATTGCCCACTATTTCCTACTTAACAACTTGCAGTCTTACAAAATAATAGGTTACAAAAATTATAACTAAAGGGCAATGCTGACTCCTCTTCAATTTATCCACTCCTGGGCCTGGCGCTCTTGCTTCTCTGTGGCCACAACTCTGTTAAGTGTTTCTTCTACCCCTCACACCCCATTCACCTCTGGTTGTTTTGGTCAAGTAGTAGGGAGAAATGGTGTTGACTTGTGAGGGCAGAAGTACAACAGATTGCTTTCAACTATCACTATGCTAGGCAGCAGTGCTAATTTATTGGTTTAACAGAGAATTATCACTGAAAGAGTCTGTGAAGGTTCTGCTAGAAAGGGTTTAAAACCTGTTTGAATTGCTATACCTGGATTTGGGCAAGGAGTAGAGGAATAGGTAGGGGCTGGCAGAAAAAGGGTAGGAAAGCATGGCCATAAAATAGTAGCCAACTTAGTCTGATTGATGCTTCTACAGGTTCAAAGCTTTCTAATTGTCTGTTTAATATAATTGTTGATCCTCCCCGTAGTGCCAAAGTCTAAGAAACAAAACTACTCAACAAGAGTGATAAAATTCTGGCCAGACTCATCAGGAAGTTGAAAAGACACAAATTACCAATGTCAGTAATGAGAAAGGGTATATCACTATTGATTCTACAGATATTTAAAAGACAATAAGGAAGTCTTTTGAACAAATTTATGCCAATAAATTTTACAACTTAGATGAAATGAACAAATTTCTTGAAAGACACAAACTACCAAAGACTATTCAAGAAGAAATTGGTATTGAATAGTCCAATATCTATTGAAGAAATTAAAGTTGAAAACCTTCCCACAAAGAAAACTCAATGCCAAAATGACATCTGAGGGGATTCTATCAAATATACAATGAAGAAGTAATATCAATTTCATGCAGACTCTTCCAGAAAGTTGAAGTAAAAGGAATACTTTCCAAATGACTCTATAAGCCTGGCATTACTTTGATACCACAACCAAAGATATTTTAAGAATAAAACCACTATAGAACAATATCCATCATGAACAGAAATGCAAAATTTTTTAACAATTTTTTTTTAGCAAAGTGAATCCAACAATACATTAAAAGAATAATACAACATAACCAAGTAGTGTTTATCCCTAGAATGCAGGGTTTGATTTAACATTTGAAAATCAATCAATGGAATTTATCATACTAAAGACTAACAAAGAAAATTCAATAAAATATTATCTCAATAGATGAAGAGGAAACATCTGACAAAATATAACACCTATTTCTGATAAAAAGTCTCAGAAACTAAAAGCAACAAAGAACTTCCCCAACCTGACAGAGAACATCTATGTAAGCCAATGGCTAACATCAGACTCAATGGTGGAAGACTTAATGCTTTCCCTTTAAAACCAGGAACAAGGCAAAAATTGCCTGTTTTCATTGCTTTTATTCAATATTATGCTAGAAGTTCCAGTCAGTGCAATAAGGTAAGACAAGAAAATAAAAGACACTCAGATTGGAAAGGAATAAGCAAAACTGTCTTATTTGCAGATGACATGATTGTCTATGTATAATATTCAGTAGGGTCTACAAAAACACTACATATTATACAATATTATTAACACTTTTGGTTTACAGGTTTATAGAGAGTTGTTAACCATACTTGCTTCTTGGTGCATTACTTTCATGTTCCTACAAGGTCCCTCTTTTGTTTTTCCTTCATTCCAGATTCTGACTTCCATTCCCTCCCTTACCATACCACATACCACAAAGTCATTCATTCTAATATACTTTTTCCTGTCTTTAAATATTTGTGCAAAATATTTGTGAAAAATACAATTTTAAGGGTTATATGTTCATCTTAAATTTTTATACATGCTATTGTGCCATACATCTCATCATTTTGTACTTTTTCCCAATCAACACTATGTTTTCAAAATATATGTTTATATTTTCCTTTTCAGGGCCATGGATGGAGTTGGAAGCCATTATCCTCAGCAAACTAACACAGGAACAGAAAACCAAACACTGCGTTTTCTCACTTATAAGTGGGAGTCAAACAATGAGAACACATGGACACAAGGAGGGGAACAACATACACTGGGGCCTGCTGGGGGGCGGGTAGGGGGAGGGAGAGAGCTTCAGAATAAATAGCTAATGCATGCAGGGCTTAATTACTAGGTTGATAGGTGCAGCAAACCACCATGGCACACATTTACCTATGTAACAAACCTATACGTCCTGCACATGCATTCCAGAGCTTAAAATAAAATAAAATAAAATAAAATTAAAAAATATATATGTGTGTGTGTGTCTGTGTATTTTTGAATGAACCTCCAACTTGTGATTTATAGCCTGCATCCACCATACCTAATAATCATTGCTGAGACAAATTAAGAAGATCTACATAAATGCAGAGAGATGCTGTTTATGGATCAGAAGATGAAATATTCTTAAAATGTCAATTTTCCCTAAATTAATATATAGAATCAAAGAAAGCCCAATCAAAATCCCAGCAGGCCTTTTCTGGTAGTAATTGATAAGATGATTCTAAAATTTATTTGGAAATTCGTAACATCTGGAATAGCTAAAAACATCTTTGAGAAAGAAGGACACAGTTGGAGGATTAACACTACCTAACTTGCAGCCTTAATATAAAGTTATAGTAATCAGGTTGGGCATGCTGACTCACGCCTGTGGTCCTAGCACTGTGGGAGGCCAAGGCGGGTGGATCACCTGAGGCCAGGAGTTCGAGACCAGCCTGGCCAACATGGCAAAACCCCGTCTCCACTAAAAATACAAAAAAATTAGCCAGGCCTGGTGGCAGGCACCTCTAATCCCAGCTACTCAGGAGGCTGAGGTAGGAGAATCACTAGAGCCCTGGGGCAGAGGTTGTAGTGAGCCGAAATCATGCCACTGCACTCCAGGGTGGGCGACAGAGCAAGACTCTGCCTCAAAAAAAAAAAAAAATGTTACAGTAGTCAAAATAGTGTGATGTTGAAGTCAAGATAGATCAACAAAAAGAAGAATAAAGAGTGCAGAAATAGACTCACATGCATATCATCAATTGAGTTTCAGTGAAGATAGAAAGGGATTCAGTAGAGAAATGATAGTCTTTTCAACAGATGGTGTTGGAATAGTTGGATATCTATATGCCAAAAAAATGAACTTTAATACCTAATACTGTGTACAAAAATTAAGAAAACATAAGAGAAAGTCTTTGTGATCTTGAGTTAGGCAAAGATGTCTTAGATAAAATGCTAAAAGAAAAGAAATAATTGATTATTGGGCTTCATCAAAATTAAATATTTCTTTTTAAAAGACACTTTCAAGAGAATGAGAAGATAAGTCATCAAGTGGGAGAAAATATCTGCAAACCTTCTATCTGAGAAAACACTTGATCCAGGATGTAATGAAGCACTCTGAAAACTCAGTAATAACATGAAAAAAAAATTTTCAAAATGAGTGGAAGATTTAAGCAGACAGTTTATTGAAGAAGATATTCAGATGGCATATAAGTATGTGAAAATATGCTAACTATCATTAATCATTAGAGCAATGCAATTAAAACCACAATAAGAGATAATTACTCTTCTGTTAGAATGGCTAAAATTTACAAGTCTGGCCATATCAAGTGTCAGTGAAAATGTGGAGGAACTGGAACTCTTATATATTTCTGGTTGAAATGTAAAATGGTACCCTTTGGGAAACATTTTGTCAGTTTCTTAAAGATTTAAATAGATGCCTACAGAACTTCTAGTCTTTCCACTCCTAGGTATTTATGCAAGAGAAATCAAAACATATAGCTATACAAAAACTTATACACAAATGTATAACAGCATTATTTGTAACAGTCAAAAACTAGAAACAACTAAAATCTCCATTAACCGGTGAATGGGTGAACAAATTGTATACTACTCAGCAATAAAAAAAAGCATGAACTATTGATGTATGAAAAAATATGGTTGAATTCTAAAATAATTATGCTGAGTAAGAGAAGCCAGGCAAATAAAATCATGCATACTATATGATTCCATTTATATACAATTCTAGAAAATGCAAACAAATGTATTATAAAAGAAAAAACAGATCAGTCATTGCCCGTTGGCAGATGTGGGGTAGGGAAAGGCAAGACGGAGGGCATACAAAGGGGCCTAAGGAAACTTTTGTAAGTAATGTATATGTTTGTTCTCTTTTGTTTTTGTTTTTTTGAGACAAGGTCTCAATCCATCACTGAGACAAGAGCGCTACGGCGCAATCAGGGCTCACTGCAGCCTCGACTTCCTGGGCTGAGGCAATTTTCCCACCTCAACCTCAGCTGAAACTACAACGCGCATGCCACCATGTCCAACTAATTTTTGGTATTTTTTCATAGAGATGGGGTTTTGCCATGTTGCTCAGGTTGGTCTTGAGCTCCTGAGCTCAAGTGATCCTCCCTCCTTGGCCTCTCAAAGTGCTGGGATTACAGGCATGAGACACTGCACTTGGCCTATTTGTTATCTTGATTGCAGCAATTGTAGTAACTGAAAAATTGTCAAATTTTACACTTTAAATATATACAACCAACTCTATGTCAACTGTAACTCTATAAAATGGTTTAACAAAATTCAAATGTAGCAAATCTTTTAATATCTCCTTGTAAATGTCTTGTCATCTTTCTTTTAATCTCTGTAAATGGAGAACAATTTTGTTCAGAAAGCATCATATAAATTAAACACTTATTTCCAGTCAAACTAGTTATTGATCCAGCAGGCCATGCAGTTTTGTGTAGCCCATATGAGTACATGATTGATGTTTTATTGCGGGGAGGAACTGATGACAAGGTGTTCTCCAGACCAGCACTTCTCAACATTTCATGTGCATATAATTGCTCTGTAACTGTGCTGTGTAATATAGTAGCAACTAGCCACATGTGGTTATTTAAATTTAAATTAAATAAAATTACAATATAAATATAAAAATTAAATTTAAAAGTTACTTTTCAAATCATGCTAATATTCAATAGTCACATGTCTAGTGGCTACTGTATTGGACAGTGTAGATAAAGAACATTTCCATCTTCACTGAAAGTTCTACTGAACACTGCTGCTCTACAGTTTTTCTTTTTCTTTTTTAATTAATTAATTTATTTTTATTATACTTTAAGTTCTAGGGTACATGTGCACAACGTGCAGGTTTGTTACATATGTACACATGTGCCCTGTTAGTGTGCTGCACCCATCAACTTGTCAGCACCCATCAACTCATCATTTATATCAGGTATAACTCCCAATGGCATCCCTCCCCCTCCCCCCTCCTCACAATAGGCCTCGGTGTGTGATGTTCCCCTTCCCGTATCCAAGTGATCTCATTGTTCAGTTCCCACCTATGAGTGAGAACATGCCGTGTTTGGTTTTCTGTTCTTGCGATAGTTTGCTGAGAATGATAGTTTCCAGCTGCATCCATGTCCCTACAAAGGACACGAACTCATCTTTTTTATGGTTGCATAGTATTCCATGGTGTATATGTGCCACATTTTCTTAATCCAGTCTGTCACTGATGGACATTTGGGTTGATTCTAAGTCTTTGCTATTGTGAATAGTGCCGCAATAAACATATGTGTGCATGTGTCTTTATAGCAGCAAGCTCTACAGCTTTTCTTTCCAAATGCATGGTCCATAGACCAACACTGGCATTACCTGGGAATTTGTTAGAAATTCAGAGTCTCCCTGCCCAGGAGATTTTATGCACTCTAAAGTTAAAGAAGCCCTACTCTAGACGGTCTAGAGGCACAGTGGGTTTTGAGGTACAGGGGGATACAGTGGTATTGCATTTGGTGATGGTGGAACAAGAGGCTTGGGCCTCTCCTCTGAGCTGCCAACTCAAGAGTTAGGGAAAATAAAGAGACCATTCATGAATCCAAGTGGGGTCCTGGATAGAGTCAGAACGTTGTGGGGCAGGTACAGAACACAAGAAAGTACTGTTTGATCATAGGTGACTAGTCTCTTAGGCAAGGCCAGGAGCATGAGCGGCAGAACCAGAGGGGTTGTGGACACACCACCATTCCATTTTCACAGGCAGAGATGGGGCAGATAGGGCTCCAGAGCAGAAGCTGGGGCGGTTATCACTATTTGCTTAAACACCTGGTGGCTCCTGGCTCTTTTTCTTTTAATCACAGAGACCCCCAAATCTCAAGGATGCAAGAACCCTTGGCTGCAACCCTCACTCCATTATCACTCGATGATCACAGATATACTTTCTGCATTTCTCTCACGATCACTGAGCACCTACTATACATTAGGTACTGTGCTAGGTGATGGGACTTCAAACATTCTAGAAGTCTGACACAAAAGTGCACAGATGCACACCCTTTGGTCTGAATGTTCAGGATAAATGTCTAAAATCCAATCTGAACACTCCTACCCTTTTTTCTTCTCCCTCTGACTCTGAATAAATGGGACAGTTATCATTTCACATGTATTGAACCATAGCCACATACTTACAAAACTGGGCCTCTGTTCTGTTGGTCTTCCTCATTACCATGTTATGCTATTAAACATTATTTGTCCCTGGGGCAGCTCTTGGCCACCCTTATTTCCTACTCTTCCCCTCCAGCTATCACCCTTTCCCCACACCACCTTGAAGAGTGACTGTTTTTTAATTTAATATTGTGTCTTGGTTCACTTGCTGTTGTCATAACAGAATACCGCAGACTAGATAATTTATAAAGAAAAGAGATTTATTTGGCTCATGGTTCTAGAGTCTGGGAAGTCCCAGATTGAGGGGCTGCATTCGGTGAGGACCTTCTTGCTGCATCATAACATGGTGGAGGGCATCTCATGATGAGGAGGTGGGTACACAAGACACAGAGAAAGGTGGCCGAATGCCTGGAATAAAAAACCTACTCCCACAATAATGGCATAAACCCATTCAAGAAGGAAAAGCCCTCATGACTTCATCGTTTCTTAAAAGTCCCACCTCTTAACACAGTCGCAATGGCGATTAAATTTCAACATGAGTTTTGGGAGGAACATTCAAACCATGGTAGATTATTCTCCTAGGCTGTTTTGACCTAGGTTATTTCTAGCTCCTTTTCATAACTGCCTCAGTCCTGTTGGGTAACGTTCCTAGCTGATGTGTGCCTTGTCTCTAGTTGATGTGCTTTGTGCATTTTCTTGACATTTGTTTGTTCCTGCTTTCAAATCATTAGCAAGGATGTTAAATGAAACCAGACCTGACCCCACTCTCTAGGGAAGCGCACTTAGGCCCCTCCCCCCACTCTACTCACTGGAGCTGTTTCTGGGTACATATATCATTATTCTTCATTTATGATCTTCCCAGCCAGTTGTTGAGTCCATGTGACCACATTCTCATCCAAGGCAATTTGAGCTGGCCTTAGAGGAGAAATGGTGTGGCAGGGTGAGCAAACTTTTTTACCCAAGTTCCAAACCATTTACTAAAAACCTGGCCTCGCTCTGTTTTTCTCCTCTGCTGAGTTGCTTGAACTCACTTCTTTCCATAAATCCTCTGTGACGTTACCCTTTCCAGATGGCGATGGATTTTCACTGTTGACATTTGTTTTATTACTGTGACTATCTAATTTACTGGCCAGTAAATTCCACAATTAGCTTTCTTTTGCTTTCCTTTTTGAACATTAACACCATATTTATGGCATCTTCTTCCTCTTTAACCTTGATTTTCAATTCCCTTTTAAATTCTCCAATAATTTTTCAAATGCTTTATACTTTCTCCCAGGGTGGTAATGCTCAAGGCCCCACTTTCTTGGTGGCAGATCCAAGCATCAACAAAGGTGCTGCTTAACCTAAATCTGGAGATGTTGTTGCTTAAATCCATGTCCCCAGTTACTTATCTAGGTTGCTTTTTTGTAATTTTTTAACCTCACTCAGATAAAAAGAAAAAGGATAATTTTAATGATGATATTAATAGTAATTTTAGTTATCTAGAAGACATTTATGTAGTCACTCAGATATCTAGAATATAGTAAAAAAAACAAACAAAAAACCCCAAATCCCTGCCACCACTCCCCAAAAATAGAAATAAGCAGAAAAGCCATAGAGAGATCAGAAAAGACGTCATGTGTCATGAAGTCCACATATCACACGACATCAATCTTCCACATTGTGTTCCTGGTGTAATCTCAGTAGTTTCCTTATGTCCTCCATGGAGAGTAGGATGAGGATTATCTTTAGTTTTTTAAGCCATTGCCTCTAGTGGCACTCTGGTAACCAGGTAACTACTTTGGTGTTTATCAGGCCTGCCTAGCACAAGGACCATGTGATTATTAGCCAGAGGATAAATGTGGGGACATATTCAGCCCAATCTACTCTAGCCCACATAGCTGGTAGCATTTAAAAACAAACAAACAAAAAACCAAACTCCTAGAATTCTCTTCTTGTCTCTACTTAATATATCTTATTTATCCTTTGAAATCATTTGACTTTCAAATTACATCAGAACAAAAGAAGCAAATCAGAAGTAGGGTGGCGGTTGCTATTAGCAGTCGCTCTGATAACTACAAAAAGTGATAGCTGCCAGGGAAAAGAGAGAAAATCTAAAAGGTAAACAAAACCCAAAGCCTCTGGAGGTTTAGCAGAATGGGAGTTATTTAGTGTAGAAGCAAATAACTCCACATTATTTTAATATCCTTTGTTGGAATCACGCTATTTAGTAGCAAGACAATAATGTTTATAATGAAGACCTTGATTCAGAAAGAAAAGTTAGGTTTAGCAACTATATTTAAGGAAGTAAGGAAGTGTGTCATCAATTTTAAATTAACACATAATTGATGAGCATGATCCAAAATTCACAAATACATAGTGAGAAATCCATTTCCTCCCACCCTGATTCCCTGATCTCCCAGTTATCCTCCATGGATACAACTATAACCAATGTCTTTTGGAATTTTCCAGAGATATTTCAAGTGCTTTTAGAAAAGTGTGTTTTGTAAATCACTGAAATATTTTTTTTAGATTCTAATAGGTAAGCTCCAGTGATCCGGAAAATTCAGTTAGGTAGAACTGCTTATTGCCCAGCAATTCAGGATGAATTAGGCATTACTTAGTGCAAGTTGAATTTCCTAATTTTTTAGATTTTTGGGACAGAGAGGCCCTCATAGACCTCAGAGAGACTGTAGAAGAGACCTGATCTTGTCATTTGCAGGAGTGGGAATGTTCTAATTGTTACCCCTGATTTCTATAAGGATTGTTTTCTCATCTCCATTCCCCAAGTTTTCCTTAATCCTACCATGTGCAAAGGCAGGGTAGTTGGAAGAAAACACAAGGGCTTTAGGGCTAAATGAGATATAAAGAAGAAGAAGATAGGATCCCCAGTACTTGGGGATCTAATTTTTTTTTTTTTTTTTTTTTTGAAGTTAAGGGGGGAAAAAGGGTAAGGTGTGTACAAATTGCTGTAATAAAAGGTACAATGTTTGCTCTAGGAGAATTTAGAATTCTATGAGAAGAGATTATTTGGGACTGAAGGAATCCAGGAAAGTTTCATGAAAGAAGTAGCACTGGAGATAACTGCGGAATAAAAAGTAGGGATTCAACAGGAGAGAAGACAGAGAACATCCCAGGAAGAAGAAAAAGCATGAACAAAGATATGGAGCACTTCGGGCAAAACTGTTAATGGGATGATAATTTGCCATCCATTCAAGTCCTTTTCTGAAATACTTAAAGCTTGCTCCTAAGTCTGGTATTGGAGCTGGGACAGGACATTGGCCCACAGACAAAGGGGTGTCTTTGGGAAGGAGCCAAGGGGATCATGTCCAATAAGGCAAGGAGAATCAAACTGATTTGTTTGCGAGGAGAGCCAGCTGCCTCCTCCACCCTGACTCCAGCAAGTCTGCTCTTGGGGACAGATGCCTCTTTGCTGGCCCAGTGTGGCTAAGCCATGGGTCTAGGAACAATTCCTTGTTTTCCTGGAACTGTCTCTCATTTTTGTGGTAGTTCTTGGAGTAATATTCCTAGAATGTTTCCAGAATGCCAGGCCATCTGCTCACTCCAGTTTGGGTTGGCTCACAGCTGCCTCACTTTCCCGAAGCAGAGAGTCTCTAAAGCAGCATCTAGAGCCATGCTTCCCACAATGCCAAAAGGTGAACTTTCCTGGAAATGGGTTTGCATTTTCTGACACAGTGTCTTCCACGCTTTCCTGAGAGGAAGCATGGCCTGAGAGAGAGCATGTGTTTGACATTTCCCTCTGGCAGAGGCCCACAAGAGCTCTCATGGGCAAGATGGATTTGATTAATGAAGGAGACAGGCAAATTCTTTCGTTTGAAGCTGGAAGGGGGATTTTGTAGGTGTTGGGGTTCTTTTTCCTTCTGCACTCGGTCTACCAGTGTCAAGTTCCAGACAGAGAGGGCACAAAAGGAGTGTTTGTCTTATTAGAAGACAAAGGTGTTTTGTTTGTTTGTGTTTTTGTTTTTCTGGAATCATACATATATAGACCTTTAAAAGAGAACTCTGGGGTCACCTTGTTCAAATCTCTACTCTGTGTGGAAATCCCCAGTATCCTGGACATGCTACTATTAATAGAGTTCAAGACTCATGAGAATGGAGACCATATCTGATGTAGTTATTGCTATATTCTCAGTGTCTGGTTGTCTGGTTCATGGTAGGTGTTCGGTGAATAAGGGTTGAATGAAGACAGTCCAGAGACTAAGGAATCAGTCCCTTTCAAAGCAGCCCATTCTATGTTTTCATACATTCTTTTTCATAGTGAACATATTTTGAAACTAATAAACTATGTCTTTGTCATTTTCAATCGTACATAATCATGTTTCTTTGCAACAACCATTACGGCTTGAAGGAAAAAACAAGGCCAAATGCTGTCTAGTGAAAGAGGATATTATGATGCAGTGTTCCTATTCTACAGAGGTAAAAATGAAAATGAAAGGAAAAACTAAAAACAACAACAAAACTTGTGATCCAAGTTAGGGGTGAGGTTGTGAAGGAGAAAAATGTTGCATATCAATTTTTAATCAGTTTGTCAATTTCTACCAGTCCCTTTAGAATTTTGTTTGTGATGGTGTTGAATTTTATAAATCAGTTTGGGGAGAATTGACATCATAATATCGAGTCTTTCAATTCATGAGCATTGTATATCTCTTCATTTATTTATGTCTTTAATTTTGGTCAGCAACGATTCAAAGTTTTAAGTGTACAGATATGCACATCTTTTGTCAAATTTATTTCTAAGTATTTCATATTTTGATGCTATTATAAATAGAATTTCATCTCAATTTCTGATCTTTGTCAATAGTATATGGAAATAAAACTAATTTTTGTAAATTAACCTTGTATCCTGAAAACTTGCTAAACTCACTTATAGTTCCAGTAACTTTTTTTTTGTAGATTCTTTAGGATTTTAAACATGGATAATCATGTAATTTGTGAAGAAAGATAGCTTTACCTCTTTCTTTCCAACTCTATGCTTTTTAATTCTTTTTATTTTCTTATAAAACTGGCTAGCACTTCCACTATAATGTTGAAGAGAAGAGGTAAAAGTGGACTTTATTTTATTTTATTTTTTTGAGATGGAGTATTGCTCTGTTACTCAGGCTGGAGTGCAGTGGTGCGATCTAAGCTCACTGCAACCTCTGCCTCCCAGGTTCAAGTGATTCTTGTGCCTCAGCCTCCCAAGAAGCTGGGATTACAGGTGCATGCCACCACACCTGGCTAATTTTTGTATTTTTAGTAAAGACAGAGTTTTGCCGTGTTGTCCAGGATGATCTCGAACACCTGGCCTCAAGTGATCTGCCCACCTCAGCCTCCCAAAGTGCTGGGATTACAGGTGTGAGCCACCACACCTGGCCAAGAATGGACATTTTAACCTTTTTCCTGAATTCAGGAGAGAAGCATTTAGTCTTTCACCATTAAGTATGCTGTTTTGTTGTATGATACTGTAGATACCCCTTATCAGGAGGAGAAAGCTCCCTTTTATTTCTAGTTTGCTAGAGTTTTTATCATAGATGTATCTTAAATTTTCAAATCCATATTTCATATCTATTGAGATAAATGTATGAATTTTATTCTGTTAAGGTAGTAAATTGTGTTGACTGACTTTTTAAACGCTACGCCAACCCTGCAATCCTGGGATAAATCCCACATGGTCATGTTATATTATCATTTCTCTATGCTGTTGCTAAAATTTTGTTAAGAATTTTCCATCTGTGTTTATGAGGGATTTTTGTATGTAGTTTCCTTATATTTTATTGGTTTTGTACCACGGTAATGCTGGCCTTATAACATGAGTTGGGAGGTATGCCTTCCTTTTCTATTTTCTGGAAGAGTTTTCATAGAATTGTTATGATTTTTCCCTTTACTGTTTTATAGCATTCATGAATAGAGCCATCTGAGCCTGTTGTGTGTGTGTGTGTGTGTTTTGGCTATTTTTAATATTTTCTTTTTTTATTATACTTTAAGTTCTAGGTTACATGTGCACAACGTGTAGGTTTGTTACACATGTATATACATGTGCCATGTTGGTGTGCTGCAGCCATTAACTCGTCATTTACAAATATTTTCTTTTTAACTTTTGATTACAGATGTTTGACTATGCAGTGTTTTAGGTATAGACTTATTTGTATTTATGCTACTTAAAGTTCTACTAAGCTTTTTCATATCTGGGTATTGATGAGTTTTATCAATTTTGGGAAATTTTCAGCTATTTTCTCTTCAAATATTTCTTCTGCCTTCTTATTGTTCTCTGTTTCTGTCTCTGAATCTGTCTTTTCTTTCTCCTTTCTCTTATTATGACCTTATACTTTTTTCTCTGTCCTTTTTAGTTTGGATGATTTACATTGACCTGTCTTTGGTTTCACTAAATCCCTTTCCTCCTTTTCCCAGCAAATGAATTCTTCATTTCAGACATTGTATATCTCAGTTTTACAATTTTCATTTGTTTCTTTTTGGGATTTCTATTTATCTCAATCAATCCACCATTTTTTCATTCATTTTGTATATCTCTTGCTCTTTGTTTTAAATATACTTGTAAAAGTTATTTTAATGTCCATGCTTGATAATTCCAACATCTAGGTCATTTGTGCATCTGGTTTATTTGACTTATTCTCTTGATTGTATGTCACATCTCATGATTCTTTGCTTGCCTGGTGACTTTTTTATTGCATGGCAGAAGTTATAAATATGAGAATGGTAGAGGCAGAATTAGATATTTACCCCCAGAAAAGCCTTGCCCTTTTTTCTCTTTCAGGTGGGTGGTATGTAAGGCTTACCTCTTCTATCTAGTCAAGAACTGATAGATTGGGTTGGGGTTAAACTTCCCCCTTTACTTCACCTCTTATTTGAAATGTCAGGGCTTTGAGATATAAGTATTACAAAACTGTCAAATCTTTCCTGTCTTTCATTTCTAGACCAGCCTCATCGCTGCTCACTCAACAGAAGTCTGGTGAGGAAAACTTGGTGGGTAAAAAGACCTAGCTGTGTGTTTGGGACTCCACCAGATTCCAAACTACCATGCCAGCCCACGTGCACTGACAAGAGCTCAGCTAGCTTGTCCTTGACCTAACCAAGTATCTTCACCAATGGTAGTTCACTGCTTAGCCCACCTGTGCCCCCAGGTAGAGGTAATGCCCTCAGGGATGATAGCAGCTGCCACCTCTGCTCATCTAGGAAAGCCCCATTTCTCTCTGGAATTTATTTGTACTTCTTTGCGCCCACAGCTCTTCAGTGGCTTTCAACAATGTGTGATGTTTTTTCACATAGCTGGTATTTTTCTCTAGTTACAGCAGTAGTGATGCAACCATCTTCATCCCAACAATAAGTAAAACTCTGCTGTTGCATTTTTAATTTTCTTACATCTATTTTTTACTCTAACCAATTGTCTTCCAGTCTCCTCCTTCATTTCGCCTATTTTTCCTTTGGGTTTCTGGCTTTTAGTTCATAGAAGCCACATCCTCTTTTGTCTTTTGGAGGACTTTCAGGATTTTTTTTTTTTTTCTTGAGAAAAATTATCTTCCTCTGAGCTTTTGGGACTATGCTCTATTTTTCCTTATGATACAGTAATTTTTCATAATATATATTTTGTTTTCCTCACTGTCTTCTTGGTAACCTACAGCTTCCCTCTTTCAAATTTAAACCTGAAAGTGAGGTTGATGTTCTTCATGCCCAGTTCAGTTTGCACTGCTTAGCAATAATTCATCTAGTAAGGTCTGCAGAACTGAAGGGAGATCTTCTCCAGCTCCCACTCTCTTAGTTTTGGGCTACTGTCAGATGCAGTTTGCTGTTGAAAAGATTTTATAGAATGCATCGTTCAGTTCACAGCATATTTTTTCTAGTTACTAAGTGTGTCAAATGACGATTCAGTCTTTGCTTATCTCTTTTCTTATGGCCAGGTTGTTTGCCAGGAGTAAGCGGAAGATAACACAGGTTGAAGGCTGAGTAGGAAAACGAAGAATGCTTCCAACATGCTGACTGTAATGTGAGGTGGACATGGGAATAGAGTTTACAGCCTGATGTGTCTCTTGTCAACTTCCTGTTGAAATACAACAGTGAAGAAACATCCAAGGCAAAAACAATACACAAGCATTGTCAAAAATGGCAATAAATGAACTACAGATTAAAGAAGACTGGATACAATGTCTGGGAAAGTTTCTTTTAGCCAAATTAACAATGGGAAAGAGATGAGAAGAATAAGGCCCAAAGAAGGTGGGGAAGATTCACCTTTGCCATATACAGCTAACTCATCTTCTATCTTGTTACTAGACTGAAACCACTCTTACAGACACTGACCACTTGCTCACCAACTTCAGAGGCACTTTGAAATCCTTGTTTTATTTGACTTCCTAATGCTTTTAGATATTGTTACCCACTCCCTCCTAGTTGAAATTCTCTTCTCTCTTGGCTTCTAGGACAAACACTCTGTGACCACTTCTTGCCAGTCTTACCATTGTGAGCTTTTCTCCCTCCAATAACCCTTACCTATTTCTTTTCTTTCTTTTTACTGTTACTCTATACAATCTCACTCTCACACCTGCATAGATTATTTGTTATGTTCTGCTCACCAAACTCATATCTCTAGACCCAACTGTTTTCTCAGATATCAGATTTCCAGATAACCATTGATTATGTCCATTGGGATTCTCACTGGTACTTCAAATTAGACATGTCCCAAACTGAACTCATATTTTCTGCTCTTCCAAAGCAACTTCTCTATTTCCCCTCCTATTCTGGTGAATATCACCATCTACTTAGTTCAGCAAGCCATATCCTCCCTTGAATCTTCTTAAAACTCTCCCTCTTCATCATCTCACAAATTCAACTGAGTCTGGTCAACATTTTCCAAATGTTTCTCAAATATATACCTTCTCTTTATTCCCTTCTACTGATTTATTTTCAGTCCTGATAATCTCCTAATTGGCTTCTCTGTCTGAAGACTTTTCTCTCTCCATGCTAGTCTCCCCACAACAATCAGAATACTTTTTTAAAAATACTACTTGGGGGCCGTGTGCGGTGGCTCACACCTGTAATCCTGGCACTTTGGGAGGCAGAGGCGGGTGGATCACGAAGTCAGGAGATTGAGACTATCCTGGCTAACACGGTGAAATCCCATCTCTACTAAAAATACAAAAAATTAGCCGGATGTGGTGGAGGGTGCCTGCAGTCCCAGCTACTCTGGAGGCTGAGATGGGAAAATTGCTTGAACTTGGGAGGCGGAGGTTGCAGTGAGCTGAGATTGCACCACTGCGCTCCAGCCTGGGCAACAGAACAAGACTCCAAAAAAAAAAAAAAAAAAAAGCTACTTGACCTCAGGGACCCATAGAAGAAAGTATACAGTCCTTGTATGATTTACGGAACCCCTTCATTACCTGGCTTCTGCCTTCCTTTCCAGCCTTCTCTTTTACTGCTTCCCCAATGATTCTGCTCCCAACCAGCACTGGAATCCGGCTATGCTGAATAGCTTGCAACTCTCAAATATGCCACACGGATTCTTTGCATACGATGAATAAAATTCTATTTGTTTCTTGTTTGGCTGGAGAATTCCTCCAAAATTTTTACATTGACCTAACTGACTGTACATGATCTTCACACCCCTTCCCACCAACTCCTTACCCCTCTGGTCTTGTTTCCTATTAATCTTTCACTCACTCACTCTGCTTCAACCACATTAGCTTTTTAAAAATATACCAGGCATGCTTCTGTCTCAGGGTCTTTGCACTTATTGTTACCTTTCTAGAACATGTCCCTTCCTCAGATATTCAAGGGACTTGCTTCCTCACCTCCTTCAAGGCTTTGCTTATTTTTTTTTTTAATTGCAGTGAAGCCTTCTCTGGCCACCTTATCTAAAATTTTAACATACATATGTGCACACACATGCACATACAATATTCCCCATTGCAATTTCCCGTTTTCCTTTCCTCCTTATTACTCATCATCATCTAATATGTTGTGTATTTTACTTATTTATCTTATTTATTGTCTACCTCTCACTACTGAAATATAAGCTCCATGAGGGCAGATTGTAGAGTGAGGGACTGAAATATAGACATCACATAGTTATTTCAGTAACTGCTCAATAAAATTGTTTTCCATATATGGAAACGAATTGATTCCCTGCAGACTATTTTTATTGTGATAAAATACACATAACATAAAAGTTACCATTTGAACCATTTTTAAATGCACAGTTCAGTGGCGTTTGTCACATTGCTGTGAAACCATACCACCGCCCATCTCCAGAATTCCTTTTACTTTGCAAAACTGAAACTTTGTACCCATTAATTAATAACTCTTTATTCTCTCCTCCAATCAGCCCCTGGAAATCACCAGTATACTTTCTGTCTCTGAATTCTACTACTTTAAGTACCTCATAGGTGGAGTAATACAGTATTTGTGCTTTTGTGTCTGGCTTATTTCACTTGGCATGCTGCCTTCAAGGTTAATCCATGTTGTAGCATGTTTCGGAATTTCCATCATTTTAAAGGCTGAATAATATTGAATTGTATGTGTATCTCACTTTTATTAATCCATTCATTCATCAGTGAACACTTGGGTTTCTTCCATCTTTTGGCTATTGTGAATAATGGTGTTGTAAACATTGGTGTTTTTGTTTTTAAGTCTCTGCTTTCAATTCTTTTGGTTATATACCCACAACTGGAATTGCCAGATTATATGGTAATTCTATGTTTAATTTTTTGAGAAACCACCATACTATTTTCCACATAGCTGCACCATTTTTATATTCCATACATCCCAGCAATGAACAAGGGCTTCAATTTCTCACATCTTCACCAACACTTGTTATTTTGTCTTTTTTACATAATAGCCATTCATCCTGATGAGTGTGAAGTGGTAGCTTATGGTGGTTTTGATTAGCATTTCCTAAGTGACTGGAGATGTTGAGCATATTTTCATGTGTATATCTTCTTTAGAGAAATATCTATTCGAGTCTGTGATGGTTAATTTTATATGCTGACTGAGCTAAAGGATGGCCCAGATATCTGGTAACACATCATTTCTGGGTGTGTCTGTGAGGGTGTTTCCAGGAGAGATTAGCATTTGAATTTGGAGACTGAGTACAGAAGATCACCCTCATCAATGTGGGTGAACATCATCCAATGTCTTGAGGGCCTTAATAGAACAAAAAGGTGAAGGAAGAGTGAATTTGCTCTCTCTTCTTGAGCTAGGACATCTGTCTTCTCCTGTCCTCAGACAATGGTGCTCCTGGTTGCTGGGCCTTTGGATTTCTACTGGGACTACATCAGTGGCTCCCCTGGGTCTCAGGCCTTCCGGTGTAGACTGGAACTACATCGCTAGCTTTCCTGGGCCTCCAGCTTATAGATGGCAAAATATGGGATTTCTCAGCCTCCACAACTATATGAGTTTATAATAATAAATCTCTTTCTATACATCTATGTATATCCTACCGTTTCTGTTTCTCTGGAGAACCCCACCAATACAAAGTCCTTTGCCCATTTTTTAATTGGGTTTTTTGTTGTTGTAGTGGTAGAGCAGTTCTTTATATATTTTGGATATTTATCCCTTATCAGATATATGATTTGCAAATATTTTCTTCTATTCTCTGAGTTCCCTTCTCACTCTGTTGGTAGTATCTTTTAGTGTACAGAAGCTGTTAATTTTGATGAAGTTCAATTTATCTGTTTTTTTTTTTATATTGTTGCCTGTGCTTTTGATGTTACATCCCATAAATCATTGCCAAATCTAGTGTCACAAAAGTTTTTCCATATGTTTTCCTCTAAGAGTTTTGTAATTTTAGTTCTTACATTTAGGTCTTCAATGTATTTGGATATAATTTTTGAATATGATGTAAGGTAAGGGTTCAACTTCATTATTTTGTATGTAGATATCCAGTTTTTTTCAGCACCATTTGCTGAGATGCTAAAATTTTAAATGGCATTTTTTACTTCATTAGGAGCATAAGATACTTCAGTAAAGGTACAATGTGTTTATATCATAGTTTGTGTCCTTTGTGTGTAAATTTGGCAAAACTACCAAATCTAAGAATTGCTCATTTCTGGGAATAGTAAATTTCATTTTTTCTACAAGATTAGCTTCATCTAGAAAAGACAAAGAACTATATAGGAATTCAAAATAATAGAGGATGAAGGCATTAGAAGAAAGATCTGATGGTGAAGATGTGGTCTGCTTGGTTTAAAGGTGCAGGGTCTGAATGGAAAGACAAGATATCATGAGCTTTAGGTGGACTTTGAATCAGGTCTGCAGGAACACTGGGTTAGAAGGGCCTGTCTGGAGGTGGGAAAATGCCAGTTCTGATTCACAGCTCTGGGAGCCCTGGAGGTGAGGATGAGCCCCTCCCTAAATGTTGTTGAGGGAGTTGGGAGTAGGACAGAGAACTATTAGAGGAGTGTCAAGAAGAGGTTTAAAATGATGGAAGAAAGTGTGAAAGAGTGTAATGGAAAGAATTCCTGCCATAGGAATGGAGGCCATAATGGCAGGAAGCCCAAAAAGAAGGAGTGAGAAGAATGAAGCTGAACATAAATAGAGAATAGAGTTCCTGTATTATCCATTTTCACACTAGTATAAAGCAATACCGGAAACTGGGTAATTTATGAAGAGAAGTGATTTAATTGGCTCACAATTTCACAGGCTGTACAGGAAGCATGACCGGGGAGGCCTCAGGAAACTTACAATCATGGCTGAAGGCAAAGGGGGAGAAGGCACATCTTACATGGATGGAGCAGGGGGAAGAAGAGGATGGTGCCACCCACTTTTAAACAACCAAATCTCTTGCGTACTCACTCACTATCACAAAAATAGGAAAGGGGAAATCTGCCCCCCATGATTCAATCACCTCCTACTAGACCCCTCCTCCAACATTAGGGATTACAATTCAACATGAGATTTGGGCAGGGATGTAAAACCAAACCATATCAGGGCCCAAGGGAGATGTATTTGGTCAGCAACTAGAATGAGGAAAAGAGTAAAAGAGGGGACCAAAAGTATCAAGATGGAATTAACCATCTTTAGGATTCTGTAAATAACTTTAGTGTTTCTTAGGGTCTTGATGTCATAAAGGTGACAAGATGGGTACAGGAGAAAGTTACATAATAATAAAATAATTATTCATCCAATATAAGTTGATACCTGCTCAAGTCAATGTGTTCTGTCATTGTTCAACAAAAAAACTAAATGATAGGAAAACAACAGTAGAGTTCCGTCTGCAGCTTGAGTGCTAACGAGGGCCTCCAGCACTTCAGGAATTGAGGGGTAAATGGAGCGCTCAAAAGTCCATCCATCTGGTGTTGTGTGCTTACTGGCACATTCTTTATATCACTATGGGAAGCTGTAGTAGGGTGGCCACAGATGGCTCTAATAATTACACCCCTTTCTCTCTCTGGATGAGACAGATTTATGCACCTGGTCACTGACAGAGGTCTTGCTTTGTAGGGACAAGACTTTTGCTACAGAGCTGAAGAGTGCATCACACTGTTATCTTTTTGCCATGCTGCAGATCTGAAGAGGGGTCTTAAAAGAGGCAGAATCATCCACACTCAAGACCATTTCTCAAATTCATCTATGACATAAGTCCATTCTCCTCCTTAGGGAAAAAGGCAGGAGTATGACTCTAATGGAAATCCCTCTGCATGAAAACTTGAGCAGTGGGAAACCAGTTTTCCTTTTCACAAGGGCAAACCAGGAAAAGAAATGCCTTATAATGGAATAATAACTTTAGAGGTTCCCTAGGGACTAGTTATCTCCCAATTTAAACATGTAAAGCAGAGCCTAGAAATCTAATAAAGGCATAGCAATGTGGAAGACAGTTGTTGCCCTATAAGTGGCATTTACCAATCTGAGGTAGGAACAGTTACTGAATGAGTTGAGAGAAAGCACAGAATTTAGAGAAAGAGGAGACAAAAACTGTCTGTTGTTGTGTCTCCAGCACTCAGTCTCCTGGGGCAATAGAGATGCATTAAGAGCTCAGCTCGCTCCTAGCTAAATTCCATGCTCATGAAGTAACTTTCTGATAATAATTTGGCTTTCCATGTAGACTTTCAAACAGAGGAGAGATGGTGCTGACCAGCCAACATGGATATTCACATTTTCTCAGAGACTATATATATTGGGAGCTAGTTTCTTGTGAGTTATTTGATATAATCAGTCCCCCTGAGCCCAGTCATTTCTGTGTAAGCTAAAATGGTTGAGTTGTGGGCCTTGCAAAGCTGAGGAGGAGACCTAGATTACGGTTCCCACGGCAAGATGGTAGGTTTTCTTCGGGAAATTTTAGAGTCTTCATTCTAAATTGAACTTCTCTATGTGTCCTCACCCAGAAAGGGACTCAATACTTGATGGGTTTGTGCCAAACTTTTGTATTAAATTTGGCTACATCATAGTAAAGTATAAAAGTTAATGACCTATCATTATATTTTCTATGGTGAGGCACCTAGAACCAAGTAATTGCCACATACAAGTGAAATAAAAGCCAGCAGCAGCTCGAATTTTCACCCAGTTCTTCTATATTTCTAGGCCTTTCTAAGCTCATAGCAGCAACTTCCCTCTCCCTTTCTCTAGTCTTCTTGCTTCTCTTCCATCTTCTCGCTCAGCTACAATGAACCCCTCCACAACATTAAATGCCTTGAAACTCTTCCACATGAGATTCGATTTGGCTCTGAGGAGTTAAACCAAAGTGCAAGTTATAAATGTCCTAAGTGTTCTTCCACAGGGAGTATTTTAGTTGATGTCTTCAAACATACCACACTCAGAAAAGCAAATATTTCAAAGACAGAAGTGCAACTGCTGGCAATTGGCAGTAATTGCAATGTGGCAAAAATTCTGCATGCAGTAGTAAGACAAATTTGTGAATAAAAATGCACATTTCTAATCATATAAACTTTTAAAAAAGATGTTTAATTGAGCATGTATTGAGAAACTTGCTTCAGAATCTGATTCCGGGTCAGGGGCTATAGCTTGTTCACATCACTCTGTGAGAGGACTGCTTCACTCTCACCACCAGGCTGACTAGTGCTCTGTGGTCACGATCAATTGTCCCAGCAGGGTTGGTGCATGGGAAAGCCTTTCTTGGCCTTATCTAAAGCTCAGCCTGGGAGGTTGGCCTGGGGGCTGACCAAGCGCAAAATAGAAAAGCCACTAATAAGATCCAGCTGGAACAAATAACCTCTATTTATTTTAGGAAACTAATGATATGTCATCATGACACATATCTAACCTTAGTATTTCCGATTGGACAGGCCAGTTATGTGGGCTATAATTCAAGCTATGGTTACTTCTTTTGCTGGAAGAAGGATTCATCTGGTTTTGTGGTCTTGCTCTTCAGGTATTCCTTGCATTAAGTAATCATGTTATACAAAATTTTATGTCTCAAGAACTGGAAATTTAGGGGGGTGCTTATTTTACATTAAAAAAGATCCGAATCAAGGAATTTTTAAGAAGTGACCAATGATTAGTTTAATGGCAATATTGTCTATTGACATTGTTCTGCTGTTATTTTAGAAACTGTAATCGTTATCTATCCTCAGGAGGGAGGAATCACTGTTTCGGTAGAGAAGAATTAGGTATAACCTAGACAAGTGAGACATTTCTATGGCTTGGGTCTGAGAAAACATGACGGGAAAGAAAGAGAAGGGCTGCAAGGCCACGGGCTCCAAGTGGAGGCTGCTGAAGGACGAACGTATTACAAAGTGTTATGAAATGAACTGACTTGCTAGGAAGGTACAATACCCAGCATTACAGAAGGACTGCTCCACCCTAGCCACGTCCAGCTGAATAACTGGCCACTACGTGACCCTCCACACCTCCAGGGTGGAGGCAGAGCTTGCAAGCTTGTGGCCTGCAGACTAAAGTGGCCCAAAGATGTATTCTTTTTGAGCCCTCTCCCCACAAGTGATTTGAAAAATTAAGCCACACTAAAACAACAGGAGATTTCACACACACAAATTGAGATTTCTAGCGTCTCTTAAAAGAAAACAAAGAAATAAGCACTTAAAACTGAACTCATATTCCACATGGCAGCACCAACTGGCCAAGATTCAGTGGCTGCTGCTCCTTTGTTTGTTTTCTGTTTTTTGTTGAGACGGAGTCTCGGTCTGTCGCCCAATCTTGAGTACAGTGGCATGGTCTTGGCTCACTGCAAGCTCCGCCTCCTGGGTTCACGCCATTCTCCTGCCTCAGTCTCCCGAGTAGCTGGAACTACAGGTGCCTGTCACTATGCCTGGCTAATTTTTTATATTTTTAGTAGAGATGGGGTTTCACTGTGTTAGCCAGGATGGTCTCAATCTCTTGACCTCGTGATCTGCCCGCCTCGGCCTCCCAAAGTGCTGGGATTACAGGCGTGAGCCACTGCGTCTGGCCTCTGCTGCTCCTTTACAGAGCAACAGCGATGCTTCTGTGCCAGTGTGTGACAGTGAAAGCAGGACCCTGGGGCCGGCCTGCCTAACTGCCCTCCAACTCCACCCCTTACTAGCTGTGGGAACTTGTTAACTATTCTGTTCCTCCATTTACTCATAAGTAAAATGTGACTTATAATTGTGCTTATCTCATAGGTTGTTGTAAAGATTAAATAAATTAACAAGTATACTGCGCTTCAACTAGTGCCATGTAAATATAGTAGTCTGTATTACAAAAGCCTTTGCTATTATTATAATGTAGTATTAATACCTTGTCTTCTCAATTATTTAGTTATGTTAATCCTCCTAACAATCCTATAAGGTAGGTGAAGAAACTGAGGCATGGAGAGGTTAGAAAACCTACCTAAACTTGTCACATGGTCACATTGCACATTACTAGTAAGCAGTGAAACCTCCTCAGGGGTCAGTGATCTAAACCACCACACTATAGAATGACATTCCGTTAGGTGGGACCTGCACTCTCCAGTTTTCCATAGTACTCACCATTTCCACAGCATGTGCATATAAATGTGCACATTCCTTTTCTATCTTCCCAACCACTGCCCTGTCCTCCTTTGGGTTATCTCCCTGGCCTCTGCATGCATTTGAGTTTGGAACTCCTAGTCTAGAAAAGTGGATATGCTGAATAGCTGACTGTGTCCTCCAGGTAGATTAGCTCTCCCAGTAAAGCTTTTATGAAGAGCCAAAGAGAAGACGAATTGTGTCCAGTGAGGGTCTATTTTAGCATGGGTAGTCTGTGATAGCAGACAAGCAGCATCCCATCACCTGAAACATGTAAGCAATGAAAATTATCTGGCTGCCACTCCAGACCTACTGAATCTGAATATCAGGTGTAGAGCCCAGAATTCTGTGGTCTACTAAGCCCTCCAGGTGATTCTGATGCAGGCTAAAATTTGGAAACCACTGCCTTAGAAGGTCAATTTTTTTTTTTTTTTTTTTTTTTTTTTTTGAGGCAAAGTTTCACTCTTGTTGCCCAGGCTGGAGTGCAATGGCACTATCTCAGCTCACTGGAACCTCTGCCTCCCAGGTTCAAGCGATTCTCCTGCCTCAGCCTCCCGAGTAGCTGGGATTACAAGCATGTGCCACCACACCCAGCTAATATTGTATTTTTGGTAGAGACAGGGTTTCTCCATGTTGGTCAGGCTGGTCTTGAACTCCCAGCCTCAGGTGGCCCACCTGCCTCAGTCTCCCAAAGTGCTGGGATTACAGGCGTGAGCCACCTCCCCCGGCCAGAAGGTAATTTTTTTCAGGAAAATAATAATAAGACTTCCATGGGAAGGAATAGTTATCTGCTCATACAGAGCTGGCCCAGAGGTATGCAGAATAAACCCAAAAACACTCTAATGAGAGGACTAGTTGGGAACAATCTAGCTTTACAGTGAAGCCATCAGGATAAAATAGCAAATTGTGTGCTTAGGTGATTGATTAAATTGCACTTCTCTTTGTTATCATGTCAATGACATGCTATTTATAGGATAACCAATTAACACTTGGAGACCAACTGCTCAAAACAATGATCTAAATTTTAAAATAGTTCTTATTTTCTGCAAAAGTTAGATAAATGGTTCAATTGTCTGCAGAGGCCAGTGTAAAAGAGAACTCATTATCTATTAACTCTCTATGGCAGACAACCTACGTGGAGGTCATCCTACAGCTGCTTTGAATAACTACAGTTTGTCTGGACTGTGGTTGTAATTGACAGAAACACAACTCACTCTAGCCTAAGCAAAACAGGAAAAATGCTGTAAAAGTAATTTTGACCACATTTAGGTTCAGAAAAGGAAGATGTTTTGGTGTATGCAACAAGAAATAATTTTGTATGGGTTGAAACCTAGTCAGAAGAATATTTGCAATTACTAAGTCTGACTTTCTTATGTTTGAGTTAATCCTAATTAGATCCCTACTGGCATGGCCGGATCTTAGAAGGAAGTAAGCCAGTGAGAGATAAAATCTACTTGTGAGGTTACAGCCTTCGCAGAGAAGATCCAGGAAATACCTAGTTCGACTGAAGGACAGTAGAGACAGGAGGGGCTACATAATGTGAGTCTGAGGCCTGGTTATTAACCAGGCTCTCACTGTTTGGTGTAATAGACATGCTATTTGGATTATGCCCTGACTCAACTCCACTCCTCTTTCTCTCCTAACATGGACATTTGGGGATCTTGTTGTTGGTTCGTTATCTAGGAGGAGCCATTAATACAGTATCTGCTGTTAGCCTAATTCATCTGGATAGAAGGAATGCCTAAACCTTGAAAGCATTCCATTAGGGAGTTTGGGTTTTATCCCAAGGACAGTAGAAAACATTGAATGGTCTTAAGAAGAAGAATGACACCATCAGACTTGAGTATCAGAAAAATGAACTCTGGCTGCC
Organism: Macaca fascicularis; assembly: GCF_037993035.2. Lineage (NCBI taxonomy): Eukaryota > Metazoa > Chordata > Mammalia > Primates > Cercopithecidae > Macaca > Macaca fascicularis. The sequence goes on along the minus strand of NC_088375.1, from coordinate 116,606,763 downwards.
ATGTGGAGATTAGAATTTTTGGAGTGTTCAAGGCAATAGTAGATAGTGGATTGTAAACAGTCTTATATTCCAGGCATAACTTAGAGATATTGCAGGTTCCGTTCCAGACTACAGCAATAAAATGTATATTGCAAAAACACAAGCAGTCAATTTTTTTGCTTCCCAGTGTATATAAAAGTTATGTTGTTACTATACTGTATTCTATTAAGTGTACAATAGCCTTATGTTGAAAAAACCAAGGTACAATGTAATTTTTAAAATATTTTGTTGCAAAAAAAATGCTAACAATCATCAGAGCCTTCAGCTAGTTGTAATCTTGTAATCTTTTTGCTGGTGGAAGGTCTTGCGTTGATGTTCATGGCTGCTCACTGATCAGGGTGGTGGTTGCTGAAAGTTGGAGTGACTGAGGTAATTAAAAAAAAAAGACCATAATAAAGTTTGCCCCAACAGTTGACTTTCTTTCATGAAAGATTTCTCTGTAGCATGCAATGCTGTTTGATAGCATTTTGCCCATGGTAGAACTTCTTTTACAATTAGAGTCCATCCTCTCAAACCCTGCTACTGCTTTACCAACTAAGTTTGTGTAATATTCTAAATCCTTGTCATTTCAACCACATTCACAGCATCTTCACCCGTTGATTCCACTCAAAAACCACTTTCTTTGCTCATCCGTAAGAAGCAGCTCCTTACGCATTAAAGTTTTGTCATGAGATTGCAGCAATTCAGTCACATCTTCAGGCTCCATTTCTAATTCAAGTTCTCTTGCTATTTCTATCACATCTGCAGTTAATTTCTCCACTGACATCTTGAACCCCTCAAAGTCATCCATGAGGATTGGAATCCACATCCAAACTCCTGTTAACATTGGCATTTTGACCTCTTCTCATGAATCACAAATGTTCTTTTTGGCATCTAGAATGGTGAATTCTTTCCAGAAGGTTTTCAACAGACTTTGCCGAGTTTCATCAGAGGAATCACTCTCTATGGAAGCTATAGCCTTATAAAATGTGTTTCATAAATAGTAAGACTTGAAAGTCAAAATTACTCCTTGATCCATGGACTGCAGAATGGATGTTGTGTTAGCCAGCATGAAAACAACATTCATCCCCTGGTACATCTCCATCAGAGATCCTGGGTAACAGGTGCATTGCCAGTAAGCAGTAATATTTTTAAAAGAATCTTTTTTTTCTGAGCAGCAGGTCTCAACAGTGGGCTTAAAATATTCAGTAAACCATGTTATAAACAGATGCACTGTCCTCCAGGCTTTGTTCTTCCATTTATATAGCCAGCGGGTAGATTTCACATAATTCTCAAGGGCCATAGGATTTTCAGAATGGTAAATGCGCATTGGCTTCAACTTAAAGCACCAGCTGCATTAGCCCCTAATAAGAGAGTCAGTCTGTCCTTTGAAACTTTAAGGCATTGACTTCTCTCTAGCTATGAAAGTCCTAAATGGCATCCTCTTCCAATAGAAGGCTGTATTGTTTACACTGAAAATCTATTGTTTAGTGTAGCCACCTTCATTATTTATCTTAACTAGATCTCCTGGATTACTCACTGCAGTTTCTACATCAGCACTTAGTGCTTTACCTGTAACTTTTATGTTATGGAGGTGGCTTCTTTCCTTAAACCTCATGAACCAACCTCTACTGGCTTCAGATTTTTCTTCTGCAGCATTCTCTTCTCTCAGCCTTCACAGTATTGAAGAGAGTTAGGGTCTTTCTCTGGATTAAACTTTGGCTTAGTGAATGTTGACGTTGGTTTGATCTTCTATCTAGACCACCAAAACGTTTTCAATATCAGCAGTAAGGCTGTTTCACTTTCTTATCATTTGTGTGTTTCCTGGAGTAGCACATTTAATTTCCTTCAAGAACTCATGGGCATTTACAACTTGGTTAACTGTTTGCCTTTGGGTAAGAAGTCTAGCTTTTGGCCCATCTCAGCTTTTGACATGCTTTTCTCCCTAAACTTAATCATTTCTAGCTTTTGATTTAAAATAAGAGATATATGACTCTTCCTTTCACTTGAGCACTTAGAGGCCATTGTCGAGTTATTAACTGGCCTAATTTCAATATTGCTGTGTCTCAGGGATTAGGGAGGCCTGAAAAGAGGGAGAGAGATGGGGGAGCAGCTGGTCAGTGGAGCAGTCAGAACACACACAACATTTATCCATTAAGCTTGCCTTCTTATATGGGTGCAGTTCATGGCACCCCAAACAATGACAAAGCAACATCAAAGATCACTGATCACAGGTCACCATAACAGATATAATAATAATGAAAAAAGCTTTAAATATTGAAAGAATTACCAAAATGTGACACAGAGACACAAACTGAGCACAACCTGTTGAAAAAATGATACCAATAGACTTGCTCAACACAAGGTTGCTACAAACCTTCAATTTGTTTAAAAAATAAAAATAAAAGACCCAGCCGGGTGCAGTGACTCATGCCTGTAGTCTCAGCACTTTGGGAGGCCAAGGTGGGTGGATCACTAGAGGTCAGGAGTTCGATACCAGCCTGGTCAACATACAGAAACCCCATCTCTACTAAAAACACAAAAATTAGCTGGGTGTGGCGGTGTACCAGTAATCTCAGCTACTGAAAAGGCTGAGGCGGGAGAATCACTTGAACCTAGGAAGAGGAGGTTGCAGTGAGCTGATATTGTGCCACCGCACTCCAGCCTAGGCAACAGAGTGGGACTCTGTCTTTAAAAAAAACCAACAAACCATAATATCTTCAGGCACAATAAAGTGAAGTGCAATAAAATGACATATGCCTGTATTCTTAGCAGATTCTGCTCCTCTTGTAAAATATCAGACTGATACACCAAGACCTATAATGTGTTAGAATAAATGTGCATGGAGCTTCGCTGAAATACCAGAAAAGTTAATAATCTACAGTAGAAGATTGTCAATTTTTAAAAAGTGTGATAGATTATGGCCTTTGTTCCATAGAGGTGGGTTCAAACTTGTGAGTTAACTAAATGAAATGATAAAAATCAGAGCTCATCAGTTAATACAAGCTTTGGGTGGTGCTACTGGAAAAATACATTCTGATCATTTAGTTTCATATTTTAACCAAGTAGCCTACATAAAGATATACTAATGGGTCAAGATAATGGCCTTAGAACTTTCGAGCTGAAAAAAATCAGGCCTCTCGGGCATAGACTTAAATCTGTATTTCAAGAACTCTTTCAACCAGAACTATGCCTTGGACTATGACCCTAAATGTATTCTCACTACTGCTTTACAAAACCAGGCCTGTGACCTTCTCCAAGTATCTATTATGCATAGGTATTTCAGAGGTAATGAGTTTATGATAATATTTATATTTCATCAGTTCTTGGGTCATGAAGGGGGAACATTCTACCTCATTCTCTTTTACTATTCAGCATGTCTTCTAGGTAGAATTTTTTTTTATTTGTTTTTCCTTTGGCGTCCTAATGTTCTTGTCAAATCAGAGACTGAGGGATTAAGACACACATACCCAAGAATGGAACAGATGAGCTGGAACCAGTTTATCAATAGATCCTTTGTAAGAGGAAAAAGAAAATGACTCTCTTCTGAGGTCAGAGAAAGAAAGTCAAATGATTAAGCAGTGAGGAAGACTATGGTTCACTCTACAAATATTGGAAATTACATTAAGATGGTATACGTATAGGCAACTTTTATGTCCTTAGAAATGTGAGTATTTTGCCTGTGACATCCAAGCCAGCTGCAGTGGTGGGCAAAGCAGCCTCACTACATTCTTTGTATGTCAGATCCCTCTTGAGTTGAGGTCTTGCCCCCAATTAAATCAATTCCGAGCTTTTTATAAATCAAGTCCTTCATAAATCTTGCAGTAAAATTTCATTCTCTTTGCTCTCCTGCCTCTTAGTGAGGGTAGCTTCAGGCATTTCCAGATCTTCCTGTTCAGCTGAGCCCTCTTGAGGAGATGTGTACAATTCTTCCTTTTGTTTCCCTCTATTTATGAAAAATCCTCGCTTCCTCCAGGACATCTGTGTACCATCTCTACCCGAGAGGAAACCCTTGTCCTCCACCCACACTCAGGGCTGCAAGGGATAGGTTCACAGCAGGACAGCTGGTTGATTAGTCATGTAATTCAAAATTACTAGGTACTCAAATTAAACTTAGACCAGTGAAATACAAAATGTGCTCTCGTGTTTGGTGTTACATAAGCTTATATTATCATAGAATTTAGATTCTTGTAGAATGGCATAAGCCACAGAGAAGCAGGGGACTTAGAAATCAAAAGCCACTTGGCCTATTTGAAACGATCATGTGATACTAGTAAGGCCCACCAATGCAGAAAGGAGTAGCTGGCAGAGTTCTGCAGGGATGAGCTCGTGCAGAGTCTCACCTAGTGGCATCAAATGCTGCTCCTCACACAGATGCTAAACTAGATAGATGTTTATTTCAAAGCCAAGAGCCCTCAGATAGACCATCCACGTGGCAAGCCTGTGATTTCCTCTCCTGGAATATGAAGTGGCTTCTTTTCAAACGTTTATGAGCAACATAAAATTTTAGTTTGCTTTCTCAAGTGAATAATAATTACTCTGGATGGGGCAGATTCATCCAGAGACAGAAAAACATCCCCAGTCACTATTAATTAAAAGAAATCTACTAAGACATATATCACTTTGGCTAGAAAGCAATAGCATTCCTTATTCTAACTATATCACAGGGCTTGCCAAGTCTCAGTGAAAAGGGGAATTAATTTGACCCAGAAAGGCTTAATCAGAGAGGCATCCACTAGTGCTGAGCTGTTGTCAGACTAACAAAAACAGTGTGGAAGAACAAGAGTCAGGGTAAGAATGATCTAAGAGAGGTTTTCTGAAGCCAGCACTATCAGGTTGAAGACAGTGAGATTCATTCAACAAGAGAATTCAAGATTTTGAAAACTGGCACACGCAGAAGCCTAAGCAGTGACACAGTAAGTAGGAAACAGGGGATAACCACAATATTTTGGTCAATTCATATAAAGGGTCCATTGGATGATATGTGCTATGTCTTATTGACAAAGGTCAGGCTGGACTAAGGTCTAGAGCAAATATGTCCTTACTCAAACCTCTTCAGAAGTAGAAACAAGGCTGGGTGCGGTGGCTCATGCCTGTAATCTCACCACTTTGGGAAGCTGAGGCGGTTGGATCGCCTGAGCTCAGGAGTTTGAGACCAGCCTGGGCAACATGGAGAAACACTGTCTCTACCCAAAATTAGCCGGGTGTGATGGCACAGGCCTGTAGTCCCAGATGCTCAGGAGGCTGAGGTGGGAGGATTGCTTGAGCCTAGGAGGTCAAGGCTGTCGTGAGCCATGTTTGCACCACTGCACTCCAACCTGGGCAACAGAGTGAAATCCTGTCTCAAAAAAGGAAAAAAAAAAAAGAAAAAGAAAGAAAGTAGAAACACTCAAGTACCCAAGTGTCCATCAAGATAAATGAATAAACAAAATGTGGTGTGTATACACGATGGGATATTTTTCAACTTTAATAAGGAAAAAAATTCTGGCATATGCTATGACACAGATGATCCTTGAAGACATTACACTAAGTGAAATGAGCCAATCACACAAAAAAAAATACTGCATAATTCCACTTATATGGGTTATATAGAGTAGTCAAATTCATAGAAACAGAGAGTAGAATGGAGGTTGCCAGAGTGTGGGGGAGGGGGAAATGAGGAGCTGCTGTATGGTGGATATAGAGTTTTAGTTTTGTAAGATGAAATTGTTCTGGAGATTGGTTGTACAGCAATGTAAATATACTTAACACTATTGAACTACACATTTAAAGTTGTTAAGATGGTAAATTTTATGTTAGGTGCATTTTACCACACTTAAGAAATTTTTTAACTTATACAATTATACAATATATATGTACAGTTTATTATATGTCAGTTGTACCTCAATAAAACTATCTTTTTAAGATAAAACAAAACAAAACAAAAATCAACTCCAGGTGGCCCATATGAGGTCACAGGGATGAGCCTGTTTTTTCTGCATAGTCAGAAAATGCTGCAGTGCTGATGCACCTGGGTTGCTTATGCTACCTGGGTGCAACTGGACTCATGGGGTTAACTCTGAAGTGCTTAACACTAATCGTTCTAATTTCCTGAGTTTAGTTCTTCATTTTTTCTTTACTATATGTTTTCAAGATCTTCCTAAATTGCTTCTGTAAGTACGCAAGCTAATGGATTTGGTGAATAGTGACCTCTGAAAGAGTAGGTTCAGTAGGGGAGGTAAAATGTAGATTTTAAGACATAATCATCATCACTAAAATTTACTGAGCTGGTTTTACTTGTCTGTTTTCACTTAAACCTCACAAGAATCATATAAGATTATACACATGCACATTGTACAGGTTAAGTCAGAGGTCAGAGTAGTTAAGTAACTCATCAAATGTCCCTGACTATTGTGTCAGATAGAGTCTGTCTCAATCCATTTCACATTGCTATAAAAGAATAATTGAGGCTGGGTAATTTTGAAAGAAAAGAGGCTTATTTGGCTGACATTTCTGGAGACTGTACAAGAAGCATGGTACCAGCATCTGCTTCTGGTGAGGGCCGCAGGAAGCTTCCACTCATGGAAGAAGGGGAAGGGGAGCTGGTATGTCTCATGGTAAGAGAGGGAGCAAGAGAGAGAAGGGGTAGACTCTTTTTGACAACCAAATATCAAGGAAATGAATAGAGCAAGAACTCACTCATTACCACAGGAGGGCACCAAGCCATTCATGAGGGATGAATGACCCAAAAACATCTCACCAGGTCCCACTTTCAATATTGGGGATCAAATTTCAACATGAGACTTGGAGGGACAAATATTCAAATTATATCAACATCTTAGCAGAAGGCAGATTTTTACTTAGATGTTCAAAGTAAAGACATATTAATGAATGGGCCGCTTCCTGAGGTGTGTAAGTTGAAGGTGGGCAGTTTAAGGAAACCAGGAAGGAATGTCAAAGCACCCAGAGTCTAATACAAATGAAAATCCAGTACTAGCCCTCTATGTGAAGGAGAAAGGGGAGGTCAAATTTGGATAGTTATAAAATTAACATACATGAGAATGTTTATAAACTGAGGAGAAGAAAATATTAGAAAGAGAGAAGTGGTGGCTCATGCCTGTAATCCCAGCACTTTGGGAGGCTGAGGCGGGTGGATCACTCGAGGCCTGGAGTTAGAGACCAGCCTGGCCAACATGGCAAAACCCCGTCTCTACTAAAAATACAAAAATTAGCTGGATATGGTCACACACATCTGTAATCTAGGCTACTCTGGAGACTGAGGTACAGGAATTGCTTGAACCTAGGAGGCAGAGGTGGCAGAGAGCCAAGATCATGCCACTGCACCACAGCCTGGGCAAAAAAGTGAAACTCTGTAGCCGGCGGGGGAGGGGGGGGTGGGGGGGAGAGAGAGAGAGATTAAAAAGGGAATAACTAAGAAGGCATAGGCTGGAGAAAACAAGAATGGATGTTTGCATTGGAAAAGAGAAAGAATACATCCTCCCATGAGACAGGAAAGAAGATTGGGAAAAGAATGAAGGGAAAATTGTTACTTGTAAAGCAGATGGTGAGACTTCAATCTGAGAGAAAGGAGCCTGGGGTGATGTAGGAAAGAGAAGAGCTGACCTAGAGCTGTTTTGGTAATTTCAGAGGAGCTCAACTGGGGGATAATTAGTGCACGGTACTATGGGCCACACAAATGCCCAAGAAACCCAAATTGGCAACATATTCAGTCAGCATTGTTACAAGCAAACATAACAGATCACCCATTTTTTTAATCTCAATTTTTCTTTAAGAAAATGCTCTAAAAAACAGGGTTGAAATAGTTAAGAAGCCATTTAAGTTATTTTTACTTCTGGAATTATGACTGCTAGTATTTCAAGATATCCTTTTATCTCAGAATAACTAGGTCCTGAATAGAATGCATATTTAGAGATATTGCTGATCTGTCAGGAAAGAATCTTCTATGGCCCTCTCCATTCATTGACAGAGAGAGAGAGAGAAAGAGAGAGACAGAGAGAATATGAACTATGGTACATTGGCAGCCAGGTGGGGTGGGGTTGCCTTGAGGACAAATGACAATAGCTGCACTTATCTCAAAATATTGAGCTTAGACTGATGCTAAAACAAAGGAAGCATATAAAACAATATATACAACAAACACTAATACAATTTAAAGACGGAATTGACAAATTTTTCATCAAATTAGGTTTTAACACATCTCTTTGAAACATTATAGGTTACACATGCCAAAAGAACATAGTAATGTAGATGATTTGAGTAAATAAACTTGATCTAATACATAGATCACACATAGAACTCTGCTCCCTCAAACTGGAGAATTACCTTTTTCTCAACATTCACAAAAGTTGATCATAATCGTGTTAAGCAAGCTGCAACAAATTTAAAACTTGCTACGTAAAGACCACATTCTCTGACAAGAGTGCAATTTGGTGAAAGTCAATAACAAAATGATGAAAAATTCTCATACATTTGAAAATTTTAAAACACTCTTCTAAACAAATTGTGGGCCAAAGAACAAATTGTGTTGCATATTTAATTACTTAGATCAGCATAATAATGAAAATAATACATATCAAAACATGACACATAGCTAAAACAGAACTTGGAGAGTAATTTATAATCTTAAATGTTTATTTTGGAATGGAAGGCGGCTTAGATGTAATGAGCTTAAGAAATTAGAAACAGAACAAGAGAATACACTCAGGAAAGAGACAATGAAAATAACAGTAGAAATCAACGAAATAGATAACAAAGATACAACCAAGAGGATCAAGAAAGCCAGAACTTAAATCTTTGAAAAGGTTAATAAAATTGCTTAATGTCTGTCAATATTGATAAGGAATAAAAAAGAAAATGCATAATTAAACAATATTAAACATAATTACATATAGCAATGAGTAGAAAGAAAAGCTATTATGAACAACTTTATGCCAATACATTTGAAAATAGATATATAAAATGGATAAATTCCTAGGACTTTAAAACTGACTCTAGAAAAAATAGAAAGCCTGAATTTTTCTATCCTTATACAATAAGTTGAAGCAGTATTTAAAACTTTTCTCATAAAGAAAGCAACATAGCCTATGGTTGTACAGGTGAAATTCTACCAAATTTTCAAGGGGCAGATCATTCCCATTTTATAGAAGCTCTTCTATAAAATATAAGGAAAAGGAATATTCCCCAATGTATTTTATGTGGCCAGAATAATGTCAATACCAAAATCAGAGAAATACAATACAAGAAGTAAAACTACAGGACAAAACCACTAATGAATGTACACACAAAAATTCTCAATAAAATATTAATGAACTAAATCTTTCATTAAAAAATAGAATACAAGGGGATTGACTGCAAAGAAGCATAAGGACATTTTTGGGGTGAAGGAAATGATCTATATGTTGATTGTAGTGGTGGTATATAACTGCATATATTTGTGAAAATTTATTGAACTGCATATCTAAAATGTGAATTTAATTTTTTGTAAATTATATCTCAGTAAACCTTTTTTTAAAAAAGAGATTTTTCTAGAATTCCACACCCATTCCATGATTCTTGGTAAATTATATGAATAAAAGAAAATATTATTATCCTAATAAGGACTATCTAGCAAAAATTTACATCAAATATTATTGTTAATGAGGGAAGCCAGAGGCATTAGAAAGAAGACAAGGATGTCCACAATTATGGCTTCTATTCAACATTGTACTAAAGATTCTAGCTGCATGACAAGACAACAAAAAGCAAATAGAAGCATAAGAATAGAAAAGAAACCAAAATTGATAATTTCAGATAATAGATTTGTTTACACTGAAAATCCCAAACAGTAGAATTAGAAATAATAGAATTTAGCAAGGTGACCAACTTAAAAAGCAAAATAAAAGGTAAATGTATATATCTATGTGCCAGCAAGAAACAAAAGGATTTTTAGAAAGGAAATAATTTGTAAGACCAATAAAAAATAAGGTACTTAAGAATAAATATAACAAAAGATGTACAAGAGTTGTAGTTAGAAATTTTAAAAATTAAATAAGAAGAAAGGAAACTTAAATGGAGATATTGTTTACTTTATAAATAGAAGGATTCATTGCCATAAATATGTTAAGTATCTCCAAACTGATTGATTCATGCAGCTTCAATCACACTTCTAACTGGTTTGGAACTCAACAGGCTGATTCTAAAATGTACACATAAGAGGAAAGAGACAATAAAGAGGGAGTATATTGGAACCTTTGCCTTACCAGTTGTTAAGACTTATAAAGCTATGGATATAGACAAATAGATTACTAGATGAAAATAGAGAACCCAGAAAAAAGCCTACATATATATGGAACTTTGATAAATGATATAGATGATGCCACAGATTTGTTGGGGAAGAAAGAACTGTTCAACGAATGGTGCTGGGACAATTGATTATTTACATAGAAAAATATTAAGTTGGTTCCCTAGAATTCTCCATACATAAAATCAAATATAGATGTATTATAAAATAAAACATAAAAGATGAAACTTTAAAAATGCAAAGTGAAAAGTGGAGAATGTCTTTCTGACCTTGGGATAAGAAAGAATGTCTTAAGACAAAACACACTGGAAACAATTAACATTAAAAACTTCTCTTCATCCAAAAATACTACAAAGAAAGAGAAAATAAAAATCACACTGTAGGAGTGGAGAATGATACAAGCACTTTGAAAAACAATTTGGTTATTCTTATTAGAGGAACATTTGTTTATCCTGTGGTCTATCAATTCCACATCTAGCTATGGATGCTCTTGCTTTTGTGCACTAGGAGGCAAGGACAAGAACATTCAAGCAGCACTGTTGGTAAAAGCAAACAGCTGGAAACCTACTACCATAATAAGGATTAGACTGATTTAGAGTTGCTCCACAAAGCCTAACATGGTTTGGTAAAAGGAATCTTCAGGAAAGCAGATTTTCTTTCAGTGTAAAGAACTTTTTAACATTCAAAACCATCCAAAGGCTTAGTAGACTGCTTCCCACAGAAAGAGTTTCCCCGACCGGAAGTGATCAAGGTGTTGCAGAGAGAATTCCACCAGTGGGTGGAAGGTTTTACTAAATGAATAGCAAGATTTTTACCAGCTGTTAAGGTTCAGGGATTCTACACATAATCCTTACAAAAACTCAGCCACGCTACTGAGCTGATATTAGAAATACATTATTTGTACATCAGTTGACTCCAGAAATTCATCTTAAAAGCACAGTTGCTTCTGGGAGTGGTGGGCTTTAAGCAATTAATACATAACACTGACTAAATCTATCAAAGACTGGCAACATAGTGGACTTAAAAATCTGGAAAGAAAGAGAACAAAATAAAAACAATTATTACTTTTATTAACAAAATATGACCATAATAACTGTAAAAGAATTTTTATGACAGGAAAAGTCACCCTTACCCTATTGTCTTAAAACTTTAACGTAACCCTTCCTTGCATTTTTTTCTCTGCCCACTGGGGCTTTTAAAAAGAAATGTAATGGTAATCAGAAATATTTTGATCAGAGAAGACTGGGGGAGTCAGTTTAGGGTCAGCAGTCTGGCTTAGAGTGTGGGTAGACTACTGCTGAGGGATATTTGGGGAGAGTCCTAAAGCCTAGAAGTGAAAGGTGAGGAGGCTGTAGGAGGAGAGGGACTGGCTGGGTTAAAGCCCAGAACCTTGTAAAGCACCTGCTTTTGGGTGGTGGTTCTCTACCTCCTGGTTCCTGCCTTAACCAGATCAAATGGCTACTCTCTTCTTAGGCACAAACCACATGCCTTCTGCCCACTCGCTGCCTCTGGTGGCCTTGCACCCTCTCTGCTGCTCTCCCTCCTGGAGTTCTTCCTGCAGGGAAATCCAGCCAAGTAAGCCTCTTTTTTTTTTTTTTTTTTTTTGCAATATGACCAGTCATGCTTTCAGTTCCAGATGTTGCTGGCATCAGTTGAACAAACCTCCCGAAAGTCATAAAGCCAAACACAAACTCCAGATTAACTGTTTTAGATGTTTTCTGTTTCTGAGAATTGGGGCAGGGCTCTCGATCTTCTTCGTGCCTCTCTCAGTTCAATCAATGTGGGGACAAGTAAGAGTCACAATTTTCAACCAGTTGTTAATCGTAATTGTGTAAGAATAGTGTAGGGCCCAGTCGAATCTAGTGAACATTACCGAGGATCCAGACATAGTGCTGTAGGAACTGGATCATTGCCGTTCCATACAGTGAGATGGTGGTCTAATTTGCCAAGAGGCCACAGAGCATCTAGAAAGGTGACAGATAGGAATTTTGAGGCTTGTTTTTTTTTTTACCTTAAGGACATAACCTTAAACATTAGCATGATATAGACAAATATCTCTCAGCTAATAGAAGGTCAAGTCAGGCCAGGGTTAGGAGGACCCACAGCCCATGTCAGGAGCATTAGGAAGAGAAAAGAATGATTCCACAGTGAAGCAACACCAGAAATGTACCTTCCCAGGCAGAGTCCGAGATCTCATGGAAGGGCAGCTACCACCTGTGCTACTAGGCTTCTGGTAGGGCCTGAAGTGTTGGGCACCATAGGTACATCTGCATGTGCCACAAGTCAAGGAAGACAGAGACATACTTTTTTCCAACTCCATAACTCTCTCTTAAGCCTCTAGGCCAGTGTATATGTTGCTCCTCTGCCTACAACTCCTTCCCTGTCCTAGATCCTTTTTCCTGGCTCCTACTTGTGTTTTAAAATTCATCTTGATGTTACTTCTCCAGGAAGCTTTCCTAAACCATCACTTCCAAATCCAAGTTCCCATAGCACCCTGGGCTCTATGACTATGTTATGTGTTATTTTTGTTTCTCTCCTACCTAGCGTGAAGCCTCCTCTAAAGTCAAGACTATTTCTTATTCACTCTGCCCACATAGGAGCTGCTCAACATGCTCTTTGAATAATTGAATAAATGAATGGCATCCTGGGATTACCTGACGAGCATCAGCAATAGTAGCAGACATGGTCTAAAAATAGTATGTCATCAGAAAGGAGCAGTAAGCCAGGGACTCCAAGACCAACAGTTTTCATCTAGGTCAAGGATGAGAAAGAGACTGGAGACCCAGGATGGCTCAGAGACCATTATGATATTAAAATGAATATGCAGAGTGCTGTAGTAGTTCAGAGGCAACTTCCAGAGCAATGATGATGAAGAACATGTTTTAAGTTATGATCTGGCCTCCACACAGCACTGGGAGGGGACCCTTGAGACATCTGAGTACTACAGCGCCTCAGAGATGTTTCCAGAGCAAGACCAATAGGAGCCCCAGTTAATCTGTGTTCTGTTGCCAGATATGGGGCAGCATCCAACCAACCATGGGGATAGTCACGGTGGTGGTGGTAGTGGGCGGGGGCACGGGGCTGAAGTAAAGAAGAATTGGGCAGAATCTGGCACTATTTTGAGTCTGTCAAGTTGCCATACATGAAGTAAAGCACATAATTCCTGGAAGTGTAAGTAATATATTATATCTCAATATATGACAGACTAGTCATAGTCATTATGTTATTATTAATATTATTATTAATGAATAATCCTCAAATTAATTAATTAATCCACAAATTAAAATGATCCTAACATTACATGGCCAATTATTTGTGGGTGGAGGGGTTGACTACTCATGACCTGAGTGGTTTTATTGTTAGATGAAAAGGATGTAGAGTGAGTGGAAGCCATGAACTCTATCCTGGGCATGATCAGCAAAGGGCTGCAGGAACCTTGCATTTTACCAGTCAATATGCTCCCCTTTAGAGAAAAGCTACAGAGATTTGTATTAATGGATTCCTGATCAGCTTCCATTACATTTTTGTTTCTGTTCCTGTAACACCAAGAAGCTCTCGCTGAGCGGAGTGGTGAGAAAACGAAAGGACTTTTGTCTAGGGAATTATTGCCCTGCTTCAACCAGCAGAGAAGAGCTCCACCGCTTGCTCTCTCTCCTGGAGCAGGAGTACCTTCGTCACTATGGGGGTGACTGATCTGCTCTGTGGGTGCAAGAAAGGAATCATGTCTCCTTTTGTTATGGACCTCTCTGTTGTATGGCCCTCACAAATGTCTTTGAAAGGCTCAAGAAACTTCTGAAGAAAACATCCAAGAACCACTTCTGCATACCAGAACCATGGCAACCTGGTCTGGGTCACAGTCAAAAACTTTTTCTGTAAATAGCTGGAGAGTAAATATTTTATGCTTTTTGCAGACCATGAGGTTTCTATCACAGCTACTCAACTCTGGCTTGTAGCAGAAAAGCAGCCATAGACTCTATGTAAATGAATGGATGTGACTGTGTTTCAGCCTAAAAGTTTACTGGGCCATAGTTTGCTGATCCCTGAGTTAGATCAACAAAAGGCCGTCTTTACTGGAAGTTACTTCCATATTACAGCAGGTTACCAGAGTGTTCTGGGTTCCTCTGGGGAACTATGTTGAGGATGGTTGACCTGGAAGGCAGTAGGTCAGCAGCAGGTCAACAGCCATACCCTGACTGCTGCTCTCAAGGCCACTCTGCTGCAGGGAGCAGAGAGAAGGGACTGATCAGGGTAGTGAGGGGAAGGGGGAAAGGAAAGTTAAAATGTATGGTAAGAAAAGGGACTCTGAGTTCCCTGGATCGGAGGGATTGGGACAGAGGAGGAAACTGGGGAGAAGTAGGGGAGGTAGGAGTAGGACAGGCTAGTGGGTGGGGACCTCTGCTTTAGCCAGCTCCCTTTCCCTGGGGCAGAAACTGTAAAAAACAAAATAAAAAAAATGTATCTGTGACAGAGATGGCTACTCCCAGCAGCTCCTGGACAAAGCCTCTAGCAACTGCAACTGGACCAACTCTCTAATGATCCATGACCTTATAGATTAAAGACCTGGTCCATTATTTATGTTGCCTCATTTCTTATATCACCCCAAAACTCACTAAAGCAGATTTACTTTCAATTGCACTCAATCAAATAGATGGTGTGCTTAGAGGTATCATGGGGTAGATCCCCTTTGCAGCCTTGCCCTCACTCTCCACTTTTGTAGAGTTAATCTTTAGAAATACTGAGTCCCCAGGCTTGTCATGTTCTCCTGGTAGGGTGAGAGGAAATACTCAGTGATTGTTTCTTTCCTGTGCTTCTGCTTCTCTTCCTATGTGGAGAATTCTGTTCTGTTTGCTGCTGATAACTCCCAAATAATGAATGGTCAAGTCGTGGGATGACTTCAGAAATGGCAACCACTGAATGACAAAGAAAGTCCTTCCAAGTGTATTTGTATCATCCAGAGCCTACATCATGCCTATACAAGGACTTCAGGTAGAGGATTACACAGGGCATGCAGCTCCACAGTTAGGAATTCTGAGCAAATACTGCACCAGAAGGAAGCATATAGAATTGTTTTCAGGAAGCTTTCTCTTCTCTTTTCTGGTTGCTATGGTCTAAATATTGGTGTCCCCCCAAAAGTCATGTTGAAAACCTAATCACCAATGAGATGATATTAGGAGGTGGGGCCTTTGGAATGTGATTAGATCATGAGGGCACATTCCTTCTAAATGCAGTTAGTGTCTTTAGAGACTTCAGAGAGCTGCCTTGCCCCTTTCACCATGGAAGGACACAATGAGAAGGAACCAAAAAAAATGGGCCCTCATCAGACACTGAATCTGCCAGCACCTTGATCTTGTACTTTCCAGCCCCCAGAACAGTGAGAACTAACTTTATGTTGTTTATAAGCTACTCAGTCTAAGGTATTTTGTTATTGTAGCCCAAACGGACTAAGACACTGGTCAAGGTGGCTTTTACACAGACATAGTGGAGAGTGGTAGTGTGTTTAAGAAGGTATGCTCTAGAGGCTGATGACTTGGGCCCTAAATCACTGCCCTGACACATTCTAGCTGTCAATGACTTTGGGCAAATTACTGAACTCCTCTGATCTGTATCTGCCTCCTCTTTAAAGTGAGCAGACTAATAGTATCTAATTTAGAGGACTAATATGAGAATTAAATGGAAATCATCTGTGTGAATTGCTTAAGTTAGTAAGTTTCTTTTTCTTCTCCTTCCTATTATCATTACATGGACATGAATGAAAGGATGCAGAGAAAGTCCCATACAAACCCCAGACCTCCTCCTCTGAGCCTATTCTAGCTGTACAAATTCTACCCTTGCAGATTTCTTTGGAATAAATGTAAATCTCTTTGGAGATAGAACAAGGTACATTATCAACCATTTATATTTCAGGGAGCACACATATGCTTCTCTATATGCATTACTCTTCACTTTCACATGCGTTAACATATTCAGGACTTGGACAGGCCTGAGAAAGTAAGGCTCAGGAGGGATCTTCTCTTCATTTTACAAAGGGAAAAATATAAGTCACATAATCTAAGTCATTCTGTGGGAGCCTGGACAGAAACCAAGTGCTATTGCACTAGGGTAGTGTTTTTCAAAGTGTGGGCCAAGGTTGCCCTCTGCTCCAGAAGCCTTTGTCAGGGTTTGTGTCAGGATCAAGCCCCAGCTGAGGTCTGAGGGGAGTGGGTGGACTGGGGGCAGGGAGCTGGAAGAACTCTCGCAAGACAGCAGGTAGATGAGACATGGCTTTATATAGTAGCTCTTTCACAGTGTCAGTGTTACATTCATACACCTCACAAACAGTAGTGGCTAAGAGCCAGGTCATGAGCATCTCCATGTTATGTCTACATAGCTGTGATTATATAAGGCATGGGAATATGCACCTGCACTCCAATCCTGCTGAGCCATGCAGGATGTTTACCTTGGCCTATGACTGCTTGGTTGCAGTGCAGCCGGTTTCCTATGCTCCACCCCCTAGGCCAAGGGGATCCTCTTAGTGGGGACCTGAGCACACAGGGAAGCCCCCTGGACTTATAGGCCACAACAACAATACAGAGAGCAACAACCTACTACTAATATTCCTGCTATGCTATCTATGATTATGAGAGCCCAACTTAGACCCTAGCTCAGAGATGCCCACTGTCTTTGCAGGGGGTTGTCAGTAAGGTTCTCAATCACCTTAATCTCCTGTGACATCACTTGTAAAGCCGTCGTTATGTTCTGGTTGTTGTCAGGGATGAATGTACAACATTGTGTCCCTACAAGGGCACAGACGCTAGCTTAGGCAGCTGTACCTATGTCTAAGGCCATCCGGTTTTGCAGCACCACTTTCCTGATCTGATTAACCTCATCAGTTAGCAAAAGGAGGGCAATTCAGGTGTAATTTAGGGCCCAAGCTGTATGCTCTGCAAGGCTGTAACCTGTATTTCTACAGTGATGACACTTGCCCCAGGGATAGTTACTGCTAAGGGATAGAACCACCAAGGGGCCCGCTACACTCACAAAAAGCGGAAATGCAGCACCTCCCAGTTATGCGGGTGACTAGGCAATGTGGGAGCACAGTGGCAGGCATATAAGGTCACCCCCAGGTACCATGTCCAGTCCCGTTGGCTGACAGATACGGCCATCCTGTGTTCCCACAGACTCATAAACTCCCAGGGGCTACAAAGTCCATGGGGGCCCTGTCTTGGCAAGGTGTGTGGCATGTGTTATGTTTGCACAGGCCTCAGCCAGCAGCCATCCACCGTGACTTTATCCCAGTGTTACTCTATCCATCATGGTACTTGCAATGAGGGCACTGTGTGTTCTCCCATTAGCCAGCCCTCATGGACGTTATGAGTCAGCCAGGGGCAAGTTTGCCATGGGTTTTGTGACGTCCCCTATCCAAAGCCTACCATGTTGGATCCCACCCATTGTCCGTGGGACCCCAAGTCTTTAGTCATGTCCAGTTCTGCACAGAAGCTGGATGCACGTGCCAGGGCAAGTTGTCTGCAGCTGCAGTTGGAAGGGTGGTGCAGATCCAACAGTTGGAGACATTGCTCACCTCGGTGTAGGTGTAGGCCCAGTCCATGATGCTGCTGGAGCATGCCAACCTACGGCCGAAATGACAAAGCAAGCACAGGTACCTACAGCGGTAAATAACATCACTCAGGCAAAATATAGGCCTACTTTTTATCTCTGGATAACAATGCAGCTACCAAGGGCTTCTGCCCTGGCTGATGATACCACACCTTCTTAGCTCCCATAGTTCTTTTGGGTCTTATAGCCATGCTAAAATCACAGGGGAGCTCATAATAGGCCACACAGACTGTACATATGTTTCCCAGAGGAGGGTCCCTTCCCTACTTTTCCCCTACCAATGGTCAATCATGAAGGCCACACATTAAATACCAGAGTCACATGTAAGTCATACTGCATGCCCTCCCTCAAGTGGGCTACAATAGCCAACCATCTGTAATGCGGGACTTGGAGGGTCCATAGCCAACACCAGGTTTTCTGTTCCCCTCCCTTCAGGGGCATCAGAGCAGGCAACAACAGATGACCATTTGTCCCCATACTTGGTCGGAGGAGGTCATTCTTGGTGTGTATCTGTAGCAGGATGGTGGGGCGGCGGGCTGCTGTAACAGTGCCTCTGCCAGGGCCAGGCTGCCTTTCTGTGGTCACTTATTCAAGATTTGAAGCACCAGGTCCAACCTGGAACTTCAGCTCCTAAAGACAGGGGAGTAACATGCAAACATAACCTGTTCTTCAGGAGTCCGTTATATTGCTCAATCATGCCGGTGGCTTGTGGGTTATAAGGAACGTGGAACTTCCATTGTATGTCCATCTGTTGTGCTCCCTGTTGTACTTGATGTCCAGTAAAATGTGTTCCCCTATCACTTTCAGTGGCCAGAGGAAGGCTGTATAAGGCACATAAGTGTTGCAGGACTCAAATGGTGTGGTCAGCCACCCTGCAAGGGTAGGTGAAAAACAAGCCGGTGGCTATGTCTATAGCCATCAGTGCATATGTGTAGCCCTGCAAGTTTGGCAGTGGCTCAGTGTAATCTATTTGCCATCTGGACAAAGGCATCTGCCCTACTGTCACTTGTTGTGTTACATTGGGCAGTTGTCTCTGTCTTGGGTATGCCTGAGCACATGCTGGGCACTTCTGGCAGGCCTCCAAAATGTCCTGTGAAGGCAAAGATAGACACGAGCACCTATTGACCTGTTGCATCAGTTAACTTCCACTTATCCCAGTTTCCTGAGTAGTCACAAGGCTACATCTCATGTAGGTGCCAACTCTAACCACTAGACCTTGGCGAAGGCATCTGCCTCATCATTACGGGGTGGGGGGCCAAAGACATATGGCCTGACACATGATAGTTACATATTTCTGATGACCTGTTTCACAGAGGTCTTGCCACGTAGTTTGGCCCCAAATGGGCCGATGGCCTACAAGCCAATTCTGTGACTTCCAGGGAGTCAAACATAAGGTTAAACCTCGATAGACTGCCTAGCTATTGGTGCAAAGTACCCATAGATGGCTCCTCTCTGGGAATCACCATCCACACCACTCTGAGTTCAGCCCATTGACTGCTTTGTCCACATCCGGTATCAAACTATATGGTGTCAGTGCAGGCTGGATTGCCACAGTACTGCGCAGCCATAACACCCTGGCTGGACCCATCTGTATATCATGCGCCATCAGGAATGGGAGGATACCCTTTCTTTAACAGTGATGGCTCAGAGTCTAGGGGTGCCTCAGGCCCCATGGCCTTATCTTCCATTAGAACTATAGGTCCCAAGACTTCTTGTAACTCTGCTGCTAAGGGACTTGTACTCAGCATACTCTGCTGTTCCAAGTAGTCACCCCACTTTGCTAAAGTGGATGTCTGTACTGTCCCAGTCTGGGGTTCATTACTCAGGAATGTACTCACCCCACTATTGGGTAAGTCATCTGCATGATGATCGTAGCCCATCCTGTCACACTCTCATAAGCCTGAAGAACAGCATATGCAACAGCTAATTGCTTCTCTATTAATGAATACTCAAGCTCAGCTCCCTTCCACAGCCAGGACCAAAAACCTACTGGTGTTCTAAAGCACTCTGTGTGCTGCCATTAGGACCCAACCAAAACCATCTCTGGTTACATGTACATCAAGTTCAAATATGTGCCCCTGATCAATTACTTGTAAGACCTGTGTTTGCTGAATGGCCCACTTGGCAGCCAGAAAGGCTGTTTCAGCCTCATTATCCCAATCCCAGGTAGCCCCCTTTTTTGATAACCTGTACAATGGTTTTATCATTTGAGCCAGATGGGACACAAATGGCCACCAATTCAGGCCTACAAAAGTCTGCAGCTGCTTCACCATGGTGGGTTGGGGGTATGCCTGGATTTTATCAATGATGGCCTCTGGTATGGCCTTTGTCTTACTCAACCAAATAACTCCCAAGAATTTGGCAGACAATCCAGGCCCCTGGACCTTGGATTCATTGATGGCCCAACCACATGCTGCCAAATGTTGCCACGAGAGGGGCACTGCCCCTTCTAAATCTGCAAGAGAACCAGAGGTTAACATAATATCATCAATGTAACGAAACAGGAGGACCCCTTTTGGACATTTCCAGGCAGCTAATTCCATGGCAACAAGACCATGACAAACGGTGGGGTTATGCACATAGCCCTGTGGCAGCATGGTAAAAGTCCATTGTCATCCTTCCCATGTGAAGGTGAATTGTTCCTGGCTCTCTGGAGCAATGTCAATGAAGAAGAATGCATTAGCTAAGTTCACCACAAAGTGATACTGTCCTAGTTCCATTGTCAAGTGGTCCATCAAATCCATGATGGAGGGTACAGCTGCATGCAGAGGAGGTGTCACCTTATTCAGTTTCTGATCATCCACTGTCATCCGCCAAGTTCCATCTGGCTTTCTGACTGGCCATACCAGGGAATTGTAGGGGCTATCAGTGCTACACACTACACCTCCTCTAACTTCTTAGTAGTCTCAGTTATCTCTGTATGTCCCCCTGGCAAATGGTATTGATGAGTGGAGGTAACCGTCAGGGCTGTGGCAGAGCTCGGGACTGGTGATGTGTATGTCCATGCAGTACCAGCTTTACTATACAAACTTGGAGTCTGAATTCTGTGGCCGTGATGTGTAAATCAAGATCATGCAAAATGTCCACCCCCAGAAAATATTCACGTATAGGAGAGACATACACAGCATATAGGTGGGGATCCAAGTGGCCAATGCCAAGATGCAGAGACAGGTTTCACCTTCACTGATCGGTCCCCATAACTGTCAATGAATGCAGTTTTGCCCAGAAACTTACCCGGGTTCCCAAAAACTAGACTGCAGTCTGCACCAGTATCTACCAGCGCCAAGACCCGCTGTACATTAGTTGGGGAGCAGTGGATTGCCAGCTCCACATGTGGCCTCTGGTCATCCACCCCCCACCCCCACAAAGCTAGGCATCTTGGCCAGTTCCCTAGTCAAACAAGAAAGATTCCATATCTTCCCCTGTCTGCAAATAGCCGTTGAGTTGTAGCGTCTAGACAGGATTAGGTTGAACAACAGTGTTTTGCCCCTTCTTGGGCATTTTCCAGAATTGTTGCTCTGGGGACAATTGCCTCCACAGAGCCAACAGCATTTCACTGGGTTGCCTGTCAATTGTCTCTTGAGCAACCCTAGCTGAAAGTAAATCAGACCACATTTGCTTGTGGGTCACCCACTGGGCCCATTGTTATCTCCTGGGGTAGTTACCTGTGGAGGGGGCACCTTCCTCTTCTTTATGGCATGGACTCCCTGGTCCTGCCAATGGCCTTCTGCCTCCCCAAGGACTGCCATAGCAGTAGTCACTTCATGGATACAGTGTGCCACATATGGGGTGACGACAGAGGCCAGAGAGCCAAGAGAGTTTGGGGGTGCTGAGCCCAACACAAGATCCCTTATGTGGGAGGTAAAGCATTCATCATCTGGTCCCCAGGTATTCAGATCAAACGCAGCCTGCTACATACCCATCTCCTAGAGTATCTGCACCAAATCAGTGTATGATTGCCATTTACTCACAGTTTCTGGTATTTCTCTGGCATCATTCCAAAGAGTCCATATGGCTGCCATTAGCCACTCAATTAAAGTGTGGTCATCTTGTCTCTATGCTGACCATTGGCACAGCTGCAGCCACTGATGAAGGGAGGGGTGAGTTGTGATAGAAGCCAGCTTCTCTATCTCAGAGATGGAGCAGGGAATGTTGTCAGCTCTTTTGTTCCAAAGATGGAGTAACCAGGCAGGGAGGGGCTGCTGGCACTGTTTACCTAACTACCACAACTCAGTGGGGGTAGAAGCACTATAAGAGGTGTGTTCCACCACCCTGGGGATTCCCTGGGCTCTCCCCTGGGGTTCCACTGGCTGCTCATGTTGTACCTTCTGATGGATCATGGGGCGAGCCAGCAGCAGAAGAGCCTCCTCCTCCTTGGCATCAGACCAAATGAGAGTGTCCAGCTGGGAGGATGGGCTCAAGCTCACGCTAACAGCTGTTGCTAACTCCTATTCCAGGCTGTTTATTTGGGCCTCTAAGCACCCTGCTTGAGCCTGGAAGTCCTTCATCCCCAGGCTGTGCTCCAATCTGTGGGTTTGGGCCCCCAGGCACTCAGCTTGTGCCTGAAGATCCCTTACCTGTACTGTGTCCTGCAAGGACTGAGTATGTACTTCACACAGCGCAGTCAGAAATGCCCATCGACTCTGCCGGCAAAGGTGCATTCCTTCTTGGAGCTGTGTGCTTCCAGCTGCACCAGTGTCTTCTCCACACTCGTGGGAGACCCATCCACTGCCTCCTACATTTCCAGTGGGGCCCATCCAAGCAGCACCTCTGCCACTGGGTACCACAGCCCATGCTGTGGCCACAGAGCTGACCTGGGAGCCTCAGGGAATGAAGACCCACTCACCTCATCCTGCCGACTACGCCAATTGTCAGGTTCAAGCCCCAGCTGAGGTTTGAGGGGAGTGGTTGGATAGGGGGCAGGAAGCTGGAAGAACACTTGAGAGACCGCAGGTAGATGAGACATGGCTTTATTTAGCAGCTCTTTCACAGTGTCAGTGTTACATTTATACACCTTACAAACAATAGTGGCTGAGAGCCAGGTCATGAGCTTCTCTACGTTATGTTTTGATAGCTGTGATTATATAAGGCATAGGAATGTGCACCTGCACTCCAATCCTGCTGAGTCATGAAGGGTGTTTACCTCAGTCTATGCCTGCTTGGCTGCAGCACAGCCATCTTTCTTACAGCTTGCTAAAAAATACACATTCCTGGGTCACATCTGAGACCTGCTGAATTAGACTCACTCGATGTGGGGCTTGGTAATCTGTATTCTTAGCACCCTCTTCATGCAATTTAGATATATGTAACAGTTTAAAAATCATTGCTCTTGGGTCAAGACCAGTGGCTCTCAATCCCTATTAAACATCTCAATTACCTGCAGAGGATTTACTTAACAAAAACACATTCAAGCATGCCTGGGTCCCGCTTCCCAGAATTCTGATACAGTAGGTTCAGAGTGAATCCCTGGCATCTTCAGTGATTCTGATTCCCAGCCAAAGTTGAAAGTTACTGATCTAAATCAGTGGTTTAAAATTTTGCTGCACATTAAAATGACCTGCACTGACTGCACCATAAACCAATGAAATTAGAATCCCTGGGAACAGAACCCAGCCATCGATATTTTTAAAATGTCTCCCAGGAGTTCCTAAAGTGTAATCATGATTGAGAACAAGTGATCTAGATCAGATATCAGCAAACCTTTTGCTTAAAGGTCCAGAAAATAAATATTTTAGACTTTGTGGGCTATGTGGTCTCTGTCACAACTACTCAATGCTGCCATTATAGCTTGGAAGCAATCATAGACCATATGTAAATAAGTGGCTGTGATTGTGTTTTAATAAGATTTTATTTGCAAAATTAAGTGGTGGGCCAGACTTGGCCTGTGTTTGCCATTTGTAGATAAGTGCTTCTCAAATTATTTGTGGTACAGAATCATTTTTTAAAAGAATTTCCAATCTGTGGCAGATTGATTCTTATGTAAAATACAATAAAAATAAATTACCAGAAAAATGAAATGAAAAAGACAAAATATGAGCCTACTGCTTATGCAGTTGGATGTTATAGCAATATTAAATTGCTATGATATTTCTAAATACTTACACTCAATTTCTTTACTTATCTTGCATGAACTGACAACAACCATCTCAGACTAGACTCATTCAAAAACTACACTTTGAGTAGCATGGGTATAATCAAATCAATCATCTTCCTGTTTAAGGAAGAAATGTGAACACAGTTGGGTAAAAGTAAGTGGTATAAACTTCATAGAGAAAGAACCTTTGAATCCAACTTTGAAAAAGGAGATGGACCTCGACTAGTGAAGAAGTAATGACTAGCCATCGTAGCCCAATACTTACCACTCAATAAAGCGAGCTGAATTGAATCAGGCAGTGAAAAGCAAGGTTTATTTGTTAAGAAGATAGAGAGAAGTGTGTGTGCCACTGTAACTAGAGGAGTGCTGATTGACTCCCAAGAGAAAGCATGTTGAAGGGCTTTGAAATCAGAAAGGATTTGAAATCAGCTACTGGCACTGCCACTTAGCAGCTGAGTTTGTGGCAATTATTGACTATTTCAAGCCTTGGTAACCTCATTTATAAAGTCAAGAATACTGTTAACTTCCCAGGATTGCTGAGGGAATTTGAGTTTTATAGTCAAAGTGCTCAGTATGTGGTGCTCAATATGACAGTGATTATTGTTGGGGAGCCTCAAGGGGCAGTGGAGAGAATGCCAGCCACTTCAGAGTCAGGCAGAGTTGGATGTGAATTCTGGCTCTACCACTTGTGTGACATTGGGTCATTTAACCTCAGTGAATCTCAGTTTCTTCATCTATAAAACAGAGACGTTCATACCTACCTTTCAAGTTAAACTAAGAATTTGAGATTATCAAAATGTGTAAAGTACCTGGCACAAAAGAAGTCTCAAGAAATGGTAGCTATCATTTTCTCATATCATTTTTTATTCATATATAATCCACACGCCATAAAATTCATCCTTTAAAATGTATAATTTAGTAGTTTTTAGTATATTCGCAAAGTTGTTCAATCACCACCACTATCTAATTTTAAAATAGCTATTGATTTTAAACTATTTAAATTCAATAACCCTAGGTTGGCCTCTGTCCTTCCATATCCCAAAACCTTCACTGGAGCTTGACGGGGAGAAATCATATCATACAACACTTAGCAATAATTGCACGTAGTCTCTTTCTAAAGTCTCACATCTTATAGCAGCTGCTCAAACCTTTTCTCTTTCTTCCAGAACTCCAACTTGGGTGGCTCTCCTCATCCTTGTCCCTTCTCTTGGAGCTTTTGTAAGTCTAGCTTCCCTATAGTTCCACGTCTTTTCTCACACTCAGTAACGTATCCTATTTCCTCAGTTTCTTTGGTTTGCCACTGCCAGACATCACTTCTCTGTGCTCTGAGGTCTGTGCTCCATTCTCATACTGAGAAGGTCTTGCAGAGGGCGCTCTGGCCAGGAGCTACACTCTTTAACTCCCCTTGTGTCTGGGTAGAGCCACATGGACTAAGTAGAATAGTCCCCACCACAGGGAGGTGAGCAGAAATGATGAGTGTCACTTCCAGACCAAAGTGATTAAGAAGTGGGTATGTCTCCTCTAGCTTCTCTCTTCTTGTCTTCCAGCTAAAAGCAAAGGACTCCAAGACTCAAGAAAATAGCTAACCCTCCAACCAGGAGGAGGTTGGGCCCATGGTCCACAAATTATCACATGAGAGGCCACCCATTGAGTACCTGATTGGGATTAACATGAGGAAGAAACAAATCTACTCTGTTTATGCTACTGAGAGTTGGAAGATTGTTATAGAAGCTAGTTTTGCCTTTACTGAGAGCAACAACTTGCGGTGATGTCAGTGTCAAAGCCAGTGGTAGCATTCCTCTGGCATTGTCCCAGGGAGGCCAGGGATTTGGTGGGACCTAAGAGCCAGAGGTCCTTGGATGTTATGGGGACTGTGGTTAAGAAAGACAAAGTCTTTGGCAGTGGCTGCTCTGTCTCCCAGCAGGACTAGGGTGGAGCCGATTGGCAAAGTATAAAAGCACAGTGAGAAGCAAATGCCAGAGTTCAGTTGGCTGCTCCAAAGCACTAGGGAGTGGGCTCTGACTGACTCCAGATAGGGACAACACCTCTCTCTCTGAAGTTGGCTGAACAGTCCCAGTAGAATCCTTCCTTGGAGACAGGCACTGGGGCTAAATTTCAATATTTAGATCTGGCTCTCTCCCCTTTCCACTTCTTTTTCCCTCAGTTCAGTGGCCTTGGTCCAGCAGGGCAGGTAAAACATTGGTCAGACCTTCCCAGAGGTGCTCTGTCAGAGAAAACCCCATGGTGTCACATGAGAGGAGGCCAGCACACCTTTCTCTAGTGTTACAGAATGAAACTGTTGTATGTGTGTTAGGTCATGGGTAATTCTCCTGCCACTAAGTGGGAACCTCTGGTAGAGATGCTAGGTATTCAGGCCGCTACTACTTCTCAGTTTTCTCCTCAGAAAATAAATCGAGAGGACCATGTTTCCCATAGCCCAGTGGGAAGACAAAAACAGTTTGAAATACGCCTAAGATCTAATCCTGGGGCAGCTCTGGGGCCAGGTAGCTCAAGGGTTTGGGTCAAAAGTCACAACCACACAGGGAAGACATAGTGTTTCTTCCCTACAAAATGATGAGAGATAGAATGGGAGGATGGGGTGGAGGAACAAAATCCCAACTCCATCCAGTCTCCCCAGATGGTCTTGCAAGCAGGCTTGAAGTGCCTGGCCTGTTGCCCTGGCTGGTTCCAAACCCCTGAAGCAGGCTCTGTGGGAAGCAGCCTTTGTCCCCTACAACCTTAGGAAAGTTATTTTTCCCATCTCAACTGACCCTCTGAGTATGCTTTCAGCGTTTCCCTTAGTCTGTCCCCGGGACCAGTGATTGCAGAGCATGCTACCTAAGTGTTTGTGCCCCAGGGATTCAGCTATTCCCACAGGGAGCCAGCAAAAGCCTCACTGACCAGATGTCTGACACCAAACTCCTTTTTATCCTGCCTAGACCTGGACAGATGGAGTTTTCAGGTGCCCAGTGGCAAAACAGTGGTCTCCCTGTGGCTAGTCCCTTCTGTGTGAGATGTTTCCTTTAGGGAACTCATTAAATGATGCTGCCAGGAAAGTAAATTGCCTAAGGTCACCATGATCCAGGAGTTGGCCCTCAGGTTTGCTGGGTTGGGAACTTAATTCCATAAGTTCCTCAGAGATAAGCAGGCTATGGGTAGCTGATTCTCTAAATAAGAGCCTGATTGACAAATGAATACAGACTTATCAATGAGGGTATGAGGTAAGATCATAAGTGCCCAACCTGTTCTGAGAGTGCTTCTGAGGATAAATAATCTTACTTGGGATGCTGAAATATAAAGGAGATATTGATATAGACAAAAGCAGAGCAAAGATTCAAGAGTGTTCTCGTTTATAGGGCTATTTCATCATTCTAGAGTGGATTCACTGCCTCTCTGCACTCTGGAGACATTTCTGAATAAAAAGTACTGGTTCTCAGAATTTGAGGGCTCTCACCCTGCACAGTGCTTGAGGACACCCACCAGTTTAGAGAGTATTCATGCAGACCATCTGTGATGCCAGATATAATAGGGCACAATTGGGTAGATGACAACTTTTATAAGCTAGGGCTTTCTAATTTTTTTGTAAATAATGCACTCATGCAACAATACTCATATGAATTGACAGAAGGACTCTAGCCATCCCAGGTCCTGTTCTGCCACCCTGAGATCTACAGGAAGTAAAAATCCCCACACATCTGTGACTCATTGTTGCTCATCAGTTGGCCCTGACAGATCTGTTGGAAAACTCTGGCACATACCATGGTCTTCTTTACTAGATTTTGGAGCATTTAGCAGAGATGATAAATATTCTAGTCTTGTCAGCAACACATTTTCTCTTAGGATCAGATTCTTTTGATATTGTGTCTTAAGGTTTTCTGTCTCTACTTTCAGCAGGTGAATTTTTCTGACCCTGCCCCCACCATCCCAAATCTGGAATGCCTTCTGTGGACAATACTCTCATATTATGTCCAGATTCCCACTTCAGGGCTGAAGCACCAGCCTCCAGTTGCTGATGGCTCACAGCTGTGTCCCTTCCTAGGCAATGACCTTGGCAGAGAACTATCTGGCTGCACACTAAGGCCTCTCCCAGGGTTGGCTCAATAGCCAATGACTGCCTGATGCGGAGATACAACGGTTGGGCCCCTTGGCTTTAGTAGGAGACAATTCTGAAGGCTCATCTCAGCTCCAGCACTCCCTGTAGCATTGGTAAGGCCTCAGTTACAACATATGAAGGGTCAATTTCTCCCTCTCACCAATCTTTGTAAATGTATCTCTGGAAACATACCCAATAAACCTTCTGCTTGCTAGTCTCTGTCACCAAGTCTGCTCTCAGGGAACCCAACCTAAGCCACACTCTCTTTGATGTCTCTTGAGCATTTTAGCGTCATATACTTTCTACAGTACAAAATGACCAGATTTACGTAAACACATGGAGTAAATTGTTAAAAGTTAATGGGCAAGTGAACAGCTAAAACATCTGGGAAAAATACAATTCAAGAGAAAAATCTGAGTCTTCCTTTGGGAAGGAAGGGAAGATCCAGAGAGACCAAAAGGTGACCTGTTCTCCGTGTCTTCTGGGACAAGTCACCTTCTCTCTCTGGGCCTTTCTTTCTCCATCCATCATGTGATCAGGTGCATATCTAATTCTTCTATTCAGACTTTCTGTGGCTCCACATTTCTCTGTTTCTCTAATGCAGTGGTTCTCAAACTTGAGTATATATTAAAACCACTTTAAAGGCATTTTAAAACAGATTTCTGGGCCCCACCTTCAGAGTTGATCATTCAGTAGATCAGGAATGTTGCCCTAGAATTTGTATTTCTAACAGGTGCCAGGAGACGCAGATGGCAGTGCTGTTAGTCTGGGGTCCACACTTCAAAAACCATAGTTTCAGTGGTATCTAAGAGCTGTTTGTTCTCTCTGATGGAAGAAGGACCATATCACAAGTTATAATAGCAGTGGTATTTTTACTCAGGGACTTTAAATAGTTAATTCAGCTTCTTTATTTGCTTAGTGAGGAACTCTCTGTTAAGAAAACTTTTTCCAGCCCAGTTGAAACCAAACTATCTAAAACTAAATCTTATGTGAAAAAGAGGTCACTTTTTCCAGAGGAGGTAGCAAAGATTATAAACCACATAGAGTTTGATTAATGGCAAACTCTTCGAAGAAGAAAGGAGGGAGGGGAAAAAGTGTCTTTTGGAGAGTGTCTTTCTTGAAGACCCTTGCCACCTGAACATGATCTGGATGCTGACAGGGTCTGATACGAGCCTCGCTTGTGCAAAAGATCTCAGTCTCCAGCCCCTGGAGACTCTGGGAGCTGTGCTATAGCCTTTAAGGCATGCTCATTGCCAGCAAAAGTCATCCACACAGGGCTGCGCTGCTGGAAGCACTTTCCCTTCTCTGGCCCCAGGCCTCACCACCCAGTGTGTTTTTACTGGACATTGCTGAGGTCTGAGAGCCCAGGCGTCAGGGCACTTCCCTCTTAGGAGTGTAGTGTCTGGGATGCTGAGCCCAGGCCTGCCAGTTCCCATGCTCGCCTCCAGGCCATGACGTAGCCCTGCTGGCTAGAGGAAGGCAGGCTTTGCCTGTTCTCACCGAGTGTGTGGTTGGATAATGCCCTGGACTGTCCTCTGAAAGCACTTGGACACTGCATGGGATCAAGAAAATCTTTAAATAATTCTTCCCCTTTGTACCAAAGGCAGTTTACCCATCTTTAAAGCATCAGATGATTTCAGGACTCAGAGGGATCTTGAGAGACCATCCAGTCCAGCTCTTTCTCTTTAATAATCATGAAGCCCTGTTCTTTGTAATGATGCTAACATTTCAAGTGTATGAAGTTTACAGAGTGCTTTCATATATATCACATTTTTCTTATGTGGTCCATTGAATCTGTTAGAAACCCCTGTTGACTTATCCTAAAAGATATGCCCTATAGATCTGTCCATTTCTCTTCATCCTTTCTGCTATACCCTAGCCGCCATAATCTCTTGCCTGGACACAGTGCTGGCCTCCAGACATGTTTCTTCTCTTGTTCCCTGGCTCCCCCACTGTCTTAGTCCACTCAGGCTACTATAACAAAACATCATATACTGGGTGGCTTATAAATAGAAGAAATTTGTTTCTTACAGTTCTGAAGGCTGGGAAGTCCAAGATCAAAATGCCAGCAGAAACAGTGCCCCATTTCCTGGTTCACAGAGAGCACCTTCTGTCTGTGTCCTTACATGGTGAAAGAGCAAGGCAAGCTGGACATGGTGGCTCACACCTGCAATCTCAGCACTTTGGGATGCTGATGTGGGAGGATCACTTAAATCCAGAAGGTCCAGACCAGTCTGGGTAATATGATGACACCTCATCTTTATTAAAAAAGAAAGAAAAAATGAGAGAGGAAGGCAGTACTCTGGAGTTTCTTTTATTAGGGCACAAATTCCATTCACTAGGGTTCCTGACCTGATCACCTCCCAAAGGATCTCCATCCTAACACCATCACATTGGACATTAAGATTTTCATATGAACTTGGGTGGGACACAGACATTCAGACTATAGGACCACCCCACTATCCCTTTTCCACATAGCAACCAGAGGGATGTTTTTAAAATATAAATCAGTGGCAGTTGCACAACATTATGAATGCACTAAGTGTCACTGAAAATGTTTACTTCAAAATGGTTAATTTTACGTTATGTAAATTTCACTTCAATTTAAGATATCTATGTGTGATATGGTTTAGTTATTTGTCCTGCCTATAGCCTACATTACATGTTGAAATATAATCCCCAGTGTTGGAAGTGGGGCCTAGTGGGAGATAATTGGATCATGGGGGCAGATCCCTCCTGCCTTGGAGCTGTCCTCACAATAGTGAGTACTTGTGAGATTTGATTGTTTAAAAGTGTGTGTCACCTCCTCCCTGCCCCTTGCTCCTGCTTTTGCCATGTAATGTGTGGGTTTCCACTATGCCTTCTGCCATCAGTAAAAGCTCCCTGATGCCTCCCCAGAAGCTGAGCAGAAACCAGCACCATGCTTCCTATAAAATGGAACTGTAAGCCAAATGAAACCTCTTTTCTTCATACATTACCCAGTCTCAGATTTGAGTGGTTGGTTGTTTGTTTTTGTTTTTTTACTTAGAGTTCATTTTGACTCGTACCAATCTCAGGTATTTCTTTTCTTTTCTGTCTTGTTTTGTTTTGTTTTGTTTTAAGATGGAGTCTCACCCTGTCACCCAGGCTGGAGTGCAGTGGCATGATCTCAACTCACTGCAACCTCCACCTTCCAGATTCAAGTGATTCTCCTGCCTCAGCCTCCCGAGTAGCTGTGATTATGGGCATGTGCCACCACGCCCAGCTACTTTTTGTATTTTTAGTAGAGATGAGGTTTCACTGCCAGGCTGGTCTCGAACTCCTGACCTCAGGTGACTGCCTGCCTTGGCCTCCCAAACTGCTGGGATTTCAGGCATTAGCCACCCTGCCCAGCCACAGGTATTTCTTTATAGAAATGTAAGAACAGGCTAACACAGAACATTTGTAACAGGAGTGGGGTCTTGCTATAAAGAAAACTGATAACGTGGAAGCACCTTTGGAACTGGGTAATGGGCAGAGGTTGGAAGAGTGAGGAGACTCAAAAGAAGACAGGAAGATAAGGGAAAGTTTGGAACATCTTTGAGACTGGTTAAATGGTTGTGACCAAATTGGTGATAGTGATATGGACAGTGAAGTTCAGGCTGACAACGTCTCAGATGGAAATGAGGAACTTATTGAGAACTGGAGCAAAAGTCACCTTTGTTATGCCTTAGCAAAGAACTCAGCTATACTGTGTTCATGCCCTGGGGATCTGTGGAAATTTGAACTTAAGATTAATGATTTAGGGTATCTGGTGAAAGAAATCTCTAAGCAGCAAAGCATTCAAGATGTGGTGTGGCTGCTTTTAACAGCCTAACTCAGATGCAGGAGCAAAGAAATTACCTAAAGTTGGAATTGATATTTAAAAGAGAAGCAGAGCATAAAAATTTGGAAAATTTGCAGCCTAGCCCATAGCAAAGAAAGAAAAGGCTTCTATAGGGGAAGAATCCAAGCAGGTTGTGGAGTGACTACTTGTTAGAAAGATTTTCATGATTAAAAAGAGTCAGGGACTGATAGCCAAGACAATGAGAAGAAGGCCTGGAATATATTTCCGAGATCTTTGAGGCAGCCCTGCCCATCACAGGTCCAGAGGCCTAGGAGGAAAAAATGGCTCCAGAAACCCACTGCCCTGTGCAGCCTCAGGACACTGCTCCCCACATCTTGGTCACTTTAGCTTCAGCCATGCCTCAAAAAGGCCCAAGCACAGCTTGGGACTCTGTGATGGAGGGCACAAGCCACAAGGCTTGGTGGTTTCTATGTGGTGGTAGGCCTGTAGGTGTGGAGAATGCAAGAGTAAAGAAGGTTTGGCAGCCTTCACTTAGATTTTAGAGGATATATGAGTAAGCCTGGTTGTCCAGGTGGAAGCCTGCTGCATGGGTGGAGCCCTCACAGAGAACCTCAACTAGGGCAATGTGGAGGGGAAATTTGGGGTTGGAGATACCACACAATGTCCCCACTGGGGCACTGCCTAATGGAGCTGTGGGAAGGGGGCCATTATACCCCAGACCACAGAATTATAGGCTTACTAGCAGCTTGCACCTTGTACCTGGAGAAGCTACAGGCACTCAACTCCAACCCACAGAGGCTGTGGCTAAGGGAAACAGAGGAATGGAGCTGCCCAAGGTCTTGGAAGACCATCCCTCACACCAGTGTCCTGAATGTGGGGCATGGAGTCAATGGAGATTATTTTGGAGTTTTAAGATTTAATGACTGCCCTGCTGGGTTCCAGACTTGCATGGAGTGTGCAGCTTCTTCCTTTTAGCCAATTTCCACTATTTGAAATGGGAATGTTTACCCAAGGCCTATACCCCATTGTATCTTAGAAGCAAATAATTTGTTTTAATTTTACAGGTTTATAAGTGGAAGAAACTCATCTCCAGATGAGACTTTGGATTTGGACTTGGCACTTAGGACTTCTGAGTTGATGTTGAAATGAGTTAGGACTTAGGGGGACCATTAGGAAGGCATAATTATATGACTCAATGTGAGAAGGACATGAGATTTGGGGACCAGGTGTGGAATGATATGGTTTATTCATCCATCCCACCTAAATCTCATGTTAAAATGTAATCCTTGGTGTTGGAGGTGGGGCCTGGTGGGAGGTGATTGGATCATGGGTGCACATCCCTCATGGTTTGGTGCTGTCCTCACAACAGTGAGGATCTGGTTAAACAACCACAAGATCTGGTTGTTTAAAAGTTTGTGGCACCTCCCCCTTCCTCTTGTTTTCACCATGTGATGTACAAGCTCCTGCTTTGCCTTCTGCCATGAGTAAAAGGTCCCTGAGGCCTCCACAGAAGCTGAGCAGATGCTGATCCCATACTTGTTCAGCCTGCAGAATCATGAGCCAATTGAACTTCTTTTCATTACAAATTACCCAGTCTCAGGTAGTTCTTTATAATAATGCAGGAACAACTTAACACAATATCTGTCTATCTATCTCAGAGAGAGAAAAAGAGAGAAGACAGCATGGCACCAAATCCTTCAGTGGTTTCCAATTGCACTTAGAATACAATGTAAATTCTTTACCACGAGAATACTAGGCCTACTTGATGTAGACCTTGCAACATTACCTCCCTCATCTCCTATCACACTTTCTCTCACCTGCACTGTTCCCAGGCACACTGTCTTCCTCTCCGTTCAAGCACCTTGTACCTGGAGAAGCTGCAGGTGCTCAAGCTGCAAGCTGTTGAACTTGTTCCTAAAAACCATTGCAATTTCCTGTCTTTAATATGCTTCATCCAGGCCCAATCAATCCAAAGAAGCTTCCCTACTCACTATTAGTACCTCATCTTATTTTATTCATGTCACTACCTGATATTGCCTTATTTGCTTATTTATTGTTTGACTCCCTCTCCACAAAAATATCTGTTCCCTGAGAGACCTTGTCTGATTCAGTGCATCCCCAGGGCCTAGAACAGTGCCTGACTCATAGTAAGTGTATTAGTCAAGGTTCTCCAGAGAAACAGAACCAATAGGAGTATAGCCTCCACTGTGTATGTGTGTGTGTATACATATACGTATATATATATACACACACACACACACACATACACACACACACACACACACATATATATAGAGTCATCCCTTGGTATCCACAGGGGTTTGGCTCTAGAACCTCCCTCAGAAATGAAAATCTGCAGCTATTCAAGTCCCTGACATAAAATGGCATAGTATTTGCATATAACCTATACATATTCTCCCATATACTTTAAATTACCTCTAGATATGGCATTACTTGTAATACCTAATACAATGGAAATACTATGTAAATAATTGTTATACTGTATTGTTTAGAAAATAATGACCAAAAAAGTCTCTACATGTTCAGTATAGATGCACTTTTTTTCAAATATTTTTGATTCATGGTTGAATTCACAGATGTGAAACCCATGGCTATGGAGGGCTGAGCATATGGAAAGAAATGTATGATAGGAATTGGTTCATGCAGTTATGGAGGATGGCAAGTCAAAAATCTGCGGCATGCTGGAGACCCAGGAGAGTGGCCAGGAGGCAGAGACCCGGAGAGCTGATGGCAGTCTGCTGATTTGATGAGACTCACCTACATCTGGAGGGCAATCTTCTTCCTCAGAGTTCACTGATTTAAACATTAATCTCATGCAAAAACACTCTCCAAGTTGACATAAAATTAACCATCACACTGAGTATCCTGTAAGTGTTTGTTCACTGAATTATCTAATTTGATCATTGGAAATCCCATGAGGTAGGAATTTCTAGCCCACTTTGCAGGTGTCTCTGGAGCAAGGCTGTGAGCTTATTTGTTTAAGAATATACAGCTGAAAAGGCTATGTTGAGCCCACTCTCTCATCAAGTCCAGAACTTACTTTAACAACTGCAGTGCACTTTGTATGCACTTCATCTCATTTGCTATACCAAGTAGGACTGAATCCTGAGCAATCTGGCCTTTTGAGAGAAAGAGTTTCTCAATTCTTCCCTGGAAGTTTTTCCTTACACCTACAAAAACTTCCTGCTAGGACAGTGGGGAAGAAGAGAAGTTAAGAGTCTGAGGAAATAATCATGGTGCTTTTTCCTAGTACTCTAAACCTTTTTGGGGTTTGTGTGTCTTTTGTCCCTTACTCTCTTTGCAACAACCAGGTCAATCAACAACACATGAAAGAAAAAAAAATCTATTTCTCATTCTAGCCCACTATTTGTTAAGATAGCTAGCATTTATCAGACATCTACTATATGTCAGATAACTCTAAAGAGTAGATATTATTAACTGTGTTTTGCATTTGAGAAAATTGAAGTTCAGATGATAAGTAACCTGCCAAGGTCACAATTTGTAAGTAGCAAGATATATTCAAACCTAGTCTGAATCCAAAATTATAGTCTTCTCACTTTACTACAGGGCTTCTTAATGGAAGTCAAATCTGCTGACTCTGTACTAATTCATTCCACCCAAAACCCGGCCCCATTTCTGGGCATTTCTTTGCCAAACTGAAGCAGCATGGCATAGTGGATAGACCAGACATCCTGGAGAGAGAAACCCTGGACCCTTTCCAAGCTGTCTGAACAAGTCATTTAGTCTATTATTCTACAGTTTATTTATGTATAAAATGAGGAAAAGAAGAAAAGTACCAACATTCAGATTAAAAGACATGATGTCTGTGATGCTGAGGACTTGACAGTACCGAATGCATTAGCTAATATTGTTAAAATCTATATACATTGCTTCTTTCTAAATCTACAGTAAAAACTTGCGGGAATCCTGTTCTGATTAATACAAACCCATTTAATCACTTGTTTGTTTGCCTTGAGCATTAGCAAGTAATTTTGAGCTTATTTTCAAACAAATTTGGTGTTTGCTTTGTTTTCTCAAATGGACTGTTCAGCAAGGCAGGGAATGAATTTTCTATTTCTTTTATATCCTTTTATCATGCCTAATGCAGGAATCTTCATTTAACAGGAGCTCAGTAAGTCCAGGTTGAACAACTGACTCAAGAATAAGAAATTGTAGGAAAAGTCAAGAAGTCGTTTTGTTCATGGGGTGTAAGACATTTGATGAAGACTGAGGTCTGGTGAATGCAGAAAGTATACATTAAGTTGGAAAGGCAGCTGTGTCCCTAAGTGGATTGGCAAGGATAAATGGGGACACTGAGAGGGGAAAAATCTTGAAATCTCAATGCTTACATGTTTTGAGAGGATGGGTATTGGTTCTTTCTGCTTTAGAGCTGGCATGGTGCATTTCAAAAAATTATTAAATTAGAAGTCAAAAATCCTGGGCTGTGTTCTAACATTTTTAAGTCATTTAACAGCCTTAAGTCAATTTTAAAACTTGGAACATGATAGTGCTGAACTAGATTATTGTAGGGTTATTTCCAGCTAAAAAATGTTATAATACATCCGACAAAAGGCTAACTTTAATATATAAAGGCCTTCTACAAATCGTCTATAAAAAAAGTCAGTAATGCTTGCAGTGAGCAGAGATCGTGCCACTGCACTCCAACCTGGGCAACAGAGTGAGACTCCATTGAAAAAAAAAAAAAAAAAAAGCCAATAGTGCAACAGACAGGGTGAAGAATATAAGCAGAGAGTTCACAGAAAAGAAAATATGACAACTCTTAAACAAAAGAGCAGTGTAAAAAATTAAGACTGCAAAGAAATTCAATGTTTTCAACTATCAGATTGGAAATGATCAAAGAGTTACATAATGCATTGTGTAGCTCAGAGTCTGAGGAAGCCAGCACTTAAAAAAATTATCCTCCAAGGCCGGGCACGGTGTCTGAAGCCTATAATCCCAGCGCTTTGGGAGGCTGGCAAACCGAATCCAGCAGCACATCAAAAAGCTTATCCATCATGATCAAGTGGGCTTCATCTCTGGGATGCAAGGCTGGTTCAACATATGCAAATCAATAAACGTAATCCAGCATATAAACAGAACCAAAGACAAAAACCACATGATTATCTCAATAGATGCAGAAAAGGCCTTTGACAAAATTCAACAGCCCTTCATGCTAAAAACTCTCAATAAGTTTGGTATTGATGGAAAGTATCTCAAAATAATAAGAGCTATTTATAACAAACCCACAGCCAATATCATACTGAATGGGCAAAAACTGGAAGCATTCCCTTTGAAAACTGGCACAAGACAGGGATGCCCTCTCTCACCACTCCTATTCAACATAGTGTTGGAAGTTCTGGCTAGGGCAATCAGGCAAGAGAAAGAAATAAAGGGTATTCAGTTAGGAAAAGAAGAAGTCAAACTGTCCCTGTTTGCAGATGACATGATTGTATATTTAGAAGACCCCATCATCTCAGCCCAAAATCTCCTTAAGCTGATAAGCAACTTCAGCAAAGTCTCAGGATACAAAATTAATGTGCAAAAATCACAAGCATTCTTATACACCAGTAACAGACAAATGGAGAGCCAAATCATGAATGAACTTCCATTCACAATTGCTTCAAAGAGAATAAAATACCTAGGAATCCAACTTACAAGGGATGTAAAGGACCTTTTCAAGGAGAACTACAAACCACTGCTCAGTGAAATAAAAGAGGACACAAAGAAATGGAAGAACATACCATGCTCATGGATAGGAAGAATCAATATTATGAAAATGGCCATACCGCCCAAGGTAATTTATAGATTCAATGCCATTCCCATCAAGCTACCAATGACTTTCTTCACAGAATTGGACAAAACTGCTTTAAAGTTCATATGGAACCAAAAAAGACCCCGCATTGCCAAGACAATCCTAATTCAAAAGAACAAAGCTGGAGGCATCACGCTACCTGACTTCAAACTGTACTACAAGGCTACAGTAAGCAAAACAGCATGGTACTAGTACCAAAACAGAGATATAGACCAGTGGAACAGAACAGAGCCCGCAGAAAAAATACCACACATCTACAGCCATCTGATCTTTGACAAACCTGAGAAAAACAAGAAATGGGGAAAGGATTCCCTATTTAATAAATGGTGCTGGGAAAATTGGCTAGCCATAAGTAGAAAGCTGAAACTGGATCGTTTCCTTACTCCGTATACAAAAATTAATTCAAGATGGATTAAAGACTTAAATGTTAGACCTAAAACCATAAAAACCCTAGAAGAAAACCTAGGTAATACCATTCAGGACATAGGCATGCATGGGCAAGGACTTCATGTCAAAAACATCAAAAGCAACAGCAGCAAAAGCCAAAATTGACAAATGGGATCTAATTAAACTAAAGAGCTTCTGCACAGCAAAAGAAACTACCATCAGAGTGAACAGGCAACCTACAGAATGGGAGAAAATTTTTGCAATCTACTCATCTGACAAAGGGCTAATATCCAGAACCTACAAAGAACTCAAACAAATTTACAAGAAAAAAACAAACAACCCCATCAAAAAGTGGGCAAAGGATATGAACAGACATTTCTCAAAAGAAGACGTGCATATAGCCAACAGGCACATGAAAAAATGCTCGTCATCACTGGCCATCAGAGAAATGCAAATCAAAACCACAATGAGATACCATCTCACACCAGTTAGAATGGCAATCATTAAAAAGTCAGGAAACAACAGGTGCTGGAGAGGATGTGGAGAAATAGGAACACTTTTACACTGTTGGTGGGATTGTAAACTGGTTCAACCATTATGGAAAACAGTATGGTGATTCCTCAAGGATCTAGAACTAGAAATACCATATGACCCAGCCATCCCATTACTGGGTATATACCCGAAGGATTATAAATCATGCTGCTATAAAGACACATGCACACGTATGTTTATTGTGGCACTATTCACAATAGCGAAGACTTGGAATCAACCCAAATGTCCATCAGTGACAGACTGGATTAAGAAAATGTGGCACATATACACCTTGGAATACTATGCAGCCATAAAAAAGGATGAGTTTGTGTCCTTTGCAGGGACATGGATGCAGCTGGAAGCCATCATTCTCAGCAAACTATTGCAAGAACAGAAAACCAAACACCACATGTTCTCACTCATAGGTGGGAATTGAACAATGAGATCACTTGGACTCTGGAAGAGGAACATCACACACTGGGGCCTATTATGGGGAGGGGGGAGGGATGGCATTGGGAGTTATACCTGATATAAATGATGAGTTAATGGGTGCTGATGAATTGATGGGTGCAGCACACCAACATGGCACAAGTATACATATGTAACAAACCTGCACGTTGTGCACATGTACCCTAGAGCTTAGAGTATAATAAAAAATAAATAAATAAATAAATAAATAAAATTGCCTGTCCCTTGGCAATTGTCACAAATGCAGAAAAATATTTAAGCTTATGCATATACAAAATTAGAATAAGAAAAAGAAATTATAGAGATTTTATATGATAAAATATAATTTTACACTAATAATTTAAAAACCTCAGTAAAATAGATGATTTCCTTGGAAAATAGAGATAACCAAAACTGACTCAAGAATTAGAAGAAAAACTGTTTACTAACTCCAGAGAAAGGGTCTGGGCTTAGATATGGTATTAGTCCTGGGCCTTCTGTCCCTAGATCACTCTGTAACCTTCTCCATCTAGGCATTATCCTCCTGAGGCTGGCCCTTGCATGGCATGCTTCCAAGGCTCCTGTGTCAGCTAGCTTCTGGTATATTCAGGAATTGGGAGGTAACAGCAAGAGGCTGGAAACCAGGGGAGGGGGTAAGCCAGGGTTTTGGGTTTTTGTTTGTTTGTTTGTTTTTGTCCCATTCTACTCTGCCTCTGGTGGAGACTCCCACACTGGTTACCTCCTTTCTTAGTTTCAGCTTCTTCTAGTCACATCAGCATGGTTCCAGCTTCCACCTGATGACTTCAACCTTATATCACCTCCTCCTTTTGTTCCCTCCTGGTTAGAAGTGGCAGGGCATCTGCTATTGCAAATTCCATTTGGTTGGCTTTTCAGCTCCTTCCATCGAGTGTATAATTAATTCCCTGCATTAAATTCCTTCTGTATTAGTCCATTTTCATACTGCTATAAAAAAACTGTTCAAGACTGGGTAGTTTATAAAAGAAAGAGGTTTAATTGACTCACAGTTCTGCATGGCTGGGGAGACCTCAGGAAACTTACAATCATGGCGGAAGATGAAGGGGAAGCAAGGGACCTTCTTCGTAAGGCAGCAGGAAGGAGAAGTGTCAAGCGAAGGGGGAATAGCCCCTTATTAAACCATCAGATCTCATGAGAACTCACTCACTGTCACAAGAACAGCATGGGGGAACTGTCCCCATGAT
Source organism: Macaca fascicularis (assembly GCF_037993035.2). Lineage (NCBI taxonomy): Eukaryota > Metazoa > Chordata > Mammalia > Primates > Cercopithecidae > Macaca > Macaca fascicularis. Next base: position 116,566,463 of record NC_088375.1, on the reverse strand, counting down.
TCAATTACCTCCACCTGGTCTCCCCCTTGACACACGGGGATTATGGGGATTACAATTCAAGATGAGATTTGGGTGGGGACACAAAGCCTAACCATATCACCTTTTTTTAAAATACTCAAGTGGTTTCTGTTTCCTTGATTGGACACTGACTGGATAAAGACAGCTTTAAGGTTAAGTATTTCATTTGATTTTTACCTTATCCCCCATGTAGAACTAAGGGTTGAGGATTTCAAAATTTTAAAGAACATATAATTTCCAAAGTACAAATGTTTCAGAGCATATAAAGGAGACCCTCTGGTCTCTACTTATTTTATGAGATCAGCACAATCTTTATATAAAACCTATAAACATGGCAAAGAAAAATTACAAATGAAGTATAAGAAATGGTTTTTATTTAGTCACTTGATTTGTGACAAGGGTGCCATTGCAATTGAGTGCAAGAGAAGCCAGTCTTCTCACTGAACAGTATTGGGTCAATTGGAATCCATTAAAATAAAAAGAAGCATTAATCCTCTATTTCACATCATACCAAAATAAAAATTGTGATAGCTTACATATGAAAACTAAAGCTATGAATCTTCTAGAAAAAAAATCTTCATGATTTTAGACAGGTTAAAACACTTTAAACAAGATATAAAAAGTGCTAAAGAGAAAAGCTTAATAAATTGGATTTCATTAAGAACTATTCAACAAAAGACAAGAGAATGAAATGGCAAGCCACAGACTGTGAGAAAATTTTTGGAAGATATGTAATACATATGACAAGGGATTTATAGTCAGAACTACAAATTTAAAGAATTCAATAAAAGGGGGAAATACTGGAAATAGACACATAACAAAAGAGTGTTTTCAAATGACTGATAAGGATATGAAAAAGGAAGTTTATATCATTAGACATCAGAAAAATACAAATGAAAACCACATTGTGACACCACTACACTACCATCAAATGGTTAAAATTAAAGGCACTAATTAAGATCAATTTTTGGTAAAGATGTGGTAGACAACTAGAATTCTCACACATTGCTGATAGGAATTTAAAATAGTTCAACCACTTTGGAAAACTTCAGTCATTTTTAAAAATTTTTTAACAGCTTTCAGTATAATTCATATACAATCAATTGCACATTCTTTTTTTTTTTTTGAAACAGAGTGTCGCTCTGTCACCCAGGCTGGAGTGCAGTCGCGCGATCTCGGCTCACTGCAAGCTCCACCTCCTGGATTCCTGCCATTCTCCTGCCTCAGCCTCTTGAGTAGCTGGGACTACAGGGGCCTGCCACCATGCCTGGCTAATTTTTTTTTTTTTTTGTATTTTTAGTAGAGATGGGGTTTTACTGTGTTAGCCAGGATGGTCTCGATCTCCTGACCTTGTGATCTGCCCATCTCAGCCTCCCAAAGTGCTGGAATTACAGGTATGAGCCACCATGCCCGGCCCAACTGCACATTCTTAACGTGTACAATTTGATACATTTTTATTTTAACATATATATACACACACACACCCACACACACGTACATACCCATGAATCCACTACCATGCCAAAAAAAATGAACATGTCCACATTCCCAGAAGTTTCCTCATGCCTTTTGCAATTCTTCCCTTTCTCTCTAATCAATCCGCACTATACCCAGGTAACCACTGATCTGCTTTCTAGCACTATGAATTAGCTTGTATTGTTTAGAATTTTATATACATGAAATCACATAGTATGTACTCTTTGTGTCTAGCTTCTTTTACCCAAAACAATTATTTTGAGATTCATTCAATTGTGTGTATCAGTAGTTGTTTTGTTTGCTTTGTTTTTTATTGAATGTTATTCTGTCGTATGGCTACACATCAATTTGTTTATCCATTCACCTGCTGGTGAACATTTGGGTTGTTTCTGGTTCTTTGCTGTTACAAATAAAGCTGCTATAAATATTAATTTGCAAGTCTGTGTGTGTGCGGATGTATGCTTTATTTTCTCTTGGATAAATACCAGAAATGGAATGAGTCATAGTATGTGTATGTATAAGTTTTAAGGAAATATACAGCAATTTTAAATAAAGCTAAAGATACATATTCCCTTTGATCAAGCAAGTCCCAAGAGAACTCTATTTCTCTGTGTATATTCCTAAGAGAAATAAATGCATATGTCCACCCAAAGATATGTATAAAAATATTCATATAAGGTTTATTAATAATAGCTCAAAATTGGACACATGTCCAAATGTTCATCAATGGTAGCCAGGGATTCACTTCCCACTGTGGTGTCCTGAGTTGCCTCAGGCCAGCAGAGGTATTTTGCTGTTCACAAAATCTGTTATAATTACTGCATTACATACACTTTCAATTCCTTTGACTCTCTCTCTTTTCACTGTCCTTTTCTGTCTAACCCTAACACTCATAAACCCAGATTTTACATAGTCCCTGCCAACATTTGAACGTGACTGAAGAAAACTATGCAACTTTGTGATTAGTCTCTTTGTGGTCCTCAACCAGGAAAGGTTCAGTTCTCTGGGAAGTGTTTGGAAGTGGGGCAGAGAATATTTTGATCAGCACAATGATTGAGGGGTACTACCAAGGGCCAGGGATGCTAAATGCCAAGGAACATGCCTGCCTGAAACACTGACAGCCTCTCCACTGAAAAACATTGCTTGACCACAAACCTTAGTGGTCACAGCTGTCCGAAATCATACTATGATTCTCTCATCAATTCCCTTTCCCACTCTCCTAGAAAAACTTGTATCTCTTCTCTCTTCAAACCTACAATGTCTTCTGCCTCCTCCTCATTTTTACCCGTAAACCATTTTTATCTGTAAACCATACTTCTTATTCAATAGAAAAATAGAAAAGTTCAGAAGAAAACTTCCACATGCTCTTGATAGTCTACCTACATCTATACCCACACACTCAGTGTCCCATCCTGTTACAATAGGTAAATTGTCTAGGCTAGTTTCTAAGTCCTCTATTTGTGTACTGGATTGTACCCCCTTTTACCTACTCAATAACTTCCCTCTTACAATCAATGCATCATCGATTTTCCCCTCTGCTCTATTATTTCCATCAGGACATAGGCAATCTACACTATTTCATGACCACCAAATACTCTCCCCTGACATCATATTTCCCTCCACATTTTAGAAGGCGGTAATTTACAGGGAGTCAGGTGACCTAGCTCTGCCACCATCTCACCAATGACCTTGGGTGGCTGGCCTTTGCACATTTCAGTTTCCTCATGTTAAAATGAAGAGATGATGCTAGTTAATCTCTGAGGTCCCTTCCATGGTTAACATCTGACATCTATGACATATTGCTTCACAATGTGCATATGTGGCAAGAGACAGAGCCCATCTAGCCTGTGTTACGAAGATGCCAGGCTAGGCACCATAGGGAGTGGAGGAATGGATAAGGCATGCTGTTCTCTGCCTGTGGAAACAAAGGGGGATCCAAGACAGGAACACAAGCAACTCTTCTACAAGGTGAAGGATAAGGGCCTAAAAATAGGGATCAAGTTCAGAGCAGAGCAGCAGAGGCAGATCAATGAGGTTAGAAGAACTGAGCAAAGCTTTATGGAGGGTAGTGCTTATGATGGGACTTAAAGGATACTTGAAGGAACAGTATGCATTCAAAGAGATGAAGAAGCTCTGGGTTAAATTCAGTCTAATTTGTTTTGAGGTAAAATTAAGCAAAGTAGAGGGAGAGGGCAAGATGGCCAACTAGACACAGCCAGGTGGAATCGTTCGCACCAAGGGACTGAGACGACTAGTGTGCTCCTAACAGACCTTCAGAGGGAAGACACTGGGAATGAAGGGAAGACATAGAAGCTGGGCTGAAAGGGGAGAAAGCTGGAAACCCTACATGGGGATACAGCACACTTGGACTCGCTCCTGATTCCCAATGGCTTTGGGGGAACGAATGAGTTGAACTGACAAGTAGCAACCCACTCTCACCATGGGCTTCTGGAACCCTGGCAGGAAGAGACCTCTCAACCACCATGGACACTCGAATTGGCAGAGAGAGCTGCTTAGAGAAGTGGTAGAGACAGCCAGCTGAAGTGGAGCCCAGAGGGTTTGGTGTGGGAGTGTCTGCAGCAGAGCACAGTCAGGGACAGCTATCCCCCTAGGCTTGACCTGTTCCTATAGGAGACTTTAGCCCTAGGGGAACTATCGGTCCCGAATTCTGCAGGGCGATCTTGCCCATCAGATGGGGCCAGTGTGACCTGAGCAACCCTTGGTCTGGTGGCCTCTCCTGGGGCCCCAGCCTGGCCACACCTGCTCACAGGACAGTCTCAGGTGCCCTTAGGGCCCACACCATGGTTTTTGTGGTGGCAGACCATGCCTGACTGGCAGAGAGCTCCAACAGGGTGGCTCCTACTGCCACATACCAGCCCACATGCTTCCTCCTCATACTGCGGCTTCCCCCACAGGGCCCATGGCAATTCCCCAAATTGTTTTGCTGGTGTGTGTTTGCATGAGTGGGTTTTGCTTTCATTGCCCTGCTAGCACATGAGAGTGCAGTCTGCCTCACCTCATTCTGCTGACTGCCATTGCAGATGGAGCCTTGGTGGGCACAAAGCCAGCCAGCCCCACCCCTTACAGTACCCCACCCTTGTGCTAACACTGTGCAGAGAACAGCAGATCCTCCCCCACCCTGAGCAACCACTCCTGCTTGCAGAGCACAGAGAAGGCACCTAGACTTGTGTCCACTAGTGTCCTGCTCCTGCGTCAACACCACCTCCAACATGACCATGCACACAGTTATCAGCAGGGGCCCCTCTGGCTGTCTTCCCCAACAGCTGCATTACCTCTACCACTATACAGGGAGGCAGGCACCCTGCTGTTGCTACCACTGCTGCTGACATGTGTGAATGAGGATGGATCCTGCTGTCACTGCAGTATAAAATGCTTTGGATGACACCACCCATTGAAGTGTAGTGACAAGCAGTCTGGGAGCACCTTGGCCACCCCCAGCACAATTGATTTTTAACCTTAAGGAGCCAGACAACAAAGTCAAGGCCCCAATACAAGTTCCCCAGAGTTAGAGCACAGAGGCCAGGAGGTGGGAGCTGAGCACTGACCGCCTAAAATCTTCCAGAATTGAAGTCAGTCAGCTGAATCCACCTTATATCACTATCACAATTTGATAACAATCAAGGTAATCAAATAGGATACCCATTCAAATAAAATAAACCCATCCAAAGGTCAGCAACCTCAAAGACCGAAATAAGATACATCCACAAAAATAAAGAAAGAATTAGTGCAAGAACGCTGACAACTCAAAAAACCAGAGTGCCTTATTTCTTTCAAATGATGATATCTCCTCTCCAGCAAGGGTGCTGAACCAAGCTGAGATGGCTGAAATGACAGAAATACAATTCAGAATATGGATAGGAACAAAGATCATTGAGCTACAGGAATATGTTAAAATCCAATCCAAGGAAGCTAAAAATCATAATAAAACAATGTAGTAACCAACAGACAAAATAGCCAGTATAGAAAAGAATGTAACCAACCTGATAGAGCTTAAAAACACTCTACAAGAATTTCATAATGGAATCACAAGTATTAATAGCAGAATAGACCAAGTGAGGAAAGAATCTCAAGAGCTTGAAGACTGGCTTCTCAAATAACACAGAGAAGAATGGAGAAAAAAGAATGAAAACGAATAAACAAAACCTCTGAGAAATATGAAATTATATAAAGAGACCAAATCTATGACTTACTCGTGTTCCTGAAAGAGATGGGGAGAATTGAACCAACTTGGAAAACATTTTTCATGATATCCACCATGAGAACTTCCCTAATCTAGCTAGAGAGGTCAACATTCAAATTCAGGAAATGCAGAGAACCCCCAAAGTTACTTTGCAAGAAGATTATCCCCAAGACACATAATTAGCAGATTCTCCAAGGTCAAAATGAAAGAAAAAATATTAAAGGCAGGTAGAGAGAAAGGTCAGGTCACCTACAAAGCGATGCTCATCAGACTAACAGCAGACCTGTCAACAGAAACCCTACAAGTCAGAACAGATTGGGGGCCAATATTCAACATTCTTATAGAAAAGAGATTCTGACCCAGAATTTCATATCCAGCCAAACTAAGCTTCATAAATGAAGGAGAAATAAGATACTTTTCAGACAAGCAAATACTTAGGAAATTTGTTACCACCTGATCTGTCTTACCAAAGCTTCTGAAAGAAGCACTAAATATGGAAAGGAAAGACCATTACCAGGCACTACAAAAACACACTGAAGTACACAGACCGGTGACACTACAAAGCAACCATATAAATAAGTCTGCAAAATAACAAGCTAACTGCATGATGACAGGATCAAATCCATACATATTAATACTAACCTTGAATGTAAATGATTTAAATGCATCAATTAAGAGACACAGAGTGTAGCAACCTGGATAAAGAAACAAGGCCCATTGGTATGCTGTCTTCAACAGTTCCACCTCACATGTAATGACATATATAGGCTCAAAATAAAGGGATGAAGAAAAATCTACCAAGCAAATGGAAAACAGAAAAAATGCAGGTGTTGCAATTCTAGTTTCAGACAAAACAGTCTTTAAACCAACAAAGATGAAAAAAAGACAAGGAATCGCATTAGTAATGGTAAGGGTTCAATTCATCAAGAAGATCTAACTATCCTAAATATAAATGTATGCAACACAAGAGCATCCAGATTCATAAAGTAACTTCTTAGAGACCTTCAAAGAGACATAAAGTCTCCCACTATTATTGTGTGGGAGTCTAACACCCACTGACAATATTAGACAGATAATCAAGACAGAAAATTAACAAAGATATTCAGGACCTGAACTCAGCACTGGATCAAATGGACCTGATAGAAATCTACCAAATTCTCCATCCCCAAGAAACAGAATGTACATTCTTCTTATTGCCACATGGCATATATTTGAAAACTGATCACATAATCAGCAGTAAAACACTCCTCAGCATATGCAAAAGAAATGAAATCATTACAATCTCTTGGATGACAGCACAATCAAATTAGAAATCAAGACAATGCAATTGCACTCAAAACCATACAAGTACATGGACACTGAATAATCTGCTTCTGAATGACTTTTGGGTAAATAATGAAATTAAGACAGAAATCAAGAAGTCCTGGCTGGGTGCGGTGGCTCACGCCTATAATCCCCATGCTTCGGGAGGCCAAGGTGGGTGGATCACCTCAGCTCAGGAGTTTGAGACCAGCCTGGCCAACATGTTGAAACCCTGTCTCTACTAAAAATACAAAAATTAGCTGGGTGTGATGACGGGTGCCTGTAATCTCAGCTACTCAGAAGGCTGAGGCAAAAGAATTGCTTGAACCCTGGAGATGGAGGTTGCAGTGAGCCGAGATTGTGCCATTGCATTCCAGCCTGGGCCACAAGGGCGAAACTCCATCTCAAAAAGAAAGAAATCAAGAAGTCCTATGAAACTAAGGAGAACAATGATATAACACACCAGAATCTCTGGAACACAGCTAAGGCAGTGTTAAGAGGGAAATTTATGGCACTAAATGCCCACATCAAAAAAGTTAGAAAGATCTCAATTTAATAACCTAACATCACAACCAGAGAACCAAGAGTAAACCAATCCCAAAACTAGCAAAAGACAATAAATAACCAAAATCAGAGCTGAACTGAAGGAGATTGAGGCACGAAAAACCATTCAAAAGATCAACAAATCCAGGAGCTGGTTTTCTGAAAAAAATTCATAAAACAGATAGACCACTAGCTAGATTAATAAAGAAGAAAAAAGATTCAAATAAACACAATCAGAAACAACAAGGGGGATATTACCACTGACCCCACAGAAATACGAATAGGATCAGAGTATATTATGAACACTTTTATGCACATAAACTAGAAAATCTAGAAGAAATGGATAAATTCCTGGACACATACACCCTCCCAACAGTGAACCAGGGAGAAATTAAATCCTGAACAGACTAATAACAAGCTCTGAAACTGCGTCAGTAATAAATAGCTTGCCAAACATAAAAAGCCCAGAACCAGATAGATTCACAGCTGAATTCTACAAAAGAAGAGCTAGTACCATTCCTGCTGAAACTATTCCAAAAAACTGAGTAGGAGGGACTCCTCCCTAACTCATTCTATGAGGCCAGCATTGTCCTGATATTAAAACCTGGCAGAGACACAACAAAAGAAGAAAACTTCAGGCCAATATCATTTATGAACATCGATGTAAAAATCCTCAACAAAATACTGGCAAACTGAATCCAACAGCACATCAAAACAGTTTTTAATCCTAAGAGGTTGAAAAAGAGTCAGAGCCTATTGATTTACTCAGAAGAAAGTGCTTTGGGGACCATGTAGTGGGAGGGCCTGAGGAAATTTTTATTAACAAAATTTTCTGTATAAAAGATGGAGAACAGTCATTTTCTATTATTAAATACTTTCCTCACGTCTGGAGCTAACATAGTTAAAAATTCAATTCAGGAGTGACCACAGGAATACTTTTAGACATGTTAAAAATTCACTCAAGTTCCGCATCCTCCGGAAATACTCTGGAAAAATCTTTGCAAGGTCACGCCTCACTAGAATTTTGACCAAACAAAGGCATCCTATGTAGAGTGATTACTACATAATCTCCCCGGAATAGCCTCAAATGCAATAAAGTTCTAGTCTCCTCAAATGCTCACTTGCAACTGTCATACCACATGTGCAAAATTTTAATTTGAAAACTTTTCTAACTGTAAGACAAGAAAGTATAGTATAATATTTCTGTCCATAGTTCACCCAGAATATTATGCACTTAGCAAAGGTCAGGACTAACAGTTCTCTGCAGGAATGTTTATTTTCAATACTTCATAGCAAAATAAGATTCTTCAAATAAGACAGCAATAATCTGGTATGGAGATAGTCAAATCTTCTGGCTTTTATTCTGAACGCAGTATCTGAGTCTACTCCAACTCATTTCATGACGTATCTACTTGAGGAATCTTGATGCTTTTGTCACTTCTTTTCTCCATCTCCCACCTCCAGGTCAGTTGCCAAACCATGTTAACTCCAACAGGATGTAGTCATTGGCCAAGACTCAGAGGACTTTCTGAACTGTTTCTGTGGCACTGTGTTCTTTTCAGGAATTTGCCTGGGCAAAGTCCTTGCATTTATTATATTAGATTTGGGCTGACAGAGGCCATTCCTCAAAGATATAATTCTGGCAATTTCTTAAAATATCTAGGGTGATGGGGTTGGTCTTGATTTGCAAAGGATGTGATGGTGATGATGACAATGAGACTTAGATAGTTGGATATAGTGCTTCATAGTTTACAATTTACCTGCAGCTATATTTTGAGGGGATAAGAAGAGAACAAAGTCCAGAGATAAAGGCTACATAAAAAACAAAAAACAAAACAAAACAAAAAAACGCTGAGAAGCTAGGGTCTTCTGATTTTAGAGCATGTATTCTTTCTGAAAGACTCAATCAAGGTAAGTGCTATAAACAAGCAAACCAAGGAGTGGTAGCAGTAGAAGAAAAAATCTTCAAGCCCTGAAACACAGCACAATATTAAGGCATTCTTTCCAAAATGGGACAGACACTCTTTCATTCACCAAATAATGAATTTTTAGTGAGAATATATCCACCCTTTCAATCTTCTTTACAAATAACTCACTCAATACAAGAAATTATATTAACCTTATATTTAAATATTTAGACAAGGGCAAGACATTGATTTTCTTGTCTTCTCTTCTTCCTACCTTCACCACATAATTGTAAGAGATGGCTTTATAATGCGTGGCTTTTCCTAAGAAAATTGATAACTTTCAATATTATATACTATATAAAGTCAAACAAAACCTAAAAAATGGGTGTGAAACAGTTAAACACCACTCGCATGTATACTGGCAATGAATAAGTCATTAAAAAAGTAATGTAGTAAAGGATGACATATTTACATACCATACAAGAAGTAACTATAAAAAGCAGGGCTTTCAATAAATGTGAGAATCCAAGGTGGTACTTAGCCCTATCAGCTAGTGAAAAAAAAATCCACATATTAAATGCCAGTATTCTGCTCAGCACTGGATAGTGTTTGAAACAGACACTGCATAGTTTGCCCTACTGAAGTTCACCATCTAGGTGGGAAGTTGCTGTCTTTCACCAAAACCCATCTAGAGGATTAATAAAACTCCTCTTATTACTGTAGCAATTCAAAGAAAATATTTTGTAGCATAACTCAATAACCTATTTGCAGATTTGGAGAAGACTGGCAAATCTAATGACTGCAAGGATTGCCCAAGTAGTAAATAGGTAGAGAAATGGCTGCAGTAATAGAAATACAGCTGCTAAGATTCTGTACTGTGAAGCCTGAAATTAGAGCAGTTGTCAGAGTGACAACTGAAATTAATTGCTACGTTCACGAGAAGGTCACCGGTCTCCAGTGAACCAGAGGGATCCCACACCAACTTGGATCACACAAGCAGCTGAATGATACAAACCAGCATGATGAAAGGGAGAGGATCTAAAAGGAAATGAGGCTTTCATAAATCATACGTTAGCCTCTTGATTGTTGGAAGGGGGAGTGGTAAGCAGAGAAGGAATCATCATAAATACAAGTAGGAAGTTGGTGGCTCCCCTTCTGAGGATGAGAATGTGGTCGCAAAACAAGTTCAAAGGGCAGATGTTCATACAGGATTACAGAATATAATATGGGAAGTTCTGTACAAGGATGATTTTCAGAATCATAGGAAAGGCTGTTTAAATGCACAGCAAGAGAGTCTAGAATCACAGTCGAGACTTGATAAAGCAGAAAGTCTATATCACCATGCTGTATGTGGACCAATGACTCCATCTGCTTCCAAACACTGAAATATCAAACATAGGGAAGCCATACAGAATTCGACAAATACAAGGCATATAAGCTGTTACTATAAGATCTCAGTACCTTTTTCTGTTCAATACAGGATGTTGTGATGGTCATTTTCAACAGAGTGATACAAGCAGCTGTGATCAGTTAGCATTCAAAATAACCCTTCTGCAATACCTGGAGTAGGCTTTTTCTAGACCTCTCTTATGAGTGGGGAAAGATATATTAATATGTTGCCTATCAAGATTCTCATTGGATGGAGGACCAAGTGAAGAGGAGCTCTCAGGTGGCTGATTACATTTTAGTGCAGATATGTGTAAGGTATTTTAAAAATGTACCATCACCATCAAGCTATAAGATACATAAAGCTAAGGACTAAGAAGTATTTTTGAGCAAACCTGCTATTTAGTTGGACACAGTAGTGTGGGTTCAGTTACTGACAGCTATAATTGATTCTCATTATTTGCAGTCATGTTTTATAAAGTCATCATAAACACTGAAGTAGTGAATACTGAAACACTGCTCCTAGGGGAAATACAGAGAGAGGTTCCTGTGAGCCTCTGGTCACAACATTTTCATCAACTGGTTAATACATAATATTGTTTTATGTGTGTTTCTGTTTGAAGACATCTTATTTAACAAATATTGTTGATTCATTAACATTGAACTCAACAGCACTAAACTCATGCCTAAACAAAGCTTATCTAACATGTCTTTTCTCTGTAAAAGCACATCAAAGCACTTAGGAAGACCAGACAGCACTTCAGCACTATACTTGGGACCATTTTAAACAGCAAAATTACCAAAAAAGGAGCAAAAAACAAACAAACAAACAAACAAACAAACAAAAAACCAAAAATCATGGCACTAAATAGACCATGCAAAGGAAACTTGTTGATGAGAGCTGGAACAAGAGGGCAGAGCATCACCTTGCTCTACCTGAGTTATTTTGCTGTCCTGAGAAAGACAAAACAGAAACTCTTTGGTGCAATTAGGGGTAGAAATGGATCCAAAAAATAGTCTGTGGTGACCATCCACATGCTCAGCAGTTCCCCAAGAAAATGGGGCCTGATTAAGGGTTATTTTTATCTTTGGACGGCTACATAAAGGACACATTAGGAAGATGATCATGGAACTAAATGAACACCAAAATGTAAAATGCCATGTTTAGCAGGTACTACTAGAACGTTTAAAAAGGCATATTTAGAACAAATAGGTTATACATCAACAAGTAAAAATAAAGAAGGGGTAGAACGGGCTAGAAATATGTTCAGAAGAAGTTCAGGGACAGTCACAGGTGGCTATTAAGAAAAGGCAGGAAGTATCAGATAACTTTTTAATAACATGCCACACTAAATTCTTTGGATTCTGCTAAGGTGAGGTGAAATGCATGTGTTTCTTCTTTGTTTCCTAGCCTAGGAAAGGAGACATGTTGATGATGGTGCCCAGGTTTGTATAGGTGAGCTTCATCTATGGGTAGCTCCACAAGTAGATATTAAGCACCCACTGGTGCTCATTCTTTCTCTTGTGCGTGTGCAGAGGCCCAGCTGTCAGGAAGGACAGGAACAGCTCTGGCCAGTTAGGCTTAATGACTCATTTCAGCTATTTTGGGTGATTGACTCTCCACAATTACAGAAGGCTGCTCAAACTCCTTGGCAAGATTGCCTCATCATCACCTCACAGTCTTACCACAGGCCTCCATGCCTTGTAGGTTTAAAGTGTAAGCCAACTATCTCCTGGCCTAGTATCTGGTCATTAATGAGGCAATTAATGGGAAAAACAAAAGCTTTAAGGGTTCACGCTGTGAAGCAAGGCTCCAAACTGAGGGCAAGACCATTTGGTTGTCTCCAAAAAGGTATCCTAACTTAACTTGTATGGCTTCCTTGCTCTTATGACTCACCCAGTGGTTTCCAAATCCTGATTGATCAAGTGGTTCTCTTGTCTTAGATCTTTTTTGGTACCATATGCAAAAGCACACGTCATTTATTTTTTCAATAATTATTTGAGAGCCCACTATATGTCAGAAACTGTTCAAGGAGACATTGGGGATAATGCAATGAACAAAACAGAGAAGTCTATGCCTCTAGTCATTCATATATATATATATATATATGAATATATATATGGTGATATATATATGTGTATATATATATATATGAATATATATATGGTGATATATATATGTGTATATATATGGTGAGAGATATATATATTTTTTATATATATGGTGATAAATAGGTATGATATCTAAACTGGCATGGCACTGGCACTGACCAATCAGAAGAGATGTTGGCCATAGTTTTGGAGTGGGGTCCTGGAAGGACAGGAGGTATTAACTTTTTGATTGTTGGATTGTGGGGAGATCCATGGAATCTGGAGGAAGGGGGATGGGAAGCAAAAGGTACTTAGCTCAGGACAGCAGCTATTTATCAGCTTATACGTAAGGAAGTATTTCAGCATTTTTAACAATTGATGTGGCTGAATAGGAGCCTGGTGATAAGTGTCATGGGGAAAATGATGGCACAGAATGAACAAAATGTGAAGAGAATGACTTATCCCAGGGACAGTGAAAGAAAATACTTAGGTTTTACAATGGAACTTTTTAGAGGAATGCAGTAAAATAAAGTTGGAAAGGGGGAGTAGGTGAGAGCAGTACTTTAATTTTTTCTAAGCAATAGATTTTGTTTTTATACCATTCTGTGAAAACAAAACACCCTTAATCTTATTTACCTGGAGTGCATCATGATCTCAAGGTCCTGATGTAAATGATAAGGGCACGAAAACAACAGATGCTTTACAGGAGAACAAATATAAACCAATAACACCTGAACTTAGTAACATTTGAATATTGATAACTTCCTCTCATTGATGTAACAGGAAGCAATGAAGTAGAAAATAAAGCTATAAGTCATGACAAGAAGCAGAAGCAGCAGGTCTGTTCTGAGCAACATACTAGCTTCAGACTTGGTTGGCCTTCAGGCATTGAAGGGTGGATATTTCTCTAACAGCTCTATTTCTGAAGACAAAAAATTGCATGTTAGGCTTAATAGGCTTCTCACTTTTCATTTTGAAGTAGTTTGGATCCAACAAAAGTCATTTTTAAGTATTGGTTTTTGAGAAGGTGACATTTAAGAGACTCAAGAGTTTTACTGTAATCCCAGCATTTTGGGAGGCCGAGGTGGCAGATCACGAGGTCAGGAGATCGAGACCACCCTGGCTAACACAGTGAAACCCCGTCTCTACTAAAAAAATACAAAAAATTAGCTGGGCGTGGTGGCAGGCCCCTGTAGTCCCAACTATTCGGGAGGCTGAGGCAGGAGAATGGCGCGAACCCGGAAGGTGGAGCTTGCAGTGAGCTGAGATCGCGCCACTGCACTCCAGCCTGGGCGACAGAGCAACTCTGTCTCAAAAAAAAAAAAAAAGAAAAAAAAAGAAAAAAGAGACTCAAGAGTTTTAAAAGTATGACCAAGAGCTATGGGCAGACTATAGACAGAGAAAAAAACATGTTAGGCCTTTTAGGCCTAGGCCTATGTAATGCCCTTAACATAAACACAGGAAAAAGAAAGAAACAAGACATCTAAAAATCCTGTTTCCATGCCTATGAAAAGAATTCTAATCAATGTTATTCAGAGTGTGGTGAATAGCATCTTCTTTCAATAGTCTGCCAAATCCTAAATGCAAAGTTTCTCAGTTTGAGATCTGATTTATCTGGAAGGATGATCCATAACTTTAAGATTTTTTCAAAGCCATCCCTAACCTAAGATTAAGAACCAATGGCATAAATTCATTCATTTATTCAACAAGTATTTATTCAGTGCCTACTATATGCCAGGTACTAGTCTGAGCACTGGGGTAATGCAGAGCAAGTCCAGTGAGGTCTCCATTCTCATGGAATTTCCATTCTATTAAGGAGGTTGGAAGAGTTTATGAGAGTTTGAGTCAAACGCATTTGGGCTTAGACACTGGTGTGGCAACCTGGAACAGGTTTTTTTTGGCTCCCTGAACTTCCATTTCTTACTCTATAAAGTAGGAATAAAAAGACTAGAATTAAAATGATTTAAATATCTAGCATAGGGATAAAAATTCAGTAATTTAATTATTAATTATTATTAAACTCCCTTCACCAGGAAAAAGTAGGTATGGGTTGGAGATATATCATTACTCCATTTTTATAGATGAAAAGGTTAAGCTCAGAGGGGTTGCATGAATTGTGTTAGGCAAGGGAGTGATTTATATAGCTGTGCTCTGGGCTAACTAGCTGATAGATTGGCTGGCTCTTGATTTCTCTCTTCCACAATGCTTTTCCCTAATTAGGGCTCTGCTGGATTCATCAGCTTTAAAGAACCATTGAATTATTTAAAACAGGGATTAGCAAACTATGACATGCTGCTTGTTTTTATATGGCCCTCAAGTTAAGTGTGGTTTCTACATTTTTAAGTGGTTGAACACACACACACAAAATAGTATTTTGTTTATACCTGAAAAGTATTAGAAATCTAAGCTCCAGTCTCCATAAATAAAGTCTTACTGGAACATTGCACAACCATTTGTTAATGTACCGTTCTATAATGGCTTTCATGCTACAACAGCATATTTGAGTAGTTGTGACAAGAGACCATATGGCCTGCAAGGCTTTAAATATTTACTCTCTGGCCCTTTACTAAAAAAGTACGCCAACCCTGATTTAAAATGTCATTTTCTCTTGTAGGACAGATATACCAAATATACATCTTCTAAATGAGTAATGAATATACCTTAAAATTAAAAAATCCAGTGTATCTGATAAGTATGCAGAGTGAAACATTTTGATCACAGCAATTGGAATATTTAAATGAGACAATAAATATGTATGAGTATTTTAGAAGTATTAAGTCATCTGAGTTTCACAACAACTCTAAGAAGCAAGTACTTTTTACATCTGAGAGAAGTGAAACTCAACAAGGTTGGGAAATATATCAGAGGCCACAAAGCTATTAAATAGCTGGGCTGCAATTTGAATTGAAGCCTATACTTCTATCGGACCAATATCACATAATGGATAGCCCAACAGTAAGAAGCTATGTATAGGCAGCCTTACCTAATCTCTGCCTTTCCAAAATCTATTCCCTGATATTACCTTATAGCTAGTTTCATTACTTCTCTAAGATACTTTTTTCCTTCTGTAAAATGAGAAAAATACCTAACTTGAGAAATTTTTTCATTCATTTGTTTTTCGGTTTTCATTCTCATTTTTTTTTCATAATAGTCAATATAATTGCCAGGTTACTGTAAAGACTTAATATATTTACAATGTCCTACATGTATCAATATATCACATGTACCCCCAAAATATGTGCAATTATTATGAATCAATCAAAAATGATCATATATTAGGTCACATAGAAACCTCAATAAACTAGTATGTGTGTGTATATATACATACACACATGCATATGTATATTACAATGCCTGGATACTATATTATATATATATATTACAATGCAAAAAATATATTTTACAATGCCTGGCATACGATAAATGATAGCTGCTACTATTTCATTACTATTGTATAGGAGATATTTTCTTAGGATGCACATGCATAGCAAATCTGCTAGGCCAACTCTGGGGGCAGAGGGAGGTGGCAGCTGTAATAATTGCGAAGACAATTAAATATGTTCCTTAGTCCCTGAAAGAAGGCCTAGAAATCATTCCCAGGCTTTCAGTGCTTGTTAGGCAGCTTCTCCTCCTCAAGGAGCAGTTTCTGCACCCACGGTAAAGTAAAGGAGTGACAAATACTGCTGAGGTTGGGATGAGGAGCTAGTAATCCATCCTAGGTCAGTTCTTCATAGTTGATGGATGGTGTCTGCCTATAAGAAAGTGTGTGCTCTACAGGAAGAATCAACATTAGCATGTGGAGAAGAAACAGCTATTATGTAGAAATAGGAGAGGCAGCAGTTGTGAGGAAAGGTAAGTACAGTAGTTGTAATTTTTACTTTAGAATTCTCTTCTTTGAAAAAGGAAACTAGAGAGACTGAGGCACTGAAACATGCTGTGACATTACTTTAAACCCCTAGCAGGGGAAATACCTGCTACAAGATTTCCTTAATCTCTAATCTGGTAGCAGATACTTCCCCCTGGTCATGAAGCTAGGAGTTTATCTTCCATTGATGAACAAACAATAATTACCTTCCTAGTGCGGGCCAGGCACTGTTGCCAAGTACTGTGATCAGATCTCCTCAACTGATTCTCACAACTACCCTGTGAAGTAGATGTTGATATCTCCATTTTATAGATGTGAAAACAGACTTGGAAGGGGCAAGTGACGCTGAACCTGGCCCAACACTGCTGGTAAGAATCAGAGTTAGGATTGAATCAAGTCTTTTGACACCTATTCCACTGCGCTTTCAACTAATCCTTAGCTACCACTCGTGGCTAGTGTTCTATGTGGATATAATGCCCTATACGTATCAAAATATCACAGGTAGCCCCATGTGTTAATTTGTTAGTTCATTAAACAAATACTTATGAGACACATCACGAAGAAGTGTCTTAAGAGGGAGCACACACTGCAGTAAAATCCAGACATGGGAGGAAGCATGGAGGACAGTGGGAATGAGGAATGACTGCAAATGGGTATGGAGTTTTTTAGTATGTTGAAACTGTTCTAAAAGTAGATTGTGGTGATGGTTATACAACTCTTGGAGTTTACTACAAATGATTGGACTGTACACTTTAAATGGATATTTCTAATATGTAAATTATATCTCAATAAATCTGCTAAAAAAGAAGAAAATAAAAATAAATATACCAAGAAAGGATATACTCCATAAGATTAGAATAGAAATAGGCATATGTCATATGAGTCTTTATATCAAAAGAGGATACTGCACAGGATTATATTATAGTTTGATTTTGGTACATGCCACAATAAATGATTATAAACATAAGAACAAAACAAATAAATAAAAAACCCCAGGTACAGCCAGATGCAATGGCTCATGCCTAGAATCCCAACACTTGGGGAGGTAGGTGGGGGCAGGAGGATCACTTGAGCCCAGGAGTTTGAGGCCAGCCTGGGCGACACAGCGAGACTCTGTCTCTACAAAATAAAAAAATTAGCCAGGTGTGGTGAGGCATGCCTATAGTCCCAGCTACTCAGGAGGCTGGGGTGGGAGAATTGCTTCAGTTGCTTCAATCCGGGAGGTCGAAGCTGCAGTGAGCTATCATTATGCCACTGCACTCCAGCCTGGGTAACAAAGTGAGACTCTGTCTCAAAAAAAAAAAAAAAAAAAAAAGGGATTCTTAATTTTTTCGTGTGTAACTCCCACAGGTGTTATGTTAGGCTCAAAATTAGGTTTGCTGCCCAGGTGTGGTGGCTCATGCTGCAATCCCAGCATTTTGGGAAGCTTAGGCAGAAGGATCGCTTGAGGTCTGGAGTTTTGAGACTAGCCCAGGCAACATAGCGAGACCCAGACTCTACAAAATAAATAAATAAATAAATAAATACATAAATACATAAATAAATAGAAATAAAAAAAATAGGTTTGCTAGGACACCTTTTTCCATTGCTAGGACACCTTATTTCCAAAAAGATACATTTAATAAGAAAGCATTGATCACCTCTTAGTTCCGATCTTGTACTAAAAGCTTTACAAAGAAAACAACTGTGAAGCATGCTCATGCTTCCTTTCCAAACTTTAAGTTCATTTCTCTGTAAATTGAGAAGCAGGGTCTGAATGCATAGGAATATATAAAAATTTTGACATAGATGGGAACAGAAAAGAGTTCCCTATTAATATGAAAAGTTCCCACTGATTCATGATTCCAACCAATCAATGGTACAATTCAACAGTTGAGGTTAAAGTTTGTACCTTATTCCTATTTGAACTCAAATGTAAATGGTGCTAGATTTGCTCCTTTCCTTGAGTAAAAGCTGTAAGAATTAAGGCCTTTCAATTTCTTTTCCAGTTTTACAGAATTTGATGAGCCTAAAGTAAGCCATCCCATCACATCAGTAAACATACCATAATTAAACTGGAATTTTAACATTATAATTTACTTTTAGAAAAAGAGGCAAAAGCCAAGTAAGCTTATAGTAGGAACTTACTTTAAAGATGCTCTGGAAGTCCCAGACTGTGTTCTTAGGGCAGTACAGATTCTGCTCTATCTGATAACCTTCTACACTGACCACACAGGATGAAGTGAAACAGTATGAGAAGGATGAGCCCGAGACACTGAAAGACCTGGATGTGCTTTCCAAATCATTACATAAGACAAACATGAAACTTAATACATTATACTTACTAAACGACGCACAAAGATTATATATACTAAAACATGTTTTCAAGAAAGTTGAAAACCAGGTTATCTTCTCTTTGCACAAAATTATTCTATATATAAATATCCATTTCACCCATTTCAGCTAATCTAGGGTTACAACATATTATGACTAAAGTCCATTAAGCAGCCAGTGTCCTTCAAGGTTTGACAAATTAGTAGATTGTTTCTGTGTACATTTTTAAGTTTATAACTTGATAATTCATTGATTGAAGTTATGGCCATTTGTCTGTATTAGGGCTTATTAGGACAAACACTATTTGCTGACTTCAGAAACGTTTATTTTTCCTGTGCTTACTCATCTCTAAGGAACAAAGACTAAACCATATGAATAAAAATCCTCCCCAACATTTCAATAGACTAAAAATCCTTAATATGACAAAAATAAGGGTAAGGGTTCAAAGAGGATGAGTTTGAATACTTAGAATTTGAAAGCTGTATCCCCTTACAGTTGTTTTTGAAAGTACTTAGCATGTGAAATAACCAATGCTTACCAAGCAAGAGGTGTTATTTAACATTTGTGTACATTATCTCTAGAGAGATACCCCAATATCCAATTACATGCACCCTGTCTGCCTGCACTCCACCCTCTGTTTTACAGTTGACAAAGTGGAGACAGAGATTATGCAATCTAACATCACACTGCTAGTAAATGTCAGAGCCAGGATTACAAGGACTCTTAAACCTTGATGTGAATGTAAATTGCCTGGGGCATCTTGATAAAATGGAACCTGATTCTGTAGTGCTGGGGTTGGGGTTGAGAGTCTATATTCCTAACATGTCAATGTTCCTGATCCACAGACCTTCCTTTGAGTACTAAGATTATTACAAGGTTCAGTAAAGAATGTCTAGATGCTCCTCCATCCCGTTTGGAGTATTGGCATACATCATATTATCGTGTTTTGCTTTATTGTGCTTGGCAAAAATAATTTTTTTTAATTGAAGGTCTGTGGCAATTCTGCACCAAGCACGTCTATCAGTGCCATTTTTTCCCAACAGCATGTGCTCAATTCATGTCTCTGTCACATTTTGCAAGACATGCAAGACATTGCAATACTGATGTGTCAATATTGTAAGACTATTTCAATTTTTTTCATTATTACTACACTAATATGGTGATCTTTGATGTTGCTATTGTAATCATTTCGGGGCCACAAACTGCACCCATATAAGATGGAAAACCTAATCAATGAATGTTTTGTGTTCTGACTGCTCCGCTGACTGGCTGTTCCACTGTATCTGGCCCTCTCTGGGCTTCCCTATTCCCTGAGACACAGCAATACTGAAATTAGGCCAATTAATAACCTTACAATGCCTTCTAAGTATTCATCTGAAAGGAAGAGTCACATATTTGTCACTTCAAATCAAAAGCTAGAAATGATTAAGCTTAGGGAGAAAGGCATGTCAAAAGCCGACAGGCTGAAAGCTAGGTTTCTTGCTCCGAACAACTAAGCTGTGAATGCGGAAAAAAAAAAAAGTTCTTAAGGAAAATTAAAAGTGCACTCCAGTGAGCACAAAATGTGATGAAATTGAAACAGTCTTCTTACTGATAGGGACAAAGTTTTAGTGGTCTGAATGTAAGATTAAACCAGCTATGACATTCCCTTAAGCCAAAGCTTAATCTACAGCAAGACCCTAACTCTCTTCAGTTCTATGAAGGCTGAGAGAAGTGAGAAAGCTGCAGAAGAAAAGTCTGACACTTGCAGAGGCTGGTTCATGAGGTTTAAGCAAATAAGCCACCTCCATAACATAAAAGTGCAAGGAAGCAGCAAGTATTGATGTAGAAGCTGCAGCAAGTTATCCAGAAGATCTAGCTAACTGATGAAGGTAGCTACACTGAACAATAGATTTTCAAAGTAGACAATATAGACTTCTATTGGAAGAAGATGACTCTAGGACATTCATAGCTAGAGATAAGTTAATACCTGGCTTCAAAGGTTCAAAGGAAAAGTCTGACTCTCTCATTAGGGGCTAATGCAGCTGGTGACTTTAAGCTGAAGCCAATGTTCATTTGCCATTCCAGAAATTCTATGGCCCTTAAGAATTATGCTAAATATACTCTACTTGTGCTCTATAAAGGGAACAACAAAGCCCAGATGACAGCCTGTTTACAGCATGGTTTATTGAATATTATTATTATTTTTTTGAGACATAGTCTCACTTTGTTGCCCAGGCTGAAGTGCAGTGGTGCAATCTCGGCTCACTGCAGCCTCTGCCTCCCAGGTTCAAGCAATTCTCCTGCCTCAGCCTCCAGAGTAGCTGGGACTACAGGTGTGCACCACCACGCTTGGATAATTTTTGTATTTTTAGTAGAGATGAGGTTTCACCATGTTGGCTAGGCTGGTCTCGAACTCCTGACTTCATGATCCACCTGCCTCAGCCTCCCAAAAGTGCTGAGATTACAGGTGTGAGCCACCGTGACCGGCTGGTTTACTGAATATTTTAAGCCATTGTTGAGATCTACCTCTTAGAAAAGAAGAGTTCTTTTAAAATATTACTGCTCATTGGTAATTCACCTGGTCACCCAAAGTCTCTAATGGAGATTTACAAGATGAAATTTTCATGCTTGTTATACATCCATTCTGCAGCCCATGAATCAACGAGTGAATTCAACTTTCAAGTCTTATTACTTATGAAATACATTTTTTTTGTAAGGCAATAGCTGCAATAGATAGTAATCCCTCTGATGGATCTGGACAAAGTCCATTGAAAGCCTTCTGTGAAAGACTAACCATTCTAGATGCCATTGAGAACATTTGTGATTCATGGGAAGAGGTCAACATACCAATATTAATAGGAGTTTGGGAGTAGATCCCAACCCTTACGGATGACTTTGAGGAGTTCAATGCTTCCATGGAAAAAGTAACTGCAGACGTGGTTGAAACAGCAAGAGAACTTGAATTAGAAGTGAAGCCTGAAGATGTGACTGAATTGCTGCAATCTCATGAGAAAACTTTAATGCATAAGGAGATGTTTCTTATGGATGAGCAAACAGAATGAGTTCTTGAGATGGAATATATTGAAGATGCTGTGAACATTGCTGGAATGACAACAAGGATTTAGAAAATTTCACAAACTTAGTTGGTAAAGCACTGGCAGGGTTTGAGAGGACTGATTCCAATTTTGAAAGAAGTTCTACTCTGAGTAAAATGCTATAGGACAGCATTGCATGCTACAGAGAAATCGTTTGTGAAAGGAACAGTCAATGGATGCGGAAAACTTCATTGCTGTTTTATTTTAAGAAATTGTCACAGTCACTCCAACCTTTAGTAGCCACCACCTTGAGCAGTCAGCAGCCACCGACATCAAGTCAGGACCCTCCACCAGCAAAAACATTACACCTCGCTGAAGGCTCAGATGATCGTTAGCATTTTTTCACAACAAAGAATTTTTAAATTAAGGTATGTACATTGGCTTTTAAAAAACATAATGCTATTGCACACTTAATATGCTACAGTATAAACATAACTTTTATATGCACTGGGAAATTAAAAAATTCTGGTGACTTGCTTTATTGCAACATTCACTTTACTGCAGTTACCTGAAACGGAACACAGGATACTTACAAGCTATTAGCCTGTGTGTGCACATATGGTGATAGGGATTCAAGAAACTAAGAGCTTCAGTTCAGTGTCCCAAGTTATGCCATGGGATTTTGTTTGAGGCAAAACTGTGATCATGAGTCATTTGACTTACTCTGTGAAATGACATTTGATATATCTCTAGTGAGGCATTTCTTTCACTATGTTGCAATTTATTTCCACTTAGCTGGAATATCTCTTTTATAATTTTATGTTTCCAGCACCAACAGACAGCCCAAAAGTTTATTGCAGAAAGCTGAGCACCAAACTCTTATTCTCTTCTTCCTGGGCCCACAGACTGCATTTCCTAGCCTCCTAAACTTGCACTTAAGTGTAGCCAAGTGACTGAGTTCTACATAATGGCATTTGAACAGAAGTGGTATGTGCCACCTCCAGTTCTGACATATAAAAACTTTGTGGGCAGGTCCTCCATGCTGTTTTCCCATCTGCCAGCTTGAAGTAGAAAAGCACAAATCCTTTGGGAGCCACATGTTGAAGCTGGCGGGGCCCCAATATTGAAGACACTTAGGTCTCTGAATCGGGACTTGGAGAAGAGCTGCTTGCTCATCAGGAACATCTGTTTAGGCTATGTGAAAAACATACTTCTATTGTGGGTAAGTCATTATGCATTTTCAGATTGTTTGTTATAGCAGCTAGCATTACTTCAACATACAGATCCTTAGTAATGATTTGCTGAATGAGTGGAAGAAGTATAGAGTTTCTCTGTATTGTGATCTTGCCCATTTCAGGCAGGAACAAGCTAGAATTTCCATGCTATCAAATTAACGTCAGAAAAATGAGTTCACAGGTAAGAATTCAGTTTCTCCTGTGAGAGCCTCCACAATTTTATTATGAAGCTTATCTTGGCACACTCTTGGCACTTGATAGTATCACTGCCAAAGTCTGCACAGTTTTCTAGGTGGCATAAGTTTATGACATTCAGATGAACATTTTCTTAGTGTTACTTGGTTGCCCAAGAGGTGGTTCTAAATGCTGCTTTTCTGTTTAACTTTGCTGAAAGGAGGAATTTCTATTTAAGGGATGAGACAGTAAATGAACATTTGTGTTAAAAAAAAAAAAATCCCAAATGTTTAAATTTAACTTAACATTAAGCCCACCTCAAAATATTTTCACAGTCCCAGAATGATGATTGCTAACCTCTGCTGCTAGTTCCTGAACTCTGGTCCTCCCCTGGAACTTGGCTAAGCAAGTGTCATGTAAACAAAAAATAAATAATGAATTTTTAAAACCCCCTCTTCTTTAGAGGACATAAGAGGGAATGTTAAAATCTAACAGCTGTGCAAATGTAGTTATCAACTAAACAGCTCAAGCTATCAGTGGCAATGTCACCCTGACACTACCTAGAATCTACATGATTTGGCTATTAGTCCAATTTGGTTTAAACTGCCGGAGCCTCCATTTCTTCATTTGTAAAATTAGAGGTTTCAGTGGATTCCTAACTGTCTGAGAACCAGTATCCCCTTTCATAATACATTTTAACACCTAATTTACTATTAGAAATAAAATCGATAACCCACCTATTTCAAAAAATACATTTTATAATTTATATTATTTCAAAATGTAAATACGAGACCCATCTAAACTAGAAAACATAAAGAAATAGTCAAATGCTTTATAAACCTACTAATAAACAATAAGTTTGGATTTTAAAGAAACAAAAGACTAGAGGCCATCCCATTCAATTAGTAAAGGAAGAGTTATATAAAAATGTCTTATTTGTATTCAATAAGAGAAAGAGGAACATAACTGAACTAGGTTTACAATTCAAGTCAAATAACATTGTTGAAATGAAGAAAATTAGGAAGACTGGGCTGTATCTATAAATGTTATGCCAGCGCAATTTTTTCTTTTTTTGTTTGGAGACAGTCTCTCACTCTGTCATTCAGGCTAGAGTGCAGTGGCATGATCTTGGCTACTGTAACCTCTGCCTCCCAGGTTCAAGCGATTTTCCTGCCTCAGCCTCCTGAGTAGCTGGGACTACAGGCGTGCACCACCACGCCCGGCTAATTTTTGTAGAGACAGGGTTTCACCATGTTGGCCAGGCTGGTCTCAAACTCCTGACCTCAGGTGATCCACCTGCCTTGGCCTCCCAAAATGCTGCGATTACAGGTGTGAGTCACTGTGCCCGGCCAAGCAATTTTCTTATGGTATTACATGTTAAGGCAGTGATGAAGTATTACAGAAAACATATGTTCTATCTTGATAACCCATACATATGCAGAGAAATTCATTCATTAAACTTGAAGACTATGGAGATGTAGAAAAGAGGCTGCAATGGAAAAGAATCAATAATTTCCACAACATAGATTATTATTATTGTGTTGTTATCTAGAATGGGATAAAGGGACACATTTTAAAAATAATCTTAATTAATGAAATTCAGTAACAGCCTCATATTTCATGTTCCCACTATTTTAATAATTTGTGCAAATTCATGTTTTAGTAAGTAGAGAAAATTTTTAAATTTGATACCTACCATCTTCATTAATAAATAATTACTGGAGTAGTTCCTTTTGCAACTCTCTCTCAGTACTTTCTCCCATTACCCAGAGATGAAGCAAAACAAACAAAAATCCAGCCTACAGTTATGTTTCTCCATTTTTACAGAACTGCAGACTTTACCTTAGCAAACTAAGAGAAAACTGACTAGAAACTAAAGTTTTGAAAGATGTTTTACATATTAACATTAAGATGTTTGCACACTATTTCACAAAACTGACATGGAATATCAGAATAATACTGATGGAGGGGAATGCTTCTTCTGTAAAAAAAAGCTATATCGCAATTCAGGGAGAATCTCATGTTATTAGTTACTGATCATAAATATGCAAGAGAATAATAATGCTAAGTTGAGCCCAATGGTCCAAATATTCCTTTACTGTAGCACAATCTGGCATGACTGCCTTTAAATGAAATCTATACTTCATGTCAATTTGAAATCAGCACATCATAAAATTTGTAAAAGGAGGCCGGGCGCGGTGGCTCAAGCCTGTAATCCCAGCACTTTGGGAGGCCGAGACGGGCGGATCACGAGGTCAGGAGATCGAGACCATCCTGGCTAACCCGGTGAAACCCCGTCTCTACTAAAAAATACAAAAAACTAGCTGGGCGAGGCGGCGGGCGCCTGTAGTCCCAGCTACTCGGGAGGCTGAGGCAGGAGAATGGCGTGAACCCGGGAAGCGGAGCTTGCAGTGAGCTGAGATCCGGCCACTGCACTCCAGCCTGGGCGACAGAGTAAGACTCCGTCTCAAAAAAAAAAAAAAAAAAAAAAAAAAAAAAATTTGTAAAAGGAAATTTAGCTATTTACCCCTCTACAGAATCACTAATTTGATAATAAATATTTTTGAGAAAATATAAGACAAAAACTTTCTAAATAAGCAATTTACATTGATATTCTATATTTAAATTATTTTTTATAAAAGCATGAGCTTTGGAGTCAGATCTGGATTTGAATCCTGATTCTACCACTCAATATGTAATATATATAAAGAGCTTAGCAACGTTCAAGGCACATAGTAAATCCTCAACTGTTAGCTGTTATTATTTCTAATCAAAGCAGTGGTGGCTATTTATAAACACAACTATGCAAGCTTTATGTACATTATTGCATTTGTTCCTCCTAATTATTCAATTAGTATTATCTCTATTGAATACATGAAAACACTGGGGTTCGGAAAAAGTTGAGAAACAGGCCCAAGGTCTGAGTGTGTCAGAAGCCGAAGAGCCAATGCTACTGACTACTAAATTGTTGCTTCTTAAACGGGTCCATGAGAAATCCTTGTGGAGCATGTATGTGTTGGGTGTAGGAAAGTGCCCATGAACTTACTATGAGAATTAAGCATTATTCGTGTTGATGAAACATTTTAAAATAATATTCATGTTCTGAATTATTTGGATAATTGTATTAAAACCAAATACTGGCACAACCATTTCAGTGCTTAGGTTTGCATCTGTATTGACTTCCCTGTTAAGGACCAGTTCTACATTAGTGGTGGAAGGTTTATGGAGAACAGAGGTTGTTTTAATAGGGGAATGATGCATTCAGGCTAGATGAGGACCAAATAACATCACTATGTGCTGAACAAATTAAAGTAACAGTCTGAATAGAAAAAAAACAGGGTGAATTGGGTCATCACATAGCACACAGCACATGCCTGTTGAACTGAAAAGAGCTTGTACTGTAGCACTCAGTACCATAATCACATTACAAGTGATGATTTCATTTTGTCAAAACATCACTATTTAATACTATTTTAAATTTTATTAGTTTTATAGTTTTGCTTGTATTAACCCATAAACTTGTTTTGGTTTTATACTTGTGCAAGATGTATGAACATAAAGCATTTATTCCTAGTTTTATGTTTACATATATTTAGATAACATTATAATAAATATAAATTAAGCAAAAACTGAGCTAAGAGATTTTTTTCCTTATTAAAAAATGAAGTACATTATTCATGTTTGAGAAAACCGGTCTACACAGTCAGTCCCACTTGTGAGTGTCATAGCAGGTAACTTCTATTATCACCAACCTCACAGGATTTGTAAGAGGATTAGAAGAGATGATGAACTTTAGAGTGCCTGGACCACAGGAGGAATTACAATGATAGTTCTGTCTCCTTTCCTTGAAGGAGAAAATCTGCAAGCTAAATGCAATCTACGCTCCTTTACTCTAACTATGGTCTGGGGACCAGGAAAATTGATAACACCTAACAGCTTGTTAGAAACTGATAATCCCAGAGGCCACTCCAGAACTACTGAATTGGAATCTCCATTTAATAATATAGTCAGCTGATTTGTTATATGCACATGAAAGTCTGGGAATCACTAGTCCAGGTCTCCACAGAGAATGCTGACTAACATTCACTGAGTTTTTAACTACTCTCCAGGTTAACTTTGGTAATTAGAGAAAGACCTGAGGTAAATGGTCAAAAAATAATGTCTCATCCTGGGGTTCAATATAAACACTATTATTTCACTATTGGTTCTTCATAGGCTATATTTGTATAAAGTGAGACCCTCTTTAAAAGGGATCTAACTTCTAATTCAGAATGAGAAAAAAAGTTTAAAACGCAAAGTTTTCATAAAAGCTTTCTGAATTTTCAGTAAGCAAACTGTAAGATCTGCCAATTTAAGCATTTTTAGGTTTCCTTCACCCAACAGCAATTAAAATCATTTATATATGTTAAGCTCTTAAATATTTAGCTCACAAGATCTGGTCTAACAAAGTCCTGTCTCAGTCTGTGATGACTGTGTGCTTACATTAACCAAACACATTATCAAAAAAATGGTGACTGTATACAAAATGTATTAGCTTTACTGTCTAACAAAAGTATCAGATCACATTCTGCAGTTGTGATTTTGTTAGTGTAATTCACCTAGAGAATACCTATGCTTTTCTTCCTGAACTCAGTGGTCCTATACATTTAAGGCATACTGTACTTGAAAAGATTCAAAGATGCTCTTCTTGAAAGTGTAAAAAATAATAACTAATAAACAAGAGAGTCACTAATATCTAAAATGATCTTGATACCATCTGTTTAAGGACTAGTTCAGTAAGACTCAAAGCTTGAACTAGTTTATTGATTGCTCTATGTTCTTTACATATGGACCACAGAAGTCAGACTCAAACAATGTAAAGGCAGATTATGCATATATGTGTGTGTGCATGTATGTATATGTATATATGGTTAGGCCTACCAGGCAATCCTTATCATCTCTGGGTTTATGATATGACCTAGATTATAGGTATGTTATGAACTCAATGCTTATGTTCTCTCTCGCCTGCAAATTCATATGTTGAAACTCTAACATACAAAATGATGGCATATGGAGGTGGGGCCTCTGGGTGCTAATCATGTCATGAGGGTGGAGCCCTCACGAATGGGATTAGTGGCCTTACAAGAAGAGACAGGAAAGTAACGATGTCTCTCTCTCTCTCTGCCAAGTGAGAATATAGCAAGAAGCAGATCATCCACAAACCAGAAGAGGGCCTTCATCAGGAATTGCATTGGATGGCACCTTGATCTTGGGGTTTCTCAGCCTCCAACTGTGAGAAATGAATGTATGTTGTTATGCCACCTAGTTTACGGTATTCACTCAAAATGACTAAGGTAAGGTAAAGCCCTCCATTCTTCATGGTCTCAGGCAATTGCAAAACAAGAGTTAATTATATGCCAAGAAGTATTAGTGCCAGCACAGTGAAAACACTCTAGCACATGTTAATTATGATGATTACAACTTAAGAAAACTATAATCAGAAACCTGGCCAGGCACGGTGGCTTACGCCTGTAATCCGGCACTTTGGGAGGCCGAGGTGGGCAGATGAATTCGAGAGCAGCCTGGCCAACATGGTGAAACCCTGTCTCTACTAAAAATACAAAAATTAGCTGGGTGTGGTGGTGCATGCCTGTAATCTCACTTACTGGGGAGGCTGAGACAGGAGAATCGCTTGAACCCAGGAGACAGAGATTACAGTGAGCTGAGATCATGCCATTGCACTACAGCCTGGGCGACAAAAAAAAAAAAAAAAAAAAAGGTATAGTAAGGCCCTTAAAAAAAAAAAAACAACCTAACTCACTCCAGTTTTCAAGGTGTTTTTATATTATCTTGTAGTTCTTTTGGTCCTTAATACAATCAATTCACTGCCACTAGAACCATATAACTCTCCTCTATCAAGTACTTCAAATTCTAATCATTTCTGCTCATATATTAAGCAATTTAAACTCTATATACATACATACAGTCAATGTATCATAGGAAATACAAAGAGTGATCTTTAGTTTATGCTGAATACCTAATTTTATCACTTCTCCATTAACTTATAAAGACAAGACTAAACCTACAGTTTGAAATCATTAAACAACATCCAAGTAAACAGAAAAGAGGAAGAAAATAGGCAAGCCATATTTTTCTACTGGAGTGACTACACTTATCCCTCTTTAGAAAGAAGTGATATTTTCTTTTCAATTTCAGAAATTTGATAAAAACTCGACATTTATTTTTCCTACCAAAAATACTCTAAAAATCCTCTGCTAATTACTCTCAAAATACTGCAGATGTATTCCTTTGGAAAAGGAAATATAGGATGGGCATGGTGGCTCATACTGGTAAACCCAACACTTTGGGAGGCCAAGGTGGGTGGATCACTTGAGGTCAGGAGTTTGAGACCAGTCTGGCCAACATGGTGAAACCCTGTCTCTACTGAAAAAAAAAATACAAAAAATTAGCCAGGCATGGTGACACAAACCTGTAGTCCCAGCTACTAGGGAGGCTGAGGCAGAACTGCTTAAACCTGGGAGGCAGAGGCTGCAGTGAGCTGAGATCACACCGTTGCACTCCAGCCTAGGTGACAGAGCAAGACTCTGTCTCCAAAAAAAAAAAAAAAAAAGAAAAGAAAAAGAAATATAAAGCATCCACCAATGATATGTAATATATATTAAAGGAAAAAAATCTTTAAAATATGTACCATTTGCCCTCACGGGTCTAATAAAGGTTGAATTTTTTTTAAGAGGTAATTTTCACTATCAAGAAACTTGGATATAGATGAATTAAGAACCCAAATACCTGTGGAAACAAGAAGTGTACTTGTTTTAAAAATCATATTAGGCCTTGCATGATTAATGAAAATTTTATAATTTGTGTCTTCAACAATTCAATTAGCATTTAGCATGACCAAAGTTTAATTAAATTAAAGACTTGGCGATGCTTTGAATTAACATCAGACGCTGGTGGTCATCTCCACTCTCCCCTTTATCTTCTAATATGTCCTTGAAAATGGCATGTATTATTCAGGCTAAACCTTTTCATAAAGGCAGACTGGTATACCAAATGTTGCTTAATTATTTCAATGTCAAGGTCACTATGTTTCTCCTCTAGGATTTGATACTTTGAAGCAACTTCATTCTATAACACTATAGACATCTGTAAAAGCATCAAATTTAGTTTCAGTGAGAAAAGTGGTCTTTATCTTTCTTTAGACATTATTGAATCATAAAACACAGTTGATATGTATATAGTTCTGTACCACCTTTAAACCCTAAGACATCAATTGTACTAAAATCTTAGCATATGTAGAATCCTGCTTGTGTTACTAAACATTAATATACTGGTATGAATATAGCAAAGGAACATCCTTTCAAAATTACTACTGCCTGTAAGAAATTGTATATATAAATTTGCTTCCTTTCAAATTGGCAAAGTAGCTTATGGCCTCTATTATCTATATAGAAAATGGTTTGGGCCAGATTCTTGAGGTAGCCAAGTTCCCCTTTAATAAGGAAAAGTTGGCAGACTTTCATAGCTGCTCCTTGTGAAGAAGATACCTCAAATATGATCTCACAATTGACTGTAGAAGATGAAGTTAAAGTTTCAGACTTTTAAGGTACAGGGCCCAAGGGGTTAAAAAAAAGTACTATTTGAGAGAAAGCTTAACTCTGACATCTGACTGGCTGCCTGGATGCGATGACCTAGGGGACATAAGAGAGGACCTTAACATAGATGTATATATAAGGATCGAGTAATTTTGAAGTCTGACACAAAGAAAATGTTTTCAATACATGCAAAAGATAAGAACCTTTATCTAAAAAATGTAAAGTCCCTTCTTGTTTATATGGGAAAATACAGGATGAATTTAATGCAACTACAGGGAGATTTCTCTATCATAAACGAAGAGAATATGTTTCTTTGATCTCCAATGAAGAATTAGTTTGGGCAGAAAAGAATGGGACTCTTGGAAGTACTGATCTGGAGCACATGATAGAACAGAAAGGTTCTGTTTTTTTTTTTTTTTTTTTTTTTTTTCTCTGAACTGCCAATTTATGTGACAGGTTGAGGAAGATGGGGCCATCGGGAGGTGGCTGCAGTTATCAAAAAAAAGTACAAAGCTACCCAGATGGGAATAATAATGGTTTGACCTTAATTCAAGAAGAAATGTTTAAAATGGCCAACAGATGCCTCTCATTGAAGTATAGCATTGGGGGATGAGCAGGCCAGAAGAGATTCTGGACAAAAGAGGAAGGAGGTCATCAGGGTTGGAATTTTAGACTAACAGGTCTTGCCCCACAAAAAGAAAAATCACTCAAATGGTATCAAGGACAAGAGGAGTGCTGTGTAGCATTCCGTCATATATATTTATTCCCATTTAAAAACTAACTGAAGATGCCCCACCACAACAAAGCCCTTTCTAAATGCTATCTTCATGATACCTCTGTGAGGTAGGCAGCATAATAATTCTTACTCATAAGCAAGCTAAGGCACAAATAGAGCCTGAGTGGTAAAAGTGGTCTTTTGCCAATTATCAGCTCCCTGGATTTATTCACTGTGACACACTTCCTCCACACTGATGCAGGCAACTCAAAAGATGCTGCTATGAAATGTCCTTAGAGGTAGTAGACCTGATAGCTAAACAAAATCAATCATGACTCTGGAAGACAACACACTCTCTAAATGCTCACTGCTGGAGTCTTGGAAGATGTTCTTAAGGATACTAATATGTGCAGTCCTTGTGAATAAGACCAAATCATCCATGATTATAGGAAAAAGGCTGAGGATACAGTCTTCTTGTTTCCCCACACTGTTGAGATCAGAACTGTGGCAATCTTAACAAATCATATAATCCAAGGAACCTTAGTCCTTAAACTTTAGTCTTAACTTGTGCATTAACATTCTAAGTCCTATATTTTGCTAATGATTTTGATGTTTTTGTCAGATACATTTCCACATTCTTGGTCCCAGATAATTCTCTTTCAACATAGCCAAATTATCTTTATAAAACGTACATGGTATTAACACCATGGATCTGAAGCAAACAATGCATCTGGTTAGCATACATTGGTTCTGTGTATTTCGAGAATCACTTAAGTACACAAAGGAAGCGTGCAATGTTAGAGAGATGACGTGAACAGTCTTGGTGGTTTATCTAATGGAGAATTCGGTGTCCTTCAGGAAACTAAAGATACTCAAAAGTTGCTCCCCAATTTCTATTAACAATCTAAAAATGAACATTTCCATTTGATATAAATATACAAATTTAAAATGTGTGCAGTTCATAATGGCCTACCATTTTTAGATTGCTTATGTGCCCGAAAATATACAGTCAATAAAAAAATACCAGAGAGGTGGGGACAAAAGGCTCTCTGGATCTGTACAGCAAAAATGAGTATCACTTCAACAGGTAGCTATTCGTGGAGGAAGTGGCATCCTGGGAACCCAGAAGCACTGAAAGATGGCAGGTCACAAATCTGGTGATGGGGGATATGATGTATAGTAAGGCCCGTTTTCCTGTGGAAAGAAAAAAGCACAAGAACATTTAAGTAACAGAACCAATTTAACCGGAAGTGTGAAAAAAAAGGGATTTACAGTCATTGAGGTAGTGAGATAAAATGTCTAGCACATGTCTGGCACTAAGCAGGCCCTCACCCATTAGGTAGTTCAACTAGTATCACTCAGAGTATAAGGTAGGCAAAGGCAATAGAATCATAATATTTTTAAAGAATAATACCACTTATTGAATATTTTATATGCCAGACAATTTATAGGCGCTTTTAGTCATCCCTTTAAATCTTCACGTAATGCCATGAAGTAGGTAACATCCTCACTTTACAGAAGAGGAAAGTGAGGATCACACAGATTGCATAATTTACCTAAAGTTACCTAGTTAGTAACCAGCACAGCCTAAATGTAAATTCAAATCTATTTGAATCTAACATCCAGATTCTTTTTTGTTAGACTGTGTTGTCTTACTGTGCGCCAAATCTTAATTTAGAGTTATGAAAACAAAGAAGCTATCACAGAGGAATTTAATAGCTATAACTATTTTGGCAGAAGTGAGTCTTCATGATATGCTTGAGTGGCAAGGCTTGTAACCATTACAGTTCTCAGGAAATTTAGTTGAAGATCAAGATGGAGAATTAAATGCCAAACCTTTAATGTCAATGTAAGGGCAACAAATTAGTGTAAGGGGGGATTTTTTGGCTCTTATTTTGGCTAATCTCAATAAAAATCAAGACAGGTTCATGATAGAAGGATCCTCAATTAGATTTATGAGACTTAAGACTGGTTTCTCATTTTTAAGGAAAGTATTTCTTTGACAAACAATTTGTTTTTCAGCAAATCACAAACAGATAATGCTTAGCGCTAGTATAAGACAATAGCTTGAAATGAAGAGTAAGTAGAATGAAATAGCATTTCTTCATGGTACATTTACATTATAGCTATTATAGAGCATTAAACCTACCAGGTCTTGAACATAGTAGGCAGTGAAATTGTTTGAGACTAAATCAGGTACTCTGCCATTCTTCAGCACAAATGCTTTGGAGCAAGACTTGATCTTGGGCCATAACCAGGATAACAAGACATCTAGGAAAACTTACCTTCCGATTATAAACCTAACCATGTATTAAACAAAATAAAAAAAAAATAGGTAGAAACAAATCCTAGGATAGGCTACATTTCTAAAAACTTGAAAAACGTTAACAAAACCTTTTTTAAAACTGAAAAATCGGATCTAACTAAACTAAAGAGCTTCTGCATAGCAAACAAAATTATCATCAGAGTGAACAGACAACCTACAGAATGGGAGAAAATTTCTGCAATCTATCTATCTGACAAAGGGCTAATATCCAGAATCTACAAGGAACTTCTGTAAATTTATAAGAAAAAAAAAAACCCCATTAAAAAGTGGGCAAAAGATATGAACAGAAACTTCTCAAAAAAAGACATATATGTGGCAATGAACATTTAAAAAAAACAGCTCAACATCACTGATCATCAGAGAAATGCAAATCAAAACCACAATGAGATACCATCTTATGCCAGTCAGAATGGCGATTACTAAAAAGTCAAGAAACAACAAATGCTGGTGAGGCTGCGGAGAAATAGGAACACTTTTACACTGTTGGTGGGAATGTAAATTAGTTCAATCATTGTGGAGGACAGTGTGGTGATTTCTCAAAGATTTAGAACCAGAAATATCATTTCACACAGCAATCCCATTACTGGGTATATACTCAAAGGAATACAAATCATCCTATTATAAAGATACATGCACGTGTATGTTTACTGCAGTACTATTCCCAATAGCAAAGACATGGAATCAACCCAAATGCCCATCAATGATAAACCAGATAAAGAAAATGTGGTACATATACGCCATGGAATACTATGCAGCCATAAAAAGGAATGAGATCATGTCCTTTGCAGAGACATAGATGAAGGTGGAAGCCATTATTCTCAGCAAACTAATGCAGGAACAGAAACCCAAACACCACATGTTCTCACTTGTAAGTAGGAGCTGAACAATGAGAACACATGGACACAGGGAGCGGAACACTTACTGGGGCCTGTTGGGGTGGGGGGAAGGGGAGAGAATTGGGGAAACAAGCTAATGCATGCTGGGCTTAATACCCAGGTGACATGCCTGAGTGGTAAGGTTGATAGGCACAGCAAACCACTATGGCACATGTTTACCTATGTAACAAACCTGCACATCCTACACATGTACCTCAGAACTTAAAAAACTAAAAAAAATACTTTTATATAAAAAAGAAATCCCAATAAAAATGTTTCATTAACCAAATCCTTTATCTTCAATATGCATGGAAGCTACACTTACAGAAACATGCCCTGAAGAGATGAATCTATTCTGAGTTTCATCTGAAAAGTTCACTGTCTTTAAGAGTTCTCTATTCTATTCTATTACCACTTTTTTTCTAAGTTTCTCACATCTACATTAAATTATGACAAACTAAGAAGAGCAAGTTCAATACTTAATGCCATGAAATAGAATTTCCATTATTAATTTCACACTGGGCAAGAGACTGCTGAGCAATCAAATATTTTTTCTATTTCTGGAAACAATCATAGAAATTTAAAGAATTGTTGCCAGGAAAAACTGTATATTCTCTGCTGTGTGTTTTTTTAAGAATGCCAACTAACTCTCTTTCTGAAATGGTCTCAGTATCACTGTTACCTAGATAGATTAAACAATAGCTTCTGATTGCCTTCAAAGGTCCCTTTTAATCCTATAAAATTTATGTTGCTATTCCAAGTCACAGAAATCCCAGAAAAATAGAAGCCCACTGAAATGGGTTTTTATTTTTTTTTTTTAAACAGATACTAATCACTTCACTCCTTAACCAAATAAAGAACCTTCTATATGCAAGGCACAAATTGAACATGATAATGAAATTAACCAACTCTATACTCATTTCTTTTCTCTGATCATACTTTTAATTTTTCCTAACAAAGGAAAATGTTTCCTTACAAAGTAACATGCAGCTACCTACTGGTATCTCCATTTCAATGTCTGACGGGCTCAAACCTATTATGTCACAAACTGAACACAGTACCTGTCCCGCCCCCCACAATCTTTGAACCTTTTTCCTCCAAATTGCTTCTCTGTGGTGATAGCAACACCATCCACCAAGTCTCCCAAAGCAGAAACTTACTTTCTGCTTCATCCTTAGCAGCTACTCAGTCACCAAATGCTGTGAATTTTATTTCCTAAAATGTCTATTTCTAAATCTCTCTAAAATCTTCAAATCTCTGCCATTATCACTATTACTGCCCTAACAATATAGTCTCGTTT
The DNA here is from genome assembly GCF_037993035.2 of Macaca fascicularis. NCBI lineage: Eukaryota > Metazoa > Chordata > Mammalia > Primates > Cercopithecidae > Macaca > Macaca fascicularis. Next base: position 116,530,127 of record NC_088375.1, on the reverse strand, counting down.
CTCCTCCAGGCTTTACTAATAGAATCTCATCTTTTCCCCCATGGACTTACCCTTCCCCCTCTAGTCATTCTCTATACTGTTTCTATAGTCATTGTCTAAACAGCAATGCAATGGCAATTCTCCCTTGCAGAACACTCTTCACGGACTACAAAGCCAAAGACCTGCAGCACTAATATGTAAAGTTACTGTATTCAGTGATGTGCTCTCTGCCTGCCCCTTCCACATCATCTCCTGATATCTTCTGCTATAGTTTGAATATCCGACCTTCCAAACCTCATGTTGAAATGTGATCCCCATGCGGGAGGTAGGGCCTAGTGGGAGGTGTTTGGGTCTTGGTGCTGTCCTTGTGGTAGTAAGTTCTCACTCTGTTAGTTCCTATGAAAGCTTGTTGTTAAAAAGGGACTGGCATGCCCCTTCCTTCTCTCTCTTGCTTTCTCTTTTGCCATGTGATCTCTATACCCACTGGCTCCCCTTACCCTTCGACCATGAGTGGAAGCAGCCTGAGTCCCTCACCTGAAGTAGATGCTGGTGTCATGCTTCTTGTACAGCCTGCAGAAATGTGAGCCAAATAAACCTCTTTTCTTTATAAATTACCCAGCCTCAGGTATTCCTTTATGGCAACATAAAAATGGATGAAAACAGAAAATTGGTACTGAGGGGTGGGGTGTTGCTATAAAGAGACCTGAAAATATGGAAGCAGCTTTGGAACCGGGTAATGGGCAGAGGCTGAAAGAGTTTGCAAGGATCAGAAGATGACAGAAAGACTTAGGGAAAGTTTGAAACTTCTTAGAGATTGCTTAAGTTGTTGTGACCAAAATGCTGATAGAAATACAGTCAGTAAAGGCCACGCTGATAAGGTCTCAGATGGAAATGGGGAACTTAAGAATTAGAGCAAAGGTCATCCTTGTTACACCCTAGCAAAGAACTTGGCCGCACTGTGTCCATCCCCTAGAGTTTTATGGAAGGACAAACAATACTGGTACCCTATGGTATCTGGCGGAAGATATTTCTAAGCAGTAAAGCATTCAAGAAGTGGTGTGGCTGCTTTTAACAGCTTATAATCAGATATGAGAGCAAAGAAATGACATAAAGTTGGAATTTATAATTAAAAGGATGCAGAAGGCTGGGCGCGGTGGCTCAAGCCTGTAATCCCAGCACTTTGGGAGGCCGAGACGGGCGGATCATGAGGTCAGGAGATCAAGACCATCCTGGCTAACACGGTGAAACCCCATCTCTACTAAAAAATACAAAAAACTAGCTGGGCGAGGCGGCGGGCGCTGTAGTCCCAGCTACTCAGGAGGCTGAGGCAGGGGAATGGCGTAAACCCAGGAGGTGGAGCTTGCAGTGAGCTGAGATCTAGCCACTGCACTCCAGCCTGGGCGACAGAGCGAGACTCCGTCTCAAAAAAAAAAAAAAAAAGGATGCAGAACATAAAATTTTAGAAACTCTCAGCCTAGGCATGTGGTAGAGAAGGAAAGAACATTTTCAAGAGAGGAATCTAAGGATGCTGTGGAGCAACCACTTGCTAGAGAGATTAGCAAGGATAAATCTTTGAGGTAGCTCCTCACATCACAGGCCCAGAGGACTAGGAAGACAGAATGGTTTGGGAGCGACAAGGCTTTAACACTTCAGGATGCTGCTCTCTGCATCCCAGCCCCTTCTGGTTCCAGCGATGGCTCAAAGGATCCCAGGTACTGCTCGGGCAACAGCTCTGGAGGGTGCAAGCTGTAAGCTTTGGTGGCTTCCATGTGGTGTTAAGTCTGCATGCAGCATGCAAGAGTGGTGGAGGCTTGGCAGCTTGTAACTAGATTTCAGAGGATATATCAGAAAGCCTGGGTTCTCAGGCAGAAGTCTCCTCCAGTGGTGGAGCACCTCCAGGTAGTCCTCACTGGGGCACTGCCTAGTGGAGCTGTGGGGTTGTGTTGCTCCCATCCAGACCCCAGAATCATCCTGGAAAAACCTCTGGCATTCAGCTTCAACCTGTGAGAGCAAGACATGTGGGTGGCAACTGGCATAGCCATGGGGGTAGGGGTGCCCAAGGCCTTGGGAGCCCACCCTTTGTACCAGTGTGCCTGGTATGCAGAACATGAAGCCAAAGGAGATTATTTTGGAGATTTAAGATTTAATGTCTGCCCTGATAGGTTTTGGACTTACAAGGGGCCAGTTACCCCTTTCTTTTGGCCTTTTCCTCTTATTCCACCCTTTTGGAATGGGAATGTTTACTCAATGCCTGTACAATCATTATATCTTGGAAGCAAATAACTTGATTTTGATTTTACAGATTTACAGCTGTGAGGAACTTGCCTTGAGTCTCAGATGAGACTGGATTTCTGAGTTGGTGCTGGAACAAGTTAAGACTATTGGGGACTGCTGGGATGGAATGATTATATTTTGCATGTGTGAAGAACATGAGGTTTGGGTGGCTAAGGGCGAAATGCTACATTTTGGATATTTGACCCTCTAAACCTCATGTTAAAATTTGATCCCCAGTGTTGGAGGTGGGGTCTAATGCCAGGTGTTTGAGTCATGGTGTGGGGTGGATCTCTCATAAATGGCTTGGTGCTGACCTTGTGGTAATAAGTAAGTCCTTGCTCTATTAGTTCCTGTGAAAGCTGGTTGTTAAAAAGAGCCTGACACCTCCCTTCCCTCTCTCGTTTCCCTTCCCACCATGTGACCTCTGTGCACACTGGCTCCCCTTACACTTCTGCTATGAGTGGAAGCAGCCTGAGTCCCTCACCAGAAGCAGATGCTGGTGCCCTTCTTCTCAAACAGCCTGCAGAACCATGAACCAAATAAATCTGTTCTTTATACTTAGCCTCAGGTACTCCCTTATAGCAACAAAGAAATGGACTAAGAAACCGTCTTTTGTTTCTTCCCCATTTTTATGCCTCTCTTTGATCTAACATCTCAATTTTAGAAAGCTCTAGCATAGGTACAGAGAGCAATCCAATGAGCCAAGTGTTAGATTGTAAGTTAGTCTACTTAATTTTGATTAATTACATTATTATGCTTGTATTTATATAAAAATATAACAGCTAAAATACACAACCAAACAAAAAAAACAAAACCAAGCTTGAGTGTGGTGGAGCTATATTTAATATTTAATGAAAGCCTGCTTTATAGGCCCGTAAGTATATAGAAAATGCTTTGGCTTAAAATACAGTCCTTTAGGTTTTCTAATCAACACCCAACTTATATGTTTCTATCCCAGAAAATAAATGATAAATCCAGATACTAGCTATGAATTGTCATTCGAAATTTTAAGTATAAAAATGTTTCTTAGTGTCTTTCACATTTTCTGCTATCCATTTTTTTAAGCATTAAGATGAGTGATGTAGAGTTCAAAGAAAAAACACTAAGATCATTTCCTACTCCAGCAATCTGCAGTAAATACAAACTAATGTACTCTTTTCCCTTCCCTGTATTCAACAATTTTTGTATCTATGATCCAGCTGCTCCAATTACAAATCCTCTCTGTATAACAGTCAAACATGAAATTTTATTAGCCATTAGATCACATTATACACTTTACTCTGCACATAAGGGAAAAAAAATTATAGCTAAAGTTAGAAAAATGTTAGAGAGAAATTGTGTTGCAGAATTTTTATTTTGCTGTATACACATTGCACAATAATTAGGGAAGAATAATTTATTTCAAACTGAATATAACTTTCAAATATATCCCCTGGTTCATGAATAAAGATGTGCAATCAACAACAGTTAAACAATGAGCTTGATGAGCTTTTGGCCAAGTGTGTTACTTTTTTTTTTTTTCCAAAAATTACTAAGGTGAAACCATGAATAAACACAATAGAATAAATTGATGAAATTCACGAATAGTCCTTTGACTAGTGCTTATGTAACAGATCCATAAACGCATCTATAAATAATATTATCAGATGATGCTCTTAAAAACATTATACAAACTTTAAGAAAAATGAAACTTTTGGCAGGGTAAAGACTACTGAGATAGGCTACATGATTTACAATTAATTCTAAAAGTGATCACCAATAAATTCTTCTGGCTCTGTGTGGATGGAAAGCCATTCAATCTTAAGAAAATTAGGTAGAGGTATCTGTTTTAAATATAGTAGAAAACTTACAATACAAATGAAATTGGTTCCAATTCACAGCAGAGAGATCTCCCACTGAAATGTTTATATGGGGAAAATGTCTCTCTTGGGACAAACCCTTTTCCTAACGTTATCATGGGGAAAGGATGTTAAATGATATTACCAAGTTTACTAAGATTCACTAATTTACATTAATATCTGGTAATGACAGGATGTTGTGCTCATAAGTGCTGCTCTATAGAACAGTTAGTATACCATACCAGGTGAGGGAGAACTTCTGGTACTTCTTACCCTGGCATCATATTCAAGGACAAAAGGAGGAAAGTCGATCTGTTCTGGTGATATGGCAGAAAACAGCTGGTGGAGGCTGTCCACATGGTGGATTTTGTCCTTCAGTCCTGAGACAGAAAAGGTGGTAAAAAACCATGTTGACACCTGATTAATAGAAGAGAAAAAATAATTTAAGCTAGTTGCCATAGTTAGAAATATAAACACAATTTGGAAAATTTATAGTAGATAAAAACTATATTTCAAAATCTTAACATAACTAGTGTTTTTCAAAGTGCAATTTGAGTTGTGCAATCATCAGTTTAGTTGATTATTAATAACATTAAAAAGAAGAAACAAGGATAACACTGACTAGAGACTATAAGAAGAATGAGCTTTGTTTCATGAAGCTTTTGTTTCCATTACATGTATATAAGTTCCCATGCGTGCAGTGTGTTAGTGCTGTACTACATGCTTCTTACTGTGGGTTGTAGTCAAAACCGTTGCATTATTTGGTAGAATAATTGGTGTTCCAGTCTTCTGAAAATGGTTAATTATCTCCAAATCTCACACTGTGAATTTTTCAAATGAGACTGAAAAGAAAATTTGTGCCAATATTTGGAACTTATATATTTTCAGCTGATGCTTGGCATGAGTTTCTTTCTCGAAGTCCATCAAAGTAAATCACTTGTAGATGTGATGTCATCTTTGTTCATTTCACCTGACAACATGCAATCCCTCTCTAAAAGCTAGTATGCAAAATTTGTTGGTTCCCCAAAAAAGGATAAAAAATTCTTGATACCAAACAATACTGACATAAACTAGTAATGGCTTGAACTTAAAAATTATTGTTTATCTAAATTGGCAATCACAAATCAGTCCATGTTTATCAACATACTATACAATAGTCCTATGAGGCAGGTATGATACTGTTGCTAACCCCATTTTACTTACAGAAGAAGGTAATGTATATAGGAAATAGCAAACTTTTTTGAAAAGGACCATTATAGTAAATAGTGCAGGCTTCTTATAACAACATTATCAGAAAATTGTTCACAAGGCATGCCTGAAGGCCCTTGGAGCAGTGCAATATTGGAGGCAGGACAACATGAAAATTAATCAGGAGGCTGCTGTGTCATTTCAAGTAAAAGCTGACAGTGGGATGAACTAATGTAGAGGCAGTGGGAATAAAGACACAGACATAAATTTGAGCAATTGTAAACACACAGAACTGATGCAATGTGCTAGGAGATGAGGTAGAGAAAGTGCTCCAGAAAGGCTCTCTGGTTTCTGGCTTAGGCACTTGGGTAGGCGGTAGTCCCATTTACTAACACAGAGAACACAAACAGCAGTTCGGGAATAGGTGGAAGAGGAGTATATGAGGAGTTCTGTTTAAAAATGTTGAACTTCAGGGTCCTATAAGATACCTAAGTAGAGATATCTAATCAGTAGTTCAATACCAAGGTCAAAGCCTAAGAACGATAATGATGATGATGATGATGATAATAATGAAAATGATGATGATAGCTTACATTTACTGAGCACTTATTATATGTCAGTAATGTTTTAAGTATTTTACATGTATTAACTCATTTCATCTTTCAATAACCCTAAAAGATAGGCGCTATTATTATTCCCATTTTATAGAGGATAAAATTAAAGCATAGAGAAATTATACTACTTGCCTGAGATGACAAATTGGTAACTGGTAGAGCTGGGATTAGAACCCAGGTCATCTGAATCTTGAAACCATAGTTCTAAACATTAGGCTTTATTGCCTCCCCAGATATATGTTTGAAGATTGCCTATATTTTGGAGGGTCACTGAAGAAATGGGAATAAAAAAGGTATAGAATTAAAGATGAGGGTGGAGAAACACGGAAACACTAACACTCAAAGGATGCAAGCAGGAAGCCAGGGGCAGTGGCTCATGCCAGTAATCCCAGCACTTTGGGAGGCGAAGGTGGGAGGATTACTTGAGGCCAAAAGTGTGAGCCCAGCCTTGGCAACACAGCAAGACCCCATCTCTATAAAAGTACAAAATAAAAAAAATTAGCCAGGCATGATGGTGCATGTCTGCAGTCCTAGCTACTCCAGAGGCGAATGTGGGAGGATCCCTTGACGCCGGGAGTTCTGGGTTACAGAGAGCTATAATCATACCACTGCACTCCAGTGTGGGTGACAGAGTGAGACCGTCTCTAAAAAGAGATGAGAAGAGAAAGAGAGGCCGACAAATGAGACTGACAAGCAGCAGCTAGAAGTAGGAGAGATACCAGGCAAGGTAAATTTCAAAGAAGCCAAGACAAAGTGTGTCAAGGAAGAAGTGATCAACTGTGCTTAAGGCTGTAGGGAATGCAGGTAACATAGAGAGAGAAAAGTGTCCATTAGATTTAGTGACCCAGAAATTATGAATGATTTTGGTGTGAAAAGCTTCAGCTGGCACAGCAGGATAACCACACTGGAGTAATTTAAAAGGTACATGAGAAATGGAGATGGTGAGCATAGAACAAAGATTATACTAAACAATTTTGGTTGTAAAGTAGAGGAGAGAAAAATAGATCTTAGCATTTTTAAAAGTTGATAATTTGGATCCAGCAAAGCGGGAGAGGAGAAAGACGCTAACCGTTGAAGAGAGTTTTCTAAGGAAATGGAAATATACTCTGTAGTTTACGGTCTGGGAAAAAATGCCTAGATTCAAATCTAGCCTTTGCTACTAACTGTTGGTTATCTTGGTTCCTTAATCTCTCTAAGCATCAATTTCTTTACCAGTATAGTGGGACAACTACTGCTAACTATTTCACAGGTATACTGCAAAGCTTAGGCAAGATAATTCACAGGAGGAATGGGCAGATAGCAAGTGCTCAGAAAACTTAAGCTAATGTCATTACTACGGGATCCACAGCACAGGGAGAGGGGCTGTCCTTCATTAAGAAGGACATTAATGAAATGTGTTCATTAAGATGGAACACATTTTTGTGACAGAGAAAAAGGGGGCAATGATAAGAACAGTTAGCAAGTAGGTTTGGAGTGGGAAGGTAAAGATAAAGAGCTCCTTACTGATGACTTCTATGAGTGAAGAAAGCAGTACAATGGATTATTTCAAGTTTAGGTTTTGATGGTCAGGTGCGATGAAAGGGTAACAGGTCCTAGGTTAATTTAGGGTGACTGACAAGAGTGGATGAAGTGATGAAATGTCAGTTTTTAGCTTGACAGAGAAGAAAATAAAGGCAAGATGATATTTTCAGAAAGAGTAAAAAGACCAAGAGACTAGATGTCTTGATGAAGTCAAGATGTAGGCTTAGGTAGTGGGAATATAATTGTGAGCAAGACTGCTATATTCTAGCCCTCATGGATCTTGCTGGCTCATGTACAAGGAAGAAAATTAAACATGCAACTAAAATAAAAACATAACAATGATATAAGACTACAGAATCTAAAGGGGTTACAATGCAAGAACAGCTACTAGCTGCAGGATTGGTCAGGGAAGGATTTCTATAGAAAGTAGAGCTGAGACCTGAAGGTCAAGCAGGAGGTGGCCATGGGCAGAGGAGGTAAAATATTCTGTAACAACAGCATAAACAAGGCCCAGATGAACAAAGAGCAAGAAAAGAGGCAGGGACTGATGGGCTAATGGCTTATAAGGGTTGCCCACAAAGGCGTTGGAGTCACATACAACCAAAACATCAGGACCACAACTCAAGGTCACTTAGAAACCAGGAAATTAGCAGTCACAATGGTGACAGCAACAATTAAGTTGCTGAGCTATTATCTTAATACTCTGGGCATGTAGGACACATAAATTCTAGATTTAGACAAAGAGAAAAATACTGTACCTTTGAACGAAATGTGGGATGAACAAAATAAACAGCCTTCAAATTCCTCTTGTACCTGATCCAAAAATAAAATGACAAAAAAATTAGTATAAGTTCATGCCTAAAACCAACTACTATCATAGACTATTAACTACTTGCCTAGGTATATAAACATAATCAGAGAAAAATAAAGGCAGTTATAATTTACAGATTGAATTTTAGGTGAGAGTCAAAAACAAACCAGAGAACATTTCATTTTTTAAAGTATCTGTTTTATAGGAGATATTAAGTGCTTCTGTCAGCTGAGCTAGAGCCACCTATAGGTAGGATAAAGTTAAGCACATTTGTATTTGACAAATTTATTGTGTGTCATTTTTTAATATGATGCTAGAATCTCTGGGATCAAACAGCAGCTAAATCACTTAAAATTAGAGCAAAAATTTAAACTAAAAGTTTCAATGGTCATATCACAACAACTAGCAGAATCTGCTGTGTCCCAGAAATTATAGAGGCCTACTTAAATTCTCCTAACAATTCTATGAGCGCAGTACTATTACTGCGGGTATTTTAGCCCTCCCAAAGTCACCCAGCCATCAAGTGGCAGAGCCAGGAACTGAACCCAGGCAATACCGCTCCAGAATCATACTCCTATCCACTATTCCATCTGGCCTCTCTATGTGTGCCTGAGACTTTTTTCAACAGTTCAATAATCAACATCGGGTCATGTGAGGTTAATTGGAAAGGACTTCAGAGAAATAGTACAAACTATTTCACAGCTGAGGCCTGTTCCACATTAAAGAACTGGTTAGTGGTAGAAACAGAACTACAGTGGAGTGAAGCTTCCTTTCATATATACAATCCACATTCAGAGAAAGCTAAAAAGGTGTCTATTGGGTAATGAAAGCTTTAATATTCCTAAATAAGATGAAATTTAATGGGAGAAGTAGGATAGCTGGAAATTTACAGTAACTTGCCTTCTTTGTACCCTAACTGTAAAATGGGCTTCTCAATGCAATCCACACAGACATTGTGATGCTACAAATAACAAAACAGCTAACAGGACGGTTGAGTGCCACTTTTTATTCAGAAAAAAATGTTAATAAGAAAAAATGTAAAACACTACATTTCATCTTTGCTACAGTCGGGTGTCATATATTTTCTGGTTAAAATTTCCATTATTGGCCAGGCGCGGTGGCTCAAGCCTGTAATCCCAGCACTTTGGGAGGCCGAGACAGGTGGACCACGAGGTCAGGAGATCGAGACCATCCTGGCTAACAAGGTGAAATCCCGTCTCTACTAAAAAAATATAAAAAACTAGCCGGTTGTGGTGGCGAGCGCCTGTAGTCCCAGCTACTCGGGAGGCTGAGGCAGGAGAATGGCGTAAACCCGGGGGGCGGAGCTTGCAGTGAGCAGAGATCCAGCCACTGCACTCCAGCCTGGGTGACAGAGTGACACTCCGTCTCAAAAAAAAAAATTTCCATTATCATTTCAAGGGAAATATGCTTTAATGAAAATAATTTTCTAGCTCCAAGTCAGTAACCTGGGTTCAAGTCCAAATTCTGCATTTACTGTTGTGAGACTTTGGGCACATACTTCACTTTGCAGAATGTCAATATCTTCCATTTTTCAAATACAGATAGTATCTCTCCTAACCAACTCCTGGGTTAAAGGATCAAAGTAAATAACGTTTATAAATGTATTTTGATAAGTATAATACATCATATAAATAGAAGGTAGTATTTTTGTTATTTTATACACAAAGATTGGTAATGTAAAAAGTTTACATATGAATTTACTTTAATGCAAAATAGGTTTCAGTTAGGGAGGGTCTCCTATGATTGAAATATCTAATCTATGTGTGATAAAAGTCTTTCTTAAATGAAATATCCTTTCACAGAATACAAAGCAATGTTTGCCACTGCTTAGTATTAGAAAAGAAAGAAACTATTTCCCCTTCATAATTTGCAAAAATAACTAACTTGACATCAACAACATCGTAGAGTTTCTTCAGGAAGTCAGAGTCCAGATGATTGTATTCGCTGGTCAGTGTGTGAAAATACACTAATACATACTCCTTCACAGCAATGTGATCCATCACATGAATGAAGTATAAGAGAGCCTAAAAGAAAAAAGGGGGAATAAAGGTGAAGATCATTTTGAACAGTAGTCTATTTCACAGAGGCCAAGAAAAAAACAAAACAAAACAGAAAATTAACCTACTCTTTGCCCTAGTCATTACAGATGGATAACTCAGAGTGATAAGTATCCATTCTCTTTAAAAAGATCTCCAGGAAAGTGAATCATCCCAGTGTTTTAATAATTCTCATAAGTGCTACAGTACAATTCCTTTCTGTCTTGTTCTAAGTGATAGAGCAGAACAATCAGTCTCTATCCTCTAAAACAATTCTTCATATACTGGAAAAAGTTCTTGGATCAACGATCAGGTTTTCCTTCTCTAGGAAAACAATATCAAAATCATTAGAAGTAGAATTTCTATACTTTTAATAATTTTTGAAGTTTCTGCTTGAATTCAATCAAAGTCTTTGCAGTCTGTACTCAGAAATAGACTCACGGCCTGCACATAACCAAGAATTACTACAGAAAGATATAATGAGTGATGCCTCACATGATTCACGTTGAGAGCTAGTATTTTTAGATCTTTAGTGCCAATCTGAAGGAGGACATTGAGAGCAGGTTGAATCAGTAGATGGCAATAGGTTGGGAAGCATTTCTAGAGCTCTGAAAGATTCAAATTCAATGTGACCCAGATCGGTTATAGAAATATTCCATTACAAAAATGATGAATTTAAGAGAAACACTAAAAGCAAAACAGAGATACAATATAGGCAGGGCCAGTATGACCCAGTGGTTTAGCTGTAAACATTCACATAGAAAAAGCTAAGAGGTAACAACTAAGGGATTACTATAAAACAAACAGTTTTCCAATTCCTCTTCAGGTGAGTCCTTGACATTAACATGGTTGGATTAACATGGACTAGGATCTAACTGCTACCAGAGCAGACAGAGAAGGGTATTAAGAAAACACAGTATCTTTCCATTCATTACCTGCTTTGGTAACAATGATTATTATCATCATCTATTTCAGTATTTTACAGGAAATGATATATCATGAATATCCAGAACTCCAGGCAAGTACACACCAAAATCAAATGCAAGGATTTATGGCTTTATTGGTATTAATCAAATTATTGATTATGAAACTGAATGTCACACTGATTATTAAGAACATAAATGATTACAGATAGAAACATACTAATGGTATAATTTTCATCAGTTATTCCCTCCGTGTGTGTGTGTGTGTGTGTGTGTGTGTGTTTTGTTTGTTCGAGACAGGGTCGCTCTCTGTCACCCAGGCTGGAGTGCAATGGCATGATCTTGGTTTTGGAGATCTTGCAACCTCTGCATCCTGGGCTCAAATGATCCTCCTGCCTCAGTCTCCCAAGTGGCTGGGACTACAGGAATTGCCCACCATGCCTAGCTAATTTTTGTATTTTTCGTACAGATAGGATTTCACCATGTGCCCAGGCTGGTCTTGAACTCCTGGACTCAAGCAATATGCCTGCCTCAGTCTCCCAAAGTTCTGGGATTATAGCATGAGCTACCACACCTGGCTATGTGCATATTTTTATTATTCTTTATTATTCTTTTTTCTCCTCTTACCAGATTGCTGCTTCATCCTTTCTGTCCATTCTCCAACCCCCACCCTAGGGCAATTAGGATACTCCTTTTTGGCTTTGAATTCAACTTAAGTTTTTTCACTATATAACCATATCACTGTATCACTATATATGACGAAAAAATGTGAAAGACAAATTCTCCCCCAAACCAGGAAATCCCTTTCCTTATTTTCCTTGTTTCAGTGCTTAAAAACAAACAAATAAACAACCCAGTGAAGGTCAATGTAGATACAAATTAATGTATCACTGTTTCTCCTATTAAATTGTATTCTAAACACTTCTCTACAGTACTTGCCTCTATAACCATAATTTATAAGGGTCACAGAATATCCTATTTGAATGCACCGTAATTATCTGTGAGGAATTTAAGTTTTACTTGTTGCTACAAATGACCCTGCGAATAATATGCCAGGTTCAGTGCTTTCACAGTTTTTTTACCCAAACAACAGTGACTGAGAGTCTGAGGACTTAGCCAGAAGTAATTATCAGCTTTTGTCCAACTGGTTTATCTGAAATTCTGTGTAATTCTGCATTTTTAAGTATACAATTTTTTTTACTATGGTTAATAATTACTGATCAGTTCAGGTTATTATCCTTTGAAGTCAGTTCCTAACAAAACTGATATTCTAAGATTCTCTATATATTTATCTTGTGGGTTCAACTGTTCCTTGTATGAGTATTCTGATTTGAATAATGTCAGGGCCTATAGCTACTTCCATACTTTGGGTTATTTCCTTAGTATAAGTTTTCAGAAATGGAATTAATGGATCAATGGGTGTGATCACTTTTATAGTTTCATCTTTGATGACAATAATTATTTAAGAGTTAAGGTACCTCATTTTAATTCACCTTTTTTGGACTACTAATCACGCTGAATATTTTCTTATTTTTATCTACCAGTTCCATTTTTCTTTTATGAATCATCTATTTCTGTTCTTTGCCTCCAAATGAAGGGATTATAGAATTACGCTATCTTGGGTAAACTACATTTCTGTTTTTTTCTCTTCTAATAGATACTCAAAAATTAATTTTTCTTTTTTCAAAAAAGAATTTGATTACACAATTATAATACAGAATTATTCCAACCACTTACTAGTTACATCATATCCAAAACAAAGCAGCAGTGGTTTTGGAGATCATATTATGGTACTCCAGTATTTTTATTTCTTGGACAGAGAAAAATCAAACCCCTAATTGAACTGAAATGATACAGGTCCACTCACAGAACCAGGTCTGCTCCTCTGTCAGTGATACACAATTCAGCCGTGATTCACATTGTAGGCCTTGATTCCAAATTCATATACAACTTATTTTTTCAATCACCATTATTTGTAAAACAGAACCTTTTTATGGCTTACCTTGTCCATATCTATTAATGTTACAGGAATGTTTCTTCCAACTACCACCATCACTGTTCGACCACAGTTATCAACACCTATAAACAGGAAATGTAATCAGCACCCAGAAACTTCATTGCAAGAATATTATTTGTCTTAGGCTCTGACTTTATAAAATATTCTATGTGAACTTAAAAGATTGAAAACAAGGAAGTATAAGTTGCTCAAATTTTATCTTCCAATTTTTCTACTCTGCAGATGACAACACCCTTTTTTAAAAGCTTTATGAGGGTTTTGATCACTGCCCTTTTAAGAGAAGACCTCTTAAAGATTTTAAATCAAGAACAGCCAAAGATCTTTTAAAATGTTTTATTATTTTCTAGAGACAGGATCTTGCTATGTCTCTAGGCTGGAGTACAGTGGTGTGATCATAGTTTACTGCAGCCTCTATCTCCAACTCCTGGGCTCAAGCAATCCTCCTATCTCAGCCTCCAAAGCAGCTGGGACTACAGGCATGCACCACCACGCCTGGCTAATTTTTTCATTTTTTTGTAGAGATGGGGGTCTCGCTATATTGCCCAGTCTGGTATTGAACTCCTAGCCTAAAATGATCCTCCTGTCTCCACCTCCCAAAGTGCTGCGATTACAGATATGAGTCACCATGCCCAGCCCCCAAAACCTTTTATAAACAGCTTTTTGCTTACGCTCACTACAACTTTTAATAACATTAGTGATCCAGGAAAAACTAAATAGCACTCAAATCTGAAAATTACTAAAAAGTACTGTCTGTAAAAGAAATAGAATGGAGAAAGGGTGGGAATCTGGGAACTTTCACTCTCTCCATCATATATTTATGTAAGGTTTGAATTTTGTAGTAGCAAGTATATGGTACTTTTAAAAGCAGAAACATTTTTTAAAAGAAAAGGGACACTAGCATGAAATCAAGTTGGCTAATGCAGAACTATAAGTTGAAAATTTTATAGATTGGGATGTTATTTTTAAGATCTTGATGACAGGCAAAACTATCTTCATTAGTACAAAACCATCTTGTTCATAGATACAATAAATGAAATCAGAGAAAAATGAATTCTCAAATAGCATGATTGGTAGGGCTCTAAATTAGTGAAAGAATAAGTTACCATATATTTAAGCTCACCTGTTTGGTATAAGGCTTTTAGAGAAGCAATATCAGACAGATCCTCAGATCTTGCTTGACATAACCAGCGATTATAACTAGGGAAATAAATGATATAATCATTATAATAAACCCTTGGAAATTAAATTTACAAATGGGACCAATTTTTGATACCTTTCCCTGACCCTAAAAATTTTCAAGTATATATTTCATTATAATTGGGAAGGAGTTAAAGAAGCATTAAACCATGTAGAATCTCTACTACATGTTATTGATAAAATAAACACAAATGAATTATTGAGAAAGGAAGGTGTTCATTATTTTAAAAATCCTTATGATTAAATGAAGATTGTACAGGTAAATGGCTAAGATACCAAGTATCCAAACTAACCTTGTTTTAAAACACTATTGTTTTCCTTTACTAAAAACATGCATAGAGAAAGTCTAAACCAATGGCAGAGCTCCAAAACAGATGCTCACTCACTCAACAAGGATTCGAGTGGTTACTCTATGATAGTTACTGAGAATACTATCATGAAAGGACATGGTTGCCTCCCTTAAGAAGTTTACTTTTCAGGGGAAAAACAGGCAAGTGCTGTACATGTTATGTGGGATCACAAAGGAGTTGGGTAAATTTATCTGGGAAGTTCTGGCATATTTAATCATCAGTTAAACGAACTAGTTGTAGTGATATCCCACAGACCAAATCATATGGACTGCAGTTTGGCTTTGGCTTTGGCTAAGAGGATGTTAAAGCTGGAAGAGACATTAAAAGACCTTGCAGAGGGAAATGACATGCAAAAGATTAATGGTCAAGTTCATCTCAGACTTCCCAGCCTATTAAATGGTAGAGTTGAATGTGAAGTTGCACTCAGGTCTCTAGATTTCCGGAAAGGTCAGTGCTTTTTCTACTGTATCATACTAATTTCTTGAAATTAAAAGTGCCACTTACTTGATTGTGAACAAGCTTTCAAGACACCTAAATGTATGAAAAGAAACTCTGAAGTGTCTAGATCACATATGGCAATATCCAGTAACAACAACATCAAAAAGCTTAACTAAGAGAGGGGAGATGTGGCTTCTAATCCTACCGCTTTTGGTGCAAACTTACTGAAGTCATTTACCTTTATGGAATTCAGTTTCCTCACCTGCAAAATGGTGTTCATATGGGAGGGGCACCTTTCAGCTATAAAGTACAATTGCACAACTAAAAATATTTAATGGGAAGTCTATCACATACAGACTGAAATCAACAAGCGACATGCCTGTTAGTTACACAGATATTGTTACTGCTTATGAAAAACATAGTGGTACTGCATTACTTCTACAGACTGCCTTCTCAAATTTGTGATTTACCAATCTATGCAAATTGAAAAGTCAAAGACAGTAGCTTTTAATTTTGTTTCAAAATATAATTTCAAAGTCAAGAAAACGCCTATGTTTATTGTAGTTCTCTCTAAATCATATGCACTATTCCCTATTTTCACACCATCATTTCCTATTTACACTAAATCAAAATTTTATTTCTTTACTTAAAATATTTTCTTTGACAAATAATGTACATAATGTTTGATATATGGATACATTGTAAAATGGCTGAATCAAGCTAATTAACACATCCATTGCCTCACATATTTATCGTTTTTTTTTTTTGGTAAGAATAGTTGAAATGTATTCTATTATCAATTTTTGGGTATATAACACATTCTTATTAACTACAGTCACCATATTGTATAATAAATCTCTTACTCCTCTCGTCTAACTGAAATTTTGTATTCTTTGACCAACATCTCCCCAATCCCACCCCAATCCCACCAGCACACCTGATAACCACTTTATTCTGTTTTTCTGAGTTCAGTTATTTTAGGTTCCACATGTGAGATCATACTGTATTTGTTTTTCTGTGCTAGGCTTATTTCACTTAACATACTGTCTTATATCATTAGTATGAAGGTTAAAAGACAAAACTATTAAAAATAATAGCAACAATAATTTGTTGAGACAAAAATAATACAAAAATGTAAATTATGACATCAAAAATGTGGGAGTGAAGAATAAAAGTATAGAGTTTATCACGTTTTTAAAAATCATTCTATTATATACTTTCCAATTGTTTATAATGAGACTAAACAGCAAAATATATATTACATCCTATGGGCACCACAGATCCTAGCACAAAGCACAAAACAGGAATTCAATTAATACCTATTAACTTCTATACTCTGTTCATGTATCCATTGGCTCATTTTTCAAAGATTTATTGAATAAATGCAGTCTTTGCATCATAGTAGGTACTAAATTCTTTGCTAAATGAAATAATAAACATGAGTATATGCAAGATATTTTCGGGCCTGAGATGAATAAAAAAGGGCTCTTGAGTTTAAAGTTGCATATGTGAGACAGACATATTACAGTACAAAGAAAATGAACTTTGTAGTAAGAACAAGACACCGTAACCAGAAGTCTAAATACTCCATCAATCAAATATGTATGCTGAGAAGGGGACTGGTGGTGAGGTAGGAAGTGGAATGAGAAGGAGTAGAGTGGAGGCAAATTCTAGATATGTTTAGAAACAAATGCTCCCTTCTTGGTATCCCCAAAGACTTCTACCATGTTCAGTGCAAGACTTTACACACTTATTGGAATGGCTATTTCTATCACATTAGACCACCAGATAGAGAACATGTCATATTTGTCTCTGTATTTCCAGCCAATCCCTAGGGTAGTTCCTGACACTCAATCTCTATATCTCTATATCTCTATTTCTATCTCTATCTCTATCTATCTATATTCAATGAACTCTGAAAAAAAATTTTTTTAAACTGGAACTCAGGTGTACAAAATGGAATACATGATCCTTAATTGATATCACTCGCATAGCTGGTATATGCATGGTCCACTTAGAAGACTAGTTATATAATTATTCATCTTTAATGAAGTAATAAGCACCCTAAAATCTACCACTGTAACAAAAATCAGGACTTTCACAATAACCTTCATCTAATCATGTGCTACTTCCCACCGTCATCTGGAATTCCAGGTTAATCACTTATTGCTTTCCTTTTTATATCATTTTAAATTCAACTACATGTAGTCAATGTAAGACATTGTTTGTTTGTTTTTAACTATTTAAAAAAGCTTATCATACTGTATATAATCTCTTGGGTCTTACATTTTTGACTTACCATATTGCTAACATTCATCCATATCATTGGATTTCAATGTTGTTGACTGATTTGGACACTTACAGGTTGAACATCCCAAATTCAAAAACACAAAATCTGAAATGCTCCAAAATCCAAAACTTTCTGAGTGCCAACATGACAATTAAAAAAAAAAAAAGCTCAGTGGAACATTTCAGATTTTGGGGATTTGGGATGTTCAACTGCTAAGTATAATACAAATATTTCAAAATCCAAACAAATCAGAAATCTGAAACACTTCTGGTTCCAAGGATTTTGGATATGGCATACTTAATCTGTATGTATCATGTATTCATACTAGACAAAAACTATAGATGTTTTTCATTCACTCTCTCACTGATGGGCACTTGGGCCATTTCCAGGGTTTTGCTATTGTGAAGACGGCTACGATCAACTTATTTTGCTTGTCTCCTGGTATACATGTGCATGATTTATCTTGAGTAGATACCAATGAGTGAAAGTGCTAGGTTACAGGGAATGTTTAATTTTAGGAGATAAGGACAAACCTCTTTTCCAAAGCATTGCACCAAATTATACTTCTATTAGCAGCATATGAGATTCTGTGAATCTCTGTCCTTGCCAACAGAGATGCTTTAGTGTTAGATGCTTTAGTGTTTTCCAGTTGGACAGGTTACAAATGGTAAAGCATTTCTCCAGTCAGTAACGAGGCTGAGATTCTGCTCATGTTGACTTGATTCTTTCTATGAGATGCCTGTTCCTGCCATTTTTCCATTTTTTATTGGGTTATTTGATTGTTTCTCACCAAGTTGTAGTTCTTTACACATTCTTGATGCTAATCATTTGTTGTGTGTTTTGTGAGTATCTGCCCCCATTCTGTAACTTGCTTTTCACTTTGTTTAAGCTTGGCTCTACTTTCTAAAGTTCTTAATTTTAATATAGTCAAAATTATTTTTTCTTTGGTAGTCAATGCTTTTCATGTGCTTAAAAAAATCTTCCCTTTCTCTAAGGTCTGAAGGATACTAACTTAACTTCTTCCACAGGTTTCAAAATTTTTTAAAATTTAAGTCCTTAATCTATCTAAAGTTTGGGATTTGTCCATAGTGTGAACACAGAAATAGTATAAACTCTAAAATGTTTTAAACCTTGATTGATGATTAACAACTTGAGATCTAAAGATAGATTTTAGTTGACAAAACCTCTATGAACATATTCATGGGGAGAAGTTTATAGTTTACATCAGATTCTTAAAGGGGTCATGATTTTTAAAAGGTTAGAATCACTGCTGAGACACTGGTCCTGTTCTGGTTTCTTATAAACAGCACCTCACTTTTTGCTATAGTGTTTTGTTTTGTTTAAATAAAGACATGGAATCTTTTGTTCCAATCCAAAAATCAAAACAAAGCTAAAAGGAAAATATGAACTCAAAATAGTTTCTGGGTTTCCTACAGGATATTTCCCAAATATCCTATATAGAATATTTTCTTATTCCAAATAAACAAACTTTTCTATTATTTTATGGGTAAACATAATAATCATGGATAAATAATAATACAAAATATGTCAAAATGGCAGAAAAAAGTAGCCACTAGAGTGCTCTAAAGGCAGAAATACTAATTAGTTTCTCAATGGGTTGCAACCGACTGAGGTTGGACACTGTTCTCACAAAGCTAATATAAGCCAATTATTTTCCAGTTAATAAATTACCATCCACCTGTAGAGCCAACAGCTGAATGACAAAAAATTTTTAAACTATATCATTCTTAAAAGACTAATAACCAACCCATCTGTGTAAAATCATAGCCCAGGAAAAATTCTGTCTTTGGAATTAACACAGGCTTTTCCAGATCTTATACAACTGACCCATCCTAGATTTAGTTAAGATCCTTGTTGTATCCTCTTATTGACCCTGTACAGTAATTTAAACAATTATTCATATAACTAATTAGTTTAGCATTTTTCTCCTCTGCAAGACCCTAAGCTCCATGCAGGAGGGTGCTGTATCTGTCTTGCTTGTCACTTTATTACTAGTAGTATCCAGCACAACATTTGGCACATTAGTAAAAGCCTATTAAGTATTTAATAATGAACAAGATAATGATTTTGTTGAGAAAAATGACATAAGGGTCACAGGCAATTGAATCTTAAGTCAGTCAAATAATACTAATAAAAAAGGAAATAAAATATTCCTGTAAAATAACTTGAAGAGTTTCAAAAGCAGTATTTTTGAAAAAGAATATCTAGGTTGATTCCTAATTTTGGTAAGTAAACTAATGACTACCTTATGATACACCCAAATCAGAATCACAACTGGATGACAGACCTGGATTAGAAAACACGTCTAATTTTTCACATGTTAAAAACAATTATTTTGAAGAGACACTGAGATGGCAAGGCAGTGTTACGAAAGGAGTGACATAAAACTATTGCCAATCCATGTGACCTTTAGTTTTGTTACTGATGGAAGAACTGAAGGCTTTCGAAAAGATATTTACTAACTAAAAACCTACTTACTTTTACATTTGTTCAACCTAAGTAATTAACATAATCAACAGAAGCCAGACTCAATATGTGAAAATAAAAGCCTGATTCAGAGATATCAAGAGAAAGAAATTTTTAAAACTACAACCTACAATCTCAAATACAGCTGAGCATGCAAACAGATGACTATATAGCTTAGTTATATCATAAACTCCTCAACAAACAGCCATCAAAAACTTTTTGGTCTCAGGACCAAAATATATCTATATAAAACACAGACATTTTTATGTTTTTATAAATTATTGAGGACCTTAAACATCTTTTGTTTGTGTCATTTATATCTACCAGTTCTCACATTAGAAATAAAAAGAGAAATTTTAAAAATATTCATTAATTTAAAAACAATGAAAAACCTATTTTGTGAACATAACTTTTTTTAAAAAGTTGTATTTAGAGAAAAGAGTTGTATTTTTTAACTTGCAAATCTCTTTAATTTCTGCTAGATTCTCATATGTGCGTTTGCATTTAAATTACTGCCATATCACATACTGAGTGGCCTCCAGAAAACTCCATTGAACACTGCGAGAGAATGTGAATGAAAAAGAAAAATACGCCTCAGTAACATTATGATTTTTTCTTTTCTTTTTGTTTTTTTGAGACAAGGTCTCTCTCTTTCGCCCAGGCAGGAGTACAGTGGTGTGATCACAGCTCACTGCAACCTCCACCACCTCCTGGGCTCCTCAGCCTCCTGCGTAGATGGGAACAGAGGCATGCGCCACCATGTCTGGCCATTTTTTTTTTTCTTAAGAGACAGGGTTTCATGAACTGGACTCAAGCAATCTAACCTCCTTGGCCTCCCAATGTGCTGGAATTACAGGCATGAGCCACCACGCCTGGCCACATTATAAAAATAGTTTTTCAGGTTCCCTGGATCACACTTTTGAGAAGAAAACAGAGTAGCAGGTTCCTCCCTGGACCATACTTTTGAGAATTGGTTATCACTGTTAAAACAAAATAGCAACAGACCAATTAGCTTAGGGTTGTTTCTATACCAGGAACCCTTACATAACCATATCACAACT
The DNA here is from genome assembly GCF_037993035.2 of Macaca fascicularis. Classification (NCBI taxonomy): domain Eukaryota; kingdom Metazoa; phylum Chordata; class Mammalia; order Primates; family Cercopithecidae; genus Macaca; species Macaca fascicularis. Next base: position 116,509,082 of record NC_088375.1, on the reverse strand, counting down.
TAACTTAGAAGAATCCCTTGTAACTGATTAATTTTAGAAACAAACAAACAAAAAGCAACTAAACTGAGTTTCAGCCAATCACAAATGGCAAACTAGCTGGATCATACCCAAATAAGGCAAATGCCTAGCTGTAGCCAATCAAGTAATTTCTCTACTTTGCTTCTGCAATCAGCCTATAAAAGTCTGCTGCTCATGCTGCTATAGTGAAGTTCTCTGAACTGCTTCTGGTTTTGAGTGCTGTCTGATTCATGAATACTACTATGCTCAAATAAACTCCATTAAGTTTATTTTTTTCTCAAGTTTTTAACATCACTCTGAAGTAGTCTGCTTTACAGATACAAGAGAAGACCTCATCTTCAATCATCACAGACACTGGGCACATAAATGGGAAATCAGAAAAATCTTTTGGTCAGACATAGCTCCTTACTCAAGCAAATAGCTTTGGGAGCCATAGGTTATGCTCTTCTCCAAGCCTGCAACTATGTGTTGACTTCACACACACAACCTGACTGCAGTTCTGAACTTCTGTCTCAATACCTCTGACATCTCAAGGTAGTGTGGCTCATTCATGGACTTCCAGAAGATGGGGAGTACTTTATCTCTGTGTACTTGCAACTAGAATATTTTCTTGTAGAATAAGTGTTCATTGTTTCCTAAACAAAATGGAAAAAGTCAACTGTGTTACAAATGTGACTCTCAAGATCAAGGTCCTCTACCAATACAAACGATAATGCTTTACATGCTATAGGATTCCTTTCCAGAAAGTGTGGGATCAGTGAATATAAATGTATTTTAATACTGGCTTAAACTAAGTTACTAAGTAAAACTAATCAACTCACTTAGAAAAACAACAACAACAACAACAACAACAAAACCAGCAACCAGCCCAAAGATAAACTTAAAACTTCCAGATATCTGTACCATTTCATGGAAAAATGAGTTAGGTATGTACTAAGTTTGTGTGTATTTGTGTGTGTGTGTGTGAGCGAGAGAGAGAGAAAGAGAAAATGGACAGAAGAGAACAGGTTGACTGATTTGAGAAAGGTGATAATTATGTGGTTCTTTGTATGTGAATATAAAAAGTCTCTAGTCCTTTTCCAACTGCTCTAACATTGGCTTGTGTAAGTGGGTTGAAGGTGAGTAGAGAAGGGAGATATGCTACAGAGGCAACGTTGAAGGATCTTCCTTAAGTAGCTGTAACTGTGGGCAAGCCACTCCGTGGGATCAATTTACTTCATGTAACATAAAGGAGTCACACTAGGTCAGTGATTTAGGGCCCAAAAGGATCATCTAAGAAACTTTAGAAAGAAGATTTCTGAGTCCTTTCCATGGAGGACAGGAAGTTTGATATAGGAAGTTTGGTGTGGGGCACAGATTTTTAACAAGCACTCTTAGTGATTCTAATGCTGATAGACTGTGGACCCCATTTTGGAAAACTATTAACAAATGATCATCAAAATTCCTTCTAACTATAAAGTACTGGTGAGAGATCACAGACCAGTGATTTTCAAAGTGTAGTCTGTAGACTCCTAAAGAGATCCTGACGTGCCTTTAGGAGGTTGTAAGATCAAAACTATTTTTGCAATAACATTGTTAGAGTTTTTCAATGCATGAACATTTACATTGATAGTGCAAAAGCAACTGATGGGTAAAAACAGCTGGTAATAGCCTTACCACAAATCAAGGCAGTGGCACCAATAAACAAAAAAGGCCAGCTGCATTTAAGAATGCCTTCGAAGGAGGAGTAAAGATTATTAATTTTATTAAATCAGTTCTTGAGACCTCATCTTTTTAAATTAATGCAAGACAAAATGGGAAGAACACATAAAGCACTTTTGCATATTGAAGTGTGAGGCTGCCTTGAAGAAAGTTGCTATGTGATTGAGTTGTGAGCTGGACTAGTTGCTTTTTTTCATGCAGCACCATTTTTACTTCAAAGAATGACTGGCAAACTACAGTTATTCAACATGAACATTTGGCAGGTGTTTTCCCAAAAATGAATAAAGTGACCCTGACATTTCAAGAAAAATAACCAACAGTATTTGTTGCCAATGATAAAACTCGAGCTTTAAAGCTTTAAATATATATATATTTGAAACATTTTTATTGTCATCAGAAGCTTGGCAGTTCCTAATATTAAATACTTTTCTGATGAGATTGGTGATACTGTAAAATTGATACTAACAAATATAATTTTTTGATACTGTGTAATGAAATGTGTCAATATTTGGAGCTCTGAATAATTCAATGAATCGATACTTTCCAAAAAGCTAATGTATCATGTTATAAAGCCATGCTATACATTCCTATTATAAAATCTGTTCAAAGTACAGAACAACACATTTTAATATAATAGAATTCAAAAATTCATGGATACAGTTTGAGATTCTGCATTACAATTATATTTTAAAACACTACTGTTTATCAAATTCTGGTATGGTATCAAAGAATATTCCAATTATTTTAAAAGGCTATTAAAATACTCCTCTATTTTCCAATTATAATCTCAGTGAGGTCAGATTTTCTTCATATACATTAGTCAAAACAACTTATTGCAGCAGTTTGAATGCTGATATAAGAATCCGGCTGTCTTCGATTAAGTCAAACATTAAACAATTTGCAAGACTAAAAAAAAAATCACTATCTTTCTCATTAAAAAACAGTTATTTTAAAATAAATAATTTCTCATGTGATAAATATTGATAGATATAACCCATAAAAACAAAAGCTCTCTGGGGTCTTCAACAATTTCTGAGTGCAAAAGAGACTCGATACTAAAGAATCCCAGATCCCAGTAATGTGAGGAGACCAGGCACCGCATTTAATGAAAAATGTCCATCAGATGAATCTTAAACATATGGCCAAGTTTAGAAACCACTGAAAGTATCATTTGACTGTGACTACTTCACTTGGAAAAGCTGTTCCTTGGTGCCCCCTAGTGGCTTATATGCTTTTGTTTTTTAAATTAAAATCAGAATAAAGGAAGACCTGGGATTGAGGAGACACAAAATACTAATTCTGTAAGGGACTCGAGAGATCATGTAGTCCAACTCCCACTTTATCAGTGGAGACAGAGAGCATGGAGACATCATTATAATACAGCGTGAAAAATGCTATGCTATGCTTTGGGTGAGAACAGGGTAGGAAAAAAAGCATACAGGAGGTGGCATCTATTCCAGACTTTGGAGGTAGGTCTCCAGAGGCAATTGCTTTTGAAATCTGGATAGAAATTGAAGGATGAGAGTAGCCCATTCAAAAGGAATGGCAAGTACCAAAGTTCAAAGATAAAACAAGCCATGATTTGCTCAGTACAACAGTGAACAATTTTAAGAGCTTGACAAGTACCAGGTTCTGTGCTAAAGCTCATTACATTACCTCATTTAATGCTCACAAAAACCCTATGAGGTGCTAACCCTCAATCAACCCTATAAGGTAATGGATAGTAGATATTTATAGTTTTTTTTTTTTTTAATTTTCTTTAGACTTTTTTAAAAGCAGCTAGCTTTACAAAGACTGGATCTTTAGGAAAGCTTACCCAAAAGTACAAAGCTGCTTCTATGTTTTTAAAAGGATTTATTCAAAATTGCTTTGGAAGACATATGGAAGAAATGGAATGGTTTGGATGTCTTATAAGGTCCTTGGGATAAGTCAGGGAGAAATAAAGCTCTTTTAAATTTAATTAAACTGTAGATTATGCTTTAATTATAAACATAGTAGAGCTAAATAAAAGCTTTATAACTCCCTTTCCCTTTTCCTAATTTCTCCTTTTAGAATATAAACCTGTATTATGGAGGCACTACAATTATAGTAGACAGGGTAGGAGCTCTGAAATCAGACATGTATCTGAACACTGGTTTCACCACATATTAACTGTGGCCACTGATAGCTTTCTTAACTTTGAGTTTTTGCACCTCCGAAGTGAGGACGATCTCTTCCTCACTGATTGTCATGAAAAATACATTGGAATACATTATGTATACACGTAGCTCATGCATCAGATGTAAGGTCCCTTTCCTGCTTCTGATGTCCTTATGTATCTAACAGTCCTGAAGGGTTGTCTTACTTTCTTTGATGCTGCTTCTGCAGAGCTGCCTCTGATAATTGTCCCTGAAGGATCAGTTTTCTTTGCTTGTCAATATCTCCTTCCATTCGAGCAAAAGCGTGAGAGCCAATGAAAGAGAGATCAACTCCCAAGCCTTCATCCTCCTCTTCTTGGTTATCTGTAACAAAAATGCTACTATCAACAGAGAGCTTATGCTAAAACTAGACAGTAAATGAAACAGATTGTGAATGCTGTAGTAAGGATGACAGTGAGGTAACTCAAAAAACTGGGGTCAAGGTTATTTTTGAGAATGAAACTGTAATCAGATTTAGGCATCTGTAAAACTGAAATAATGAAAGAAACTGCCTGTCCATGTGTGACAAAGGTTTAGCAATATGTGAGATCCAATCAGGGTGACCTGGGTGTAACCCTAGGAAGAAAAGAGTAGAATGTAATCACACACAAAAAGACGGAAGTAATTAGATTGTATCTGGGTTTAACGATGGCTCATTGCATAGCATCTGACAAAAAAGAAGTATAAAAAACAAGCATTTAGGAAGGTTTATATAGCACTGTTGAAAGAGGAAGCATTTGATTGCATAAACCTCAGCTGTTCTGTCAGGTAACATCCCAAGATGGATGTACCAGGATCACAGAGTATGATCCATATTCCTTAAGAAATATTTCAGTTATAATTTAGCATCCTGGTTTTCTACACTGTCATACAAACCTAGTTATTTTGATCCATAAGAGTTACAGTTCTCACTACAAATTAATAAATTAACTTTCTAATCTGTCCACACAACCACTGTGAATTGGATGAGTAGAAATCAGTCTCTTGGGAACAGATTATCTCTTAGTGTGGTATTCACTGCCTTGGTAGATGTTACGCAAAAACAAAACAAAACAAAACAAACCTTGTACCATGGGGGACATTCCCAAGGCAATGACAGCACTTGAATTCCAACCTGGTGGACAATCAGCTGGAGTTTCCCCACGTCTACTTCACTGCTCCTCAAACTGACAGGCCAATAGATTGGAAAGGCCCGCTTTCATTAAAAACACCCTTCAAGTAAAGCTTGGTTACACATATTTTAACAGATTTAACATTCTACTTGAAAATAAGAATGCTAAGGTATACATCTATCACAAAAAGTATTTTCTGAAATATGAATGCAAATCAAACACTCTGGGAATGGTGGATAGAAGAGAATCTTTTAGCAAATCAATGAGTCTTATCTACTGTCCAGCACTCAAAGTGGTTTTGCTGTTCACCACTCATTATCACACTAAATGCATTTTATGAAAGAAAAATTTTACGGTAGTCACAGGCATGAGGATTTCAAAACAACTCTTTGCATTATTTCAAGGATATACTATACTGGACGCTCACCCAAAGTGCATGGGCACCCCTTCAGCAAAGCTTGGTTTCCAGATATTTCTCATTTTCTGATGCTAGACCACTTATAATTCTCTCCACTTGATGAAAGTCTATGTACTTGTGATAAAATCTTGAGTCGCTTCCTACCAATTTTGGCTTGGTGCTCATTTTTAAAAGAAATATTCACCCTAGGAATTTCATAGTAATTCCCTAAACTGCTGGATTACACGATTCAGTCCCAGCACTGAAGCGTGTGAGGCATATCTCCACAGAAGGGACTTAAGACCTTAAACATGTACACACGACCATCACTACAAGATGTCACGCAGAGTAGATTCAGAAGGTCCCCATCCTAACACATTCTACCTACTGCTCCAACCTACGACAGTACATAACCCGAAGAAACAAAATGAATGGTTATAATATTCTTGTCTTAGTATTTAATGTTAGGTATGATTTTTAGAGGATACTGAAAGCTGTTCAAAATGTTAGACAATAACGTACTTCACTATCTCAGCAGTGTCCTGCATGAAACTATAACCTCCATCAGGGTGAGAATGTTGTTATAGCCACCTCTTAATCTCCACTGTCTAACACAGACTTGACATCCACCCACCCACCCACCCACCCACCCACCCACCCACCCATCCATCCATCCATCCATCCATCCATCCATCCATCCATCCATCCATCCATCCATCCATCCATCCATCCATCCATCCATCTAAATTGTATTTGTAATTTCAAGAATAGAACTCAAAAACTTCTACTCTGGTCTTGATAGTAGTGTCATGGTAACAGAGAGCTTTCCAAAGGTCAAGCTGAATCTCTTACTTCTTTGGTGATTGGTGCCTTATCTTTGCTCCTTAAGAGTGAGATTTAAAAAGTTAGAGCTCTAGAGCTCACCTTCTGGAGCGCCAGGTTTCTCGCTTATTCTAATCTGTCGTTCGGGTACCACAGGCTCCCCTTCTGCATTTCCAATATCTGCAGGTAGGTACGGCAATGATCGATTCTCCTCTTTTAATGACCTTGGGAAGTACAGAGGTAGCAGCTTTTGGTAAGTAGCCTGTGTCAGAAAAGCAAGACATTCTGTGAAAAATAGCACAAAACACAGAAGACCTCAGCAGTACTTAGCTGAGCTGTTCATACACTGTGAAGACAACCTCCATCAAGAATAAAGACTTTACGACTTCTGAGCTCAGACTAGATACTGTCCGGAACCCTCAATCAGCTTTTGTGTTAAAGATAAGGATATTGTTATCTAGTCAAGTTAAATGTGATGCCTGCCCATCCTAACAATTTCAGGTCACTGAACCTGGAATGCATAAGTCCTGCCACTCCTGTCCCTATCCGTACCTTCACTTCCTAACGATAACAGTCTCTCAAGATTTGGCTCAGATGCTAGCTACTTCCTTAACCCTCATTGCGCCATCAGGGTCCGTTCAACCAGGTTTAGCTTCTGAGTTGTTTGTGAAGGATTTCTCTTTCATGATATTTATTCTTTCTTAAAAATTTTTTCAAAGAACAAAGATGTACTTAAAAAAAAAACAGAATAAAACTCATCTTATCTTGTAATTCCCATATTGATTGGTCCACTGGACTAATAAATCTGCAATACATTAAAGGCATGTATGCTCTTATTTGTCCTACATCTTGAAGCATTTTGCTTTTTCATCTTCCTAGGAATCGTTTTCTCATTACCTAGAATTACTCATCAATTATTACAAACTATACTAAAAAAGACAAACAAAATAAAAAGAAAAAAATTATGGAATCACCTAGGACAATGAACTCATTCAAGAAATCATTATCTTTCAGTTTCATATTGTGTTGCCCGTAGCAAAAAACTGAGATAGAATTCACATACTATAAAATTCACCCTTTTAAAGTATACAAGTATACAATTCAGTGTTTGTTTTTGTTTTCTTTTTTGAGATGAGTGTTGCTATGCTGCCCAGGTTGTTCTCAAACTCCTGGGCTCAAGTATTTTTCCCATCTCAACTTCCCAAGTAGCTGAGATTACAGGTGTACACCACCAAACCCAGTTTCAGTGATTTTTTCATACACAATATTCACAAAGGAGGTACAATCACCACCACTATTTAATTCCAGAACATTTTCATCACTCTAAAACCCATCAGCAATCATTCACCATTCCTTCCTCTCCCACCCCTGGCAATTACTAATCTTCTTTCTGTCACTATGAATTTGCCTATTTTTGGACATTTCATAAAAATAGAATACAGGGCCAGGCACGGTGGCTCACACCTGTAATCCCAGCATTCTGGGAGGCTGAAGCAGGGGGATCACCAGGTCAGATCGATATCTACCTGACCAATATGGTGAGACCCCATCTCTACTAAAATACAAAAAACTTAGCCGGGCATGGTGGCACACGCCTGTAGTTCCAGCTACTCGAGAGGCTGAGGCAGGGCAATCACTGGAACTCAGGAGGTGGAGGTTGCAGTGAGCCAAGATTGCACCATTGCACTCCAGCCTAGTGACAGGGTAAGACTCTGTCTCAAAAAATAAAATAAAATAAAATAAAATAAAATAAAATAAAATAAAATAAAAAAAAAAAGGCCAGGCTCGGTGGCTCACGCCTGTAATCCCAGCACTTTGGGAGGCTGGGGCGGACAGATCATGAAGTAAGGAGATGGAGACCATCCTGGCTAACACAGTGAAATCCCATCTCTACTAAACATACAAAAAACTAGCCAGGTGTGGTGGCATGCGCCTATAGTCCCAGCTACTTGGGAGGCTGAGGCAGGAGAATCACTTGAACCTGGGATTTGGAGGTTGTAGTGAGCCGAGATCGTGCCACTGCACTCCAGCCTGGGCGACAGGGCGAGACTCTGTCTCAAAAAAAAAAAAAAAAAAAAATAAATAAATAAATAAAAATAAAAATGGAATACAGTATGTGGCATTTTGTGTCTGGCTTCTTTCACTTAGCATGATGTTTTCAAGGTTCACCCATGTTGTAGCATGTATCAATACTTCATTCCTTTTTTATGGCTGAATAATATTCTAACACACATGCACGCACACATACACACACCACTTTTTTTTAATATCAATTCATTACTTGATGACATTTCAGTTGTTTCTATTTTTTGGCTATTATAAAGA